>NW_023270316.1:51191175-51745854 GCF_011800145.1 Mirounga leonina | reverse complement strand
GGATCGAGTCCCGCATCGGGCTCCCTGCTCGGCGGGGAGTCTGCTTCTCCCTCTGACCCTCCCCCCTCTCATGTGCTCTCTCTCTCTCATTCTCTCTGTCTCAAATAAATAAATAAAATCTTTAAAAAAAAAAAAAAGAACTTAACTTCATAAAATGATTCAATAATAATAACTCCCATAGGCTTTTTCTTTTTTTTTTTTTAAAGTTATTTATTTATTTATTGAGAGGGAGAGAGAATGAGAGACAGAGAGCATGAGAGGGAGGAGGGTCAGAGGGAGAAGCAGACTCCCTGCTGAGCAGGGAGCCCGATGCGGGACTCGATCCCGGGACTCCAGGATCATGACCTGAGCCGAAGGCAGTCGCTTAACCAACTGAGCCACCAAGGCGCCCCTCCCATAGGCTTTTTCAATCAAACATTAAAGAATGTCCTTTTTGGAGCACGTGGGTGGCTCAGTCAGTTGAGCATCTGACTCCGGATTTTGGCTCAGGTCATGATCTCAGGGTCGGTGAAATCGAGCCCTGTATTGGGCTCACGCTCAGCAGGGAGTCTGCTTGTCCTTCTCCCTCTGCTCCTACCCCCACTCGTGCTCACGCTCTCTCTCTCTCAAATAAATAAAATCTTTTTTTACTGTCCTTTTTTTTCTTTTATACCTGTCTTGTTTACAATAATACTCATCACAAAACTTCAGGAAATCCAGACTACAACAAAGAAGAAAATAAGGATTACCTATAATTCCACTGGACTTTTAAATATATATGCATCACACATATTTTTTTCTTAAGTAGTCTCCACGCCCAGCATGGAGCCCAACATGAAGCTTCAACTCATGACCCTGAAATCAAGACCTAAGCTGAGAACAAGAGTCAAATGCTTAGCCAACTGAGCCATCCAGGTGCTCCATGCATCATATGTTTTTAAGTGGAACTCAATTTGCTGAGTTGTGTTTTTTTTGAACAACAACCCCCCCCCCCGCCACCTCCCTTCTAATTTTTCTTTGTTTGTTTGCTGAGTTTTTTTTTTTAACAATGTCTTTCATTTAATGATGGATTGTGGACATCATTGCATATTCATAAATATAGATATACCATATTATATTCTTTTTTAAAAAGCATGGAGGAGAAAGCAATATTTATAGTACTAAGCATAAATGTCTTTAGGGATTTTTTTTTAAAGATTTTATTTATTTATTTGTCAGAGAGAAAGAGAGAGCACAAGCAGGCGAAGCAGCAGGCAGAGGGAGAAGCAGGGAACCCGATGCAGAACTTGATCCCAGACCCTGGGATCATGACCTGAGCCGAAGGCAGATGCTTAACCAACTGAGCCACCCAGACGTCCCTTTAGTGACTTTTTTTAAATTGAGGAATAAAATACATAAAGTGCATAAAGTTTCATGTATATCCCAATAAATTTTTACACACGTAAATGTGTTTGTTTTCTTGGGCTGCCATAACAAAATACCATAGACTGAGTGCCTTAAACAACATAAATTTATTTCTCACACTTTGGGAGGCTGGGAAGTCCCAGATCAAGGTGCTGGCAAGGTAGGTTTCATCCTGAGGCATCTTTGTCTTGGAGAAAAAGAGAGAAGAGAGAACTTGCACTCACAAGCTCTCTGATGTCTCTTCTTAGCAGGGCACAAATATTACTAGATCAGGCCTTCACCTTTATGACTCGCTTAACCTTAAAGGCCCTGTCTCCAGTGTCACACTCACTGGAGGGTCATGCTGGGAGTTACCTTCAACATGTTAAATTGGGGGGGGGGGAGGCACACAATTCAGTCCATAGCAGTAAAGTTATTTTTTAAGAAGAATAAAGCTTTCTATACTATATTACTTAAGTTATATATCTGCATACACAAATCAAACGAAAAAATGATTTTATTGGATAATTTAGGAGAATGATTTTTGTGGATCCTTTGGAATTTGTTCCCTACTGGAACATAAACTCCATGTGGGCAAAGATTTGTGCCTTTTCTCTTCATTGCTAAATTCTCATGTCCATAACACAGTGAGTAGCGTATAACTGGTGCCCATTATTTATTGAATGAACAATGGAATGTTTTCTTTTTTCTTTCTTTTTTTGGAGGAGGGAGGCAGTATCAGAGCTTAGGAGTCACAGAACACTAAGACAGACTACCTTGATTGAATCTCAGTTCTATTACTTACCAGTTCTTTTACCTTGGACAAGTTACTTAAGCTCTCTGTGTCTTAGTTTTCTCTTCTGCAAAATGGGTATTTCAGGGTTGTTGTGGTAAGAGTTAATTAATAGGTTTAAACCATTTAGTATAGGATTTAATATATACTAGGTAGAAGTAAATACCTTGAAGTAGGTAATGTTAGATATTTGCATTTACGGTTAATTGTCCTTTTTATATGCAGTCACAACCTAAGAAAATATCCTGTGAAGTCAGTTATATGGGATGATGGTTGCCTTGGCTTTTGATAAAGAAATATTGAGACATAGCGGTATGTGACTTGTGATATTTAAAGTAAGGCAGTATATTTGCATTTTCCTGGAATTGTTTATTAGCTGGATTTTTATAATTATGTAATCACTAGTTTACAAGCTCTGAACCTAGTTTGAGCCCCTAAATTCTATATATGCATGCAACATCTATGAAGTCATTAATTTGTGGATATATATAGTCTCCTATCTTTTGGACCCCGTTATGATTTTTAAAAATACAAATTTATATCCTCCTTTAGTTATTAGGCATTTTCGCAAGCAGTGAAAGCTGAAAGTACAACTATTAACATGCAGATCCCATAGGGGGGAAAAATGGGAAAAAGAAATAAAAACAAAAACAAAAAAACATGCAGAATCCCTAAATCTGGGGATGATGAAAAGGGAGTCCTCAAAAAAATAAATAAATGAAATAAAAATGAAAGAACAACTGCTTAAAAAACAAACAAAAAAACCCCACTTCTTTAGTGGCTCCATTATATAATTTCCATATATGAGGAAATTCTTGTAATTTCATATTAATATATTGTAAATCTTGATCTCCTAATCAGAATTGTAGAGAATCTCTTTCCTGTGTTTGCCTGTAACTATGAAACCAGAGGTCCACTTTTGGCCCAGGGCTTGGAGGCCAGCCTGGGCGTAAACTACAACTCCCAGGATTCCTGGGTGGGAGCTCCCGGAAGTTGTGGTCCATTCTTGCATTCCGCTACCGCCCACCCTACCTATCCTGTCGCAACCCGTGCCCTGGGCTCGGGCTCCGGATGGGTACCGCCCATGGTCATCTCCTGGAATTTTCTTTATTGCTTTGTCATTTTTTTTTTTTTTTCTTTCTCGAGTTGTCATTTTTCTGTTGTGTTTCCCCTGTTAGCTGTTACGCACACCCAAGGACGACTGCTGAGGAGAACCTGAGAGCAAGTGTTAACCCGGAAGGTGTGAACCCGGAAGTGAAAGTGATACAGTGTCTGTCGGGCTGAAATGTAGCAGGTCACAGAAGGTTCCGGCTTCAGAAAGGAAAGCTGTCGTCCTTTGTTCTTTTTCTTAGGTACTCACAATTATTTTTTTTCCTCCTTTTTTTGATCTTAGAAAAAGTATTTTTCCACCCCCATTTTTTTTTTCCATGTTGCCTCGGTAGGATCACTCCGTGTACTGAGTTACGAAGTGTGGCGTACACGTGTTGCTGCAGCGCAGGCTTAGTGTCACTTCTGACCTGCCGACTCTGAGAATCGTTCCTAGAGTATCAGAGTAACGCTGCTACTGCGGTGGGTGATGGCGAAGACGGGCCGTGCTCGGGCGCAGGTAACCCCAGCGAGTGGTTTGTTGTGGTGGTTCTGTTTTTTCTCTTAACATTGAGGTCCAAGATCGTAAGAGTTACTCATTCTACCACTGTTTCTAGGGTGGAAATTTTAGCTAGAAGTGTTCTAACAAAAATGTGTCATCCTTTTGTCTGTTTTTTCAAATGGACACACTTCTCTGATGTGCTTGAGACTAGGTGTAAAGACACACGGGAACTTCTGCTGAAGGACTGTAACGTGTGTGGCTGCTGGGCATTGGTGCGTTTTTCCACAGTCTTTTTCCAAATGGGCTTCAGATGTTAAAGTTCATTGGCAGAATCCTGCAAAGTCTGAATGTTTTGGAGACCATTCTGAATGTGTTATTTTCTAGGAGATAATGATATTCAAGTTAGCTGACTTACAATGATCAAATGAGTTAATAAATGAATGCACCGCCTAGTGTAGTAGGAACACGGGAAACAGTAAAAGTTGATTCTCATAAAATTTTGACCCTTATTTCAACTTTGAACCTCAGAATTTTAGGAGCAGAGTGTTTTTCCTAAAATACTTTATCTTTTCCCTTTCTTAATAAAACTATTCTGTGCTTTTGTTAGCTTTTGATTATGTCTATTAGACGGGTGAAGAACAGGAAATTCATGTACACAGCCAGTTTCACCTAACTTGTAATTTTTTAAAGTAACTATTTTTTCCTGATTGTGACAGTAATACGTGCTGTGGGTATAAAAATATTAAAAACACCGAAAGGTAGAAAAAACAAAGCAAGCAAAAGGTATCCACAATCCCACAACTAGAAATCATCTTATTAACGTTTTGGTATGTTTGTTTTTTAGGTTGTTTTTTTTCCCAAAAAAATATTGTTTACCTTTTTTACTTATATATCATATATCATAGAAAATCTTGAAAACCTAATTGAGATTATATTGTTTTGCATTCTGCTTTTTTCACTTAATGCGAATAATGCCACCCTCCCTTTTTACCTGGCCTACTTTCTTAGTCTGTTACTATCTGAAGTTTTCCTCCTTCAGGATCTTAGCTGAAAGATAAGCACCTGATTGTAGAATTGAGAATGGAAAGCGCTGAGCTCCGAACAGGCAAACTGCATTCTAGTATGAGCTCTGCCTCTGGCTGGCTGAGTAAATAATCATGATTAAGTTACTTGACTTCCTTGGACATCTGGATACCTAAAATTAAAGAATTAGACAAGAAAACAGTTAGTATTTCCTTCAAACTTTAGAAATCTCTGTGTATGTGAACCACCTAAAACTTGCATGATTATTTCATACCTTTCAAGTGCTTGTTGACGTACTCAATTCTAGATCCTGGATACTTTCTAGGAAGTAGCTGATTGAACCCAGTCTATTGATGTATTTATTAATTATGCTTCTACTCATTTGCCATCGTTAATTATATACATTGAGTAAATAGAAAACCGTGCTATCTTCACTTATTTTAATATGTTAGATTCAGAGGTATGAAGAATTATTTTCCTTTTATGAATTACTGAATTTTCAGACTGTGTTTGGAGCTGCCTGTGCCCATGAACGGAACAAGATTTCTTGAGGCTCCTTCCAGCTTTTGTATTTGTAGAGTTGTTGTTTTTTTTTTCAGATTGTGTTTATTATATTTCAGATGCTGAGATGAATCGTCACCTGTGTGCTTGGCTTTTTAGACATTCATCTCTTAATGGTCCCCGCCAGTACCACCTCCAGCCCCAATCTCATCAATTTACACAGATCCATCTTGATACAAGGCTGTGGATTTTTAGACAAAACCGGAATCGCATTCTCCATCATCTGCTAAATAAGAATTGTCCCAGGAGATACTGTCATCAGTCCAAGATGCTGTGGAAGAATAAAGCACTACAGAAATACATGGAGGACCTGAATAAGGAGTACCGGACGCTTGATGAGTGTTTGCAGCATATGTCTGTGAATGAAGGGGACCGGAAGTCCTTGAATCGAAGGCATGCTGAGTTGGCACCACTTGCAGCCATTTACCAAGAAATTCAGGAGGCTGAGCAAGCAATTGAAGAATTAGATTCAATGTGTAAAAGTAGGTAAAAGATATGTGTGTGTAAAGAATGTAATTGATTTTATAGGTTAAAGCTTTCTTGAATGCAGTTTTTTAAAAAGCTTAGAATGAATACACTCTATACTCAGAGAAGACAGGATTCTACCCTGGGTGTTTGATGTATTTTGGCTACTAAAAATCAACTACTAAGAGACCAAACTCCTCGTGGTGCTTGCCAAGAAGTTTTTAGGGTCTAGGAGACTGAATATTGACCTTTACCAAAGCTTTAATTTACTGAGCAGGCCTTTACTGAGCACTTGCCTACATACATAGCAGAGACACAGAAATACAGTTCCTACCCCATCAAAGGGTATTATTTCATCCAGGTATTATTTCATCATCCCAGAAAGAACCCTGCACCTTGTAGCCACGTGGCCCAATTCCCCCTTCCCTACCAACCCGAGGCAACTGCTAATCTACTTTCTAGATTTACTTATTTCAGGCATTGTATATAAGTGGAGTCATATAATTGGTCCTTTGTGACTGGCTTCTTTCATTTAGCATAATATTTTCAAGTTTCATCTATGTTGTAGCATGTATTTGTATTTCATGTCTTTTTATTGTGGGACTATATTCCATTGTATGGATCTACCACATTTTATTTTTATTTATCCATTTATCACTTAATGGATATTGTGTTGTTTCCACTTTTTGGTTATTATGAACAATGGTGCTACAATTGCCTATCATAACTCTATATTTGACCTTTTGAGGAGTTGCCAGACTGTTTTCCAAAGTGGCTGCACCATTTTTACTCTGCCCTTTTGATTCTAGCTATCCTAGTGGGTGTAAAATGGTATCTGAGTATGGCTTTGATTTGCATTTCCCTGATTAATGATGTTGAGCATCTTTTCATGTGCCTGTTGGCCATTTGTATCTCATCTTTGGATAAATGACTGTTCAGATCCTTTGCTCGTTTTTAAAATGAGTTATTTGTCCTATTAATGAGTTGTGAGAGTTCTTTATATTATAGCCACAAATTCCTTATCAGATATATGATATGCAAAACTTTTCTCCTCTGGGTTATCTTTTGAAGCACCATAATTTTTTAGTTTTGATGATGTCAAATTTCCCTTTTTTTCTACTGTTGCTTGTGTTTTGGTGTTACATCTAAGAAACTGTTGTGTAACCCACGGTTACAAAGGGTACATCTGTGTTTTCTTCTGAGGTTAAATTTTTTTTTTAAAGATTTTATTTATTTGTTTGACAGAGAGAGTGAGAGAGAGACAGAGAGAGAGAGAGAGAGACCACGAGCAGGGGGAGGGGCAGAGGGAGAAGCAGGCTCCCGCTGAGCAAGGAGCCCAATATAGGATTCAGTCCCAGGACCCCAGGATCATGACCTGAGCCGAAGACAGACACTGAACCAACTGAGCCACCCAGGTGTCCCGAGAGTTAAATTTTTTAACCTTACATTTAATTCTTTGATCTGTGTGAGAGGTGTTTATTGCTAGTTTTGATATTTCTTAGTGTTGCTATTGCCTTAACATTTTTTCTCATATGACAATTTTCCAAAATGTACAGAAGTTGAGAGAAAAACACAATGGACTAACCTGGGATTCAACATTTATCCCGATAGTGCTATAGGCTTTTAGTTCCTAAACTTTCTTCTGTGCTCCATTCTGTTCCATTAAGTGTTAGAGATGTTAAGCAATGTCAAGGCCACTCACAGTTATACCTGTAAAGTCCTGGATTTCCTACCTTCTATTGGTGGTACCATGAGTTTCTCACTATGCTTAATGAGGATTTTTTTTTTTTTACTCTGCATTATGCCACTCAAATTTGTAATTAATTAGTTTGGGGAAGGTTCTTTGCATATAATAGGAACTTACTAAATGCTTATAAATTAAGTTGACATAATCTCTTTCAGCCTTGGTTGTATCACCAGTATACAGTGATGTATACATTGTATCACCAGTATAACTGAGATTGGATTGGATTGTTTCTGAAGTCTCTTCTAGGTCTAAAAGTCTGCTCTTCTGTAATAACAGTGATAAAAGCAACATTTACAGCCCTACCATGTGCTAGGCACTAAGCTAAGTATTTTACAAATATTATCTCATTTGAATATTCACAATAATCTTACAAGGTAGGAATTATTATTAATGTCCCCATTTTATTGATGAAGAAACTGAGAGCTTAAAATGCCAAAGGTCACTCAGCCAATCAGGCAAGGAGCAAGGATTTGAACCCAATCAGTGAGATTCCACAGCCTCTATTCTTAGCCACTGCACAATGAGTCCAGTTCCAACAGAGTCTGCCTCTGTAGTGTACCTTTCATGAGTCCCCTTCTTATATCTTTATTATATCTCATCCTGGATAGTTACAATACATTCCTAACTTGTCATGCCACTTCCAGGCTTTCCCAGTCCACGTACAACTGTAATCAGATTACTCCCCTGCTCAAAATTTTCAGTAGCTCCCATTGCCTATAAATATAGATTTCTTGATTTGTTATTTAAGAGCATCTGCAGAAGGGCCCCTGGGTGGCTTAATCAGTTAAGCATCTGCCTTCAGATCAGGTCATGATCCTGGGGTCCTGTGATTGAGTCTGCTTCTCTAGCTCCCTCTCCCTGCCCCCCACTTGTGCTCTCTCTCTCTCTCATAAATAAATAAAATCTTAAAAAAAAAAAAAAAAGAGCTTCTGCAAAGTGACACCAGCCTTTCTGTATAGTGTATTAATTCCCTTTGCATATGCTACCTTCCAAGAAAAATAAAGAACTTGCTGTTCCCTGAATATACATACCCATGTCATCCCATATCTGTCTTTGCACACATTGTTACCCACCAATTTTACCTTGTTAAAATTCATTTCACTTATAAAGTGTGGCTTGGATGTCATACTTTGGCTTCAATCCCCTCTGCAAAACAAAAATGTTACCTTTCTCTGTTTTGAATTTTGATCCTTTATATAATTGTCTTAATTTCTGTCCCTTCCTTCATTATGTGTTCCTCAAAGACTGAGCCTATGTCTTACTCATTTTTAGATTTCCTGCAGCACCAAACATAGGATATAATAGACTCTCAAACCTTTCTTGATATAATGAAATTGAATTAGGTTAGATTTCACACATCAGTAAATAATAAGAGGGCACAAAAATAATTTTATGTGACTGCACATCAGGTTTTTCTGATGTCTTTGACCCAGCAGGTACCTATATGAAGTAATGTCAGCCTAGTTTCCATTTGTGGTATAAGTGCATAATGTGGGGCCACTAGTGATATTAAAATTCTGCAACAGATGATCCATAATTAGAATTTAGTTCAGATGGCATCTATCCAGGAAGCCTTCCTCAAGTGCTAAGGTCTCGGTTAGACCCACTCCTTTATGCCTTCATGGCACTGTCCTGTCACATTCTGTGATCGTGTCTACATGTCGATCTTTCCTACCAGACTGAGCCCTTAAGGCCTGGAACCATGTTTTATTCATCCCTGTGTCCCCAACAACTGGCAGAGTATCTGGTGCATAGTAAGTGTTAGATGTTGAAAGTATGAATGAGGCATAGAATCCCACCAGACCTTAATGACTTCCATGACCAGGAAAGAAATTTCAAAGAGCCTTCTCTGTTTTATAATTATGATTTTTCATTTCTGTTTTCTTCTTTACTATTAAGAATCAAACATTTCTATATCACCTTGCAAGCATCACCACTAACAAATGGAGTCTAGGTATCTAGAGCAATGGAGTCAAAGGTTATGAGATCTACTATCTCTCATTGTTAGCTTTTTTGTTGGGAGTTCCAGGATTTAACTTTCTGCTTTTGAAATGATGTGAAAAGGACCATTGTTTCCATAAAGCAGAGGTTACAAAGATGTTTTGTTTGACTTACAGGGTGTTTTTAAAAACTGTTTACTAGGTATAAATATTTCAAGAGATTTCAAAATTCTAAGAGTTCTTATTTCTGACTTGGGAGGAAAAAAAAATAATGGAGACTCCAGCCCTCCTGGATTACCCACAGTGTCCTGAGTAATGGCTGCTACCTTTAAGACAAGAAGTGGTCACTCCATTTACTCCAAAACTTACCTTATTTGAGTTTATATTTAATTAACCAGTCCTTTTTCAAGCTTGTTTTATTAATCATTGATTCCTGTAATTGGTTCTAGACATTCAAATCATAAACTCTTTGGGGCAGTGATCATATTTCTTTACACAATGAATTTTTTTTAGATATGCTTCACAAGTACTTATTAATATTCTTTAACTATTCTAACTCTTCTTTTGTATAATCCCTCCTTCACAACTGAAATAAAATTTATAGACAGAATTAGGTAGCTATTTAAGAGTTTCCCTGTATTTAAAAACATTTATAATTTTTGTTGATGGTTTGTAGGTCTAAATAAACAAGATGAAAAGCAGTTACAAGAACTCGCATTGGAAGAGAGGCAAACCATTGCTCAAAAAATCCATCTATTATACAGTGAGGTATGTTTTAGGAGGTAAACTACTCAATTGTGTTAATATAAAAGAATACTGTTTTACTGAGCTATGCTTTGGTGTTCAAAGTACTTTCTAAACACGAGTTTATTAAATCTTCTTTTATGATAAATGATTAAGCTGGGTTTAGTACTGTAATTTGCTACAGAATGAGATTGAAGCCATTGGGATGCTGAAGAATAAAACATCACTTTCCCCCTCACCTCCTTGAGTAACTATTCCAAAGCTGTTAACTTGCCAGGTGAGGAGACAGATGCTGGTAAAGAAATTTAGTTCACCAAGAGGAAGAATCAGGGGTTCTTAAGCCTTAGAAAAGGGGAGTGGTTCATAGTGATTGTGTTAATTAAGGATTGAAAATTTGCTTTCTGGATAGAGTGGAATCAATCCAAACGTATAGACACTGTTGGTTCACGCAAGTCTTTAGCTCCTTGTAATTCGATGGGTGATTTGTCTAAAAGACCAACGAAAACCACAGTGCCATATAGCATCTATATCTTCTTCCCTTCTGTCCTATTTGCCGTTGTCCTGCCTTTAGTCCCCCTACTCCATAGAGGGGCTTGTTGAGGAGAAGGAGGTGGAGGTCTCAGTTACTGTTATCACTGATCTAACTAGCAAGTCAAAGGCAGAAGGATGGTGTCACTCTTGGTCTGATGTTCCCTCCCACAGACTACCATTTCTAACAGAGATGGAGTATTTAAAAAATTGGCAGTAGGGAGAGTCATGACACGTAGGTAATTTGATTTGAAAAACTTTTTAGTAATAAACAAAAAATAAAATTGCATCCCTTTTCTTCTTTAGAGGGAAGCTAGTTACTTTTTTAGGAAGCCCCTTGTTTTCTTGTCACAGCTCAGAAACTATTTAAGCCTTATCCTGGGAGTCCTCAATATATTCTTTAAGCAGAACAGCATTACTGAGAACACAGGGCACGACCTGGGGCCCACTGTCATCTGTGGCAGGAGAGAATACACAATCATATATAAAGAGTCCTCATTTTCTCCAAGTGAACACTTTCAAAGCTTTACTTCATTCATTAGATGAAAGAAGCTACTGTTCAGAACTAATAAGAGGCAAAATCTGAAAAAAATTGAATGGAACACTCTAGACTTTGATCTAAACTTGGGCATTTTAGAAAATTAAGATAATCTGATAGCATTGTGGAGAATACCCTGACAAGTAACTCCATTGTTTGCATTAATTGATCACTTATTTTAGGTCTAATGCAGTCTACTTATTATAGCATTTAATGACTAGACCTCATTGGGATGCTATATGATTTTGTTAATTACTGATTTTTTTTTTTTAATGTTTGGAGGTCTTTTGTCCAAAATCAAGCAGTAGTATATCATGGAAAATATACACACAAATGCTGATTTTTTTTTTTTTCCATTTTCAGCTTTTCCAGAGTCTAGTGCCAAAGGAGAAATATGACAAAAATGATGTTATTTTAGAGGTGACATCTGGAAGAACTACTGGAGGTCAGTTAAATAATTTTATTATAAATGATCTAAAAAAACACTTAAATTTTACCTTGGTTTGACACACTATAACTTTAAAAGTCCACTAAATGTGTTTCACTATGGAAACAGTTACTCCCTATTTCCCAAAGGGCCTGTACCTAAGAATGGCTCTCTTAAAAAATCTGTGCTGACTGAATATTTTTTGTATTTTTTTAGGTGATATCTGCCAGCAGTTTACTCGGGAAATATTTGATATGTACCAGAATTATTCAAGCTATAAAAACTGGAAATTTGAACTCCTGAATTACACACCAGCTGATTATGGTAGGCATATTTGAAGATTTTGTCCATAGATGATGCTGAAAATTATTTTACCTCTGATCTTAGTTAGAACTGTGTTGTCCCATTTTTTAATTTTTTTTAAGATTTTATTTATTTATTTGAGAGAGAGAATAAGATAGAGCATGAGAGGGGGAAGGGTCAGAGGGAGAAGCAGACTCCCTCCTGAGCAGGGAGCCCGATGCGGAACTCGATCCCAGGACTCCAGGATCATGACCCGAGCCGAAGGCAGTCGCTTAACCAACTGAGCCACCCAGGCACCCTGTCCCATTTTTTTAAAGATTTTATTTATTTTTGCAAGAGAGAGAGCATGCACGAGTTGGGGGAGGGGCAGAGGGAGAAGCAGACTCCCTGCTGTGCAGGGAGCCCAATGTGGGACTTGATCCCAGGACCCTGGGATCATGATCTGAGCAGAAGGCAGGAGCCCCCTGTTGTCCCATTTTTTAAAATGTTTTATCTATATCTACTAAATGCTGTAATGCAGGCTCATCAATCTCAGTAGCTTTACCAAAGTAGAGGTCTTAAATGCAAGAAGAAAGTGGGAGGTAGTGAAGGAAGGAATGTCTGAATTAGAGAAAATTTCCCTGGGGAGGATAGATAGGTACCTTGCCTTGAAAATCATTGTTCTCTGTATTCAAAGAAAGATACATTAAGGTTTTTTACTCTAAAGAACTTTATCATTTATGTGATAACAATCTGAAAGTATTATCATTTAGACTAAGTGGCCAATGATATATTAGATTTTTTTTTTAACTTCTTAAAAATTTTTTTTTTTAGAGAGAGAGGGACAGGGAGGGGAGGGGCAGAGGGAGAGGGAGAGAGAATCTCAAGCAGGCTCCATGATCAGCGCAGAGCTTGATGCAGGGCTCATTCTCACGACCTTGAGATCATGACCTAAGCTGAAATCAAGAGTTGAATGTTTAACCACCCAGGAGGCCCTAATTTCTTAAATTTTTAAAATCTCAAAGTGCACATAACAGAATAATCTTTCCAAGGATCTGGTTTGCCAGTGTTCCAGCCTTACGCCTCTCCTCATCACTCTGCCAAATCCACTGAAATCATTTTTCATAAAGGATTTTATGAACTTTTTTTAAGCTCTCTTTTGAATATATTCTATCTGTCTTATATTCTTATCATTGAAATGTTGAAGTTAAAGATAATCTCCCGGGGCCACTGGGTGGCTCAGTCGGTTAAGCGGCCGACTCTTGATTTTGGCTCAGGTCATGATCTCAGGGTCTTGAGATCAAGACCCAGTGGCGCCGAGTCAGGCTCCACACTCAGCGGGGAGTCTGCTTCTCCCTCTCCCTCTGCCCCTCCCCCTGCTTGTGCACGCTCTCTCTAAAATAAATAAATAAATCTTAAAAAAAATCTCCCTATTTCATATTCTCTCATAAAAATTTTCCTCACATTTTTATTCTCTCAACTTCTTTATTCATTGTCCTTATTAGCATTTTTTCTATCTTCCCTTTTAGCGTCATGTGTGAGTTTCTTGACTTTTCATCTACTGTCCTTTTTTTTGATGTATTCGATTTTTATGGAAATGCAGAAAAAGTTAATCATTTGTCTTTATTTTTAAGTTGGGCTGATAAAAACTTACACAATGTAAACAATATCAAACAATACAAGTCCTTAAACTTTTATTTTATTTTTTTTAAAGATTTATTTATTTTAGAGGGAGAGAGAGAGAGAATGAGCAAGGGGAGGGACAGAGAGAGAGGGAGAATCCCAAGCAGACTCCCCACTGAGCACAGAGCCCGATATGGGGCTCGATCCCAAGACCCTGATCAGGATCATGCCCTGAGCCGAAACCAAGAGTTGGACACTAAACTGACTGAGCCATCTAGGCACCTCAAGTCCTTAAACTTCTATTTATTTATTTTTATTTTTTATTTTTTTAAGATTTTATTTATTTGACAGAGAGAGACACAGCGAGAGAGGGAACACAAGCAGGGGGAGTGGGAGAAGGAGAAGCAGGCTTCCCGCAGAGCAGGGAGCCCAATGCGGGGCTCAATCCCAGGACCCTGGGATCATGACCTGAGCCAAAGGCAGACGCTTAACTGACTGAGCCACGCAGGCGCCCCTTGGTACAGGTTTTAAATACAGTCAGTGGTCAGGAAGGGGAATTGAGAGCAGAGGGAAGACACAGCCAGAGCATCCACCTGGTGGAAAAGATCTTGATGTGTGTGTAGGACAATGAGGAAGCCAGTCTACCCAGAGCATATTTGTGGTGGGAAGACATAGTAAAAGGTAAAAGATCTATATGATTGGAAGAGAAACTGGAGTATGTGATGGGAAGACATAGGAAATGAGTTCAAGGGGGTAGAGTTTGAACAGCCTTAAAAGCAGAACAGGCCTTGATTGTTAGAGAGTAGAGACCTATTGAAGATTTTATCAGTAAGCATATGATTTGGGGGCACTTGGTTGCTGCAGTCGGTTAAGCGTCCAGCTCTTGGTTTCGGCTCAGGTCATGATCTTAGGGTTGTGAGATTGAGCTCTACGTCCGGCTTTGTGCTCAGTGAGGAATCTGCTTCAGACTCTCTCTCCCTCTGCCTCCCCATCCCCCACTCACTTGCTCTCTCTCTCAAATAAATAAATAAATCTTCAAAAAAAATAAGCACATGATTTGATAAATACATATCTTAGGAAGATTATTTAGACAGCAGTGTGCAGGATGGATCAAGAGGCGCGATTTAAGGCAAACAGCAGAGAGGTTACTAGAGCAATCCCGGTGTGACTAAGACTTAGACCTGGCATAGACCTGTGGCAGACCTTCACAGGAAAAACGGACAAAAGAGGGGCCGGTGCTGGCCCCTGTGTCCTGCGTGCAGTGCAGGTGATCTGATCCTCACAGCCCTGTGAGATAGATAGTATTAACCCCATTTTACAGATGAGGAGCTGGGCTCAGAGAGTAAGTGACTAATCCAAGATCACACAGTTAAGTAATGGTGGTCCTGGGACTGAACTTATGTTTGTCAGATCCAGAGCCACACTACATCCCAATAGTCTGTTCTGACACAAACAAGATGAGCCACGGGGATTCTAATCTTCCTAGCCAGAAAGACTGATATTCATTCAAGTTGGAGAGCAGAGCCCATTCGGGAAGAATAATGGTAAGTTGTTTTTGAATTACTAACTCTGTGGTTATTGTGAACACCCATTTAGAAATACCCAGTAAATGCTGTTGTGTCAGCAGAGCTTTGGTGAGAGAACACAATTAAGGAGAGAGATTCAGTAGCCGTTAGCACAGAGGTAATACCTGACGCCGAGAGAATATATGAGGGAGAGTCTAGGGAGAGGGAACATTCAGGGCGCCAAACCTTAGGGAACGGCCACACTGAGAAAGATTGACTCGTTGGCAAACGAAAGAGAGGAGTCTGATAAGCAGGAAAAGGATGAGTACAGTATAATATTACGGAAGCTAGAGATGAGAAAGTTTTAAGGGAAATATAATCAGGAACAGCATAATGATGTAATGTATGGTGACTAACATAACAATAAAATTTCAAAAAATCAGGAACAGCAGCATTTTGGGGCATCTTGGTAGCTCAGTTGGTGGAGAATATGACTCTTCATCTCAGGGTTATAGGTTCGAGCCCCACGTTGGGTGCAGAGCTTACTTGAAAAAACAATAAAATCTTTAGAAACAGCAACATTATAAAAGAGAGAGAAGTGGCAAATGTCAGCAGTGACCTCTCTCAGATATTTTGAATCCAGTTTTTAAGAACGAAAGATGAACTCAGTAGTTACAGGAAGAGAGATTCTGTGCCAGGGACGTAGAGCAGCCTAAATAATCACTAGACAATGGTTGGGCAACCTTTCTTTTAGATAGACTGGCTTACTAGCAAAATAAAATAATGGTACTAAAAAAGTAAAAAGGACAGGGGCACCTGGGTAGCTTGGTTGGTTCAGTATCCGACTCTCAATCTCAGCTCAGGTCTTGATCTCAGGGTTGTGAGTTCAAGCCCCGCATTGGGCTCTACACACTGGGCATGGAGCCTACTTAAAAAAAAAAAATTTTTTTTTCTAATTAAAAAAAATCAAAAGGACTTTTTTTAAGGAAGGAAAAATTTATTAAATATTTTACTCTATATTTTTAAAATTAAAGACTAGGAGGGACGCCTGGGTGGCTCAGTCAGTTAAGCATCTGCCTTCGGCTCAGGCTTTAGCTCAGTCATGATCCCAGGGTCCTGAGATCAAGTCCCGCGTCAGCTCGCTGCTCAGCGGGGAGCCTGCTTCTCCTTCTACCTGCCACTCCCCCTGCTTGTGCTCGCGCGCTCTCTCTCTGACAAATAAATAAATAAAATCTTTAAAAAAAAAATTAAAGACTAAGAATAAACCTCTACTCATTAAAATTAGAAAATAATATTTAAAAATTGATTTATTTATAATCGGGAGAAGAAAAAGATATGAATAGGAAGACTAACATAGAGAAGGGGTGAAAAACACCTATCTTATAAAGTATGCATACTAAATAACATGTGTATATATTTTAATGTTTACTTGAAATGGAGAGGAACTCACAGAGATTCACACAGCACTAAAAGCTAAGGTTGAAAAGAAACATACTTTGAGGCAAAAATTCAGACATCAGGTGACTTAAAGCCTTGTAGTTTTGTGATTAGAGGTACAGAGAGGGACAGTACTCAAGCATTCCATGAATAGTCCAAGCTAAATGATTACAAGATAGTTTTTGTGGCAGCAGGGGAGGGCGATAGCTCTGGATATGAAGTACAGGTCCGACACTTTTTTTTTTTTTTTTTAAGATTTGATTTATTTATTTGACAGAGAGAGACACAGCGAGAGAGGGAACACAAGCAGGGGGAGTGGGAGAGGGAGAAGCAGGCCTCCTGCTGAGCCGGGAGCCCGATGCGGGGCTCGATCCCAGGACCCTGGGATCATGACCTGAGCCGAAGGCAGACGCTTAACAACTGAGCCACCCAGGCGCCCAGTCCGACACTTTTTATTCTGTATACCTGGCATCTGATAAATTGAAATCTCTTCCAAGCTAAAGGGATTCTATGAAAAGTTATGTTATCTCTTCCCTCCCAACAGATTGATGTTTATAATTATGTCTTGTTATTTTCTGCCTGCTAGTTAAATTCAGGGAGAGGTCACTTCGAGTAATGTGATGGTTAATTTTACGTGTCCACAAGTGTGAGAAATAAATTTGTAAGGGGAGCCCTGGCATCCTTGAAGAGCTCTGTGCTGGCTCTTCTCTGTGGGCCACACTTGACAGTAGGAACTCTGGGTAACTAAACTGGGAAACCTAAATGCACTGGGAGTCATTGGATTTCAGGGTGGCAGGGGTCAAGGGATAGCACTCAACAGGCAAAGGCCAGGTGGTTTGGTCACTGTCACAGACGGCAGAGCCAAAACAGCAATCGGAGTGGTCTGACTTGTGCAGCCCTGTGCCATTGGCTAGTTGATCCTGCTGTCCCTAGAAGTAAAATAGATAGGAAGCCTAGTAAATTCTTACTTACCTGTATGAGCAGAAAAGTTCTAGATCAAGTGAACAGAAATGTAACTTTAATCACAGAAACAAGTCATGGCCCTTCAATCAGTTCTCAGACTTGAGCCAGTTTATGGGCCCAAACCCCTTGAATAAAGGGGAGGTGCTAGGTCCCCATGAGGAAGGACCCCAATATATTGCAAATATTTATACTGTTAACCTTACTCCCAGCTTCCTCCCAGAAGGGATCTGTGGCTTTTTCCCAGGGTAACTGTACCGTGGAGAAATGGAAATAACCAGACTTTGCAGGGGCAGCTGGACGCTGGCTCTGAACTGATACTAATTCCAGGAGACCCAGAACATCTCTGTGGCCATCCGTTGGAGAAGGGGCTTGTGGAGGTCAGGTGATGAATAGAGTTTTAGCTCAGGTCCCACTCACAGTGGGCCCACTGGGCTCCCAAACCCATCCTGTGGTGTTTTCCCCAGTTCTGGATACATAATTGGAACAGATACAATCAGCAGCAGGCAGATTCCCCATGTTCTTCCTCTGACCTGTGGAGTGATGACTATTATGGTGAGAAAGGCCAAATAGCCAGTAGAGCTGCCTCTACCCAGGAAAATAGAAACCAAAAGCAATACTGCCTTCCTGGAGAGATTGCAGAGATAAATGCCACCATCGAGGACTTGAAAGATGCAAAGTTAGTGATTCCTACCACATCCCCATTCAACTGGTACAGCTGCTGTACGAGATGTGGTTTCATTGCTTGAGCAATTCACACCCCCTGGCACCTGGTATGCAGCTCTTGATCTGACAAATGCTTTTTTTCTCCGTACCTGTCAGTGAGGACCACCATAGGCAGCTTTCTTTCAGCTAGCAAGGCCAGCAGTGCACCTCACTGTCCTCTACCTCAGAGGTCTATCAGCTCTCCTGCCGTACATCGTAATTTAATTTACAGGGATCTTTTTTTTTTTTTTTTAAGATTTTATTTATTTATTTGAGAGAGAGAATGTGAGAGAGAGAGAGAGCATGAGAAGGAGGAAGGTCAGAGGGAGAAGCGGACTCCTCGCTGAGCAAGGAGCCCGATGCGGGACTCGATCCAGGGACTCCAGGATCATGACCTGAGCCGAAGGCAGTCGCTTAACCAACTGAGCCACCCAGGCGCCCTAATTTACAGGGATCTTGATTGTCATCCTCTTCCACAGGATATCGAGCTGGTCCAGGAGAGCCAATGATATAGTTCCAGTTACTACTGATACCTACTGATGGTAAATGTCAACACTGCTAAATACGAGTGTTTATCTCAGTCATTCCTCCCAACAACCCTTGGAGGAATGGAGGTTGAATTCAGGGCTGTGTCGTGTGCTTACACGTGCCTTGAAACCCTACTCACATGATCTGCAGTATGAATGGCTTTTCATTCAGATGTGCAGTGCTGTAGCCCTAGTTAGGATTCCCATTTACAGAAAAGGAAACCAAGGCATGAACAAATGAAGTAACTTGCCTGTGGATACACAACTAGGAAGAAGAGCTTAAATTTGAACCCAGGCAGCCTAAGATTGGCTCTAGTAATCTCTACAGTAAAGCTGCAGCCTTCTCCTTTCAGGTCATATAAATTCAAATATGCATCCTCCACATGAAGTCGGTAAAGGGGGTGAGGGGAATCATTTTAAAAGTACAGAATGATTGCGAGATGGAAAATTTTAATTGTTGTTCGCCTCACTCTGTCTCAGTTTCTGGGTATTTTTCATAATTAACCCATCTTACTATACTGAGTATGAATGGTAAACAATTACATTTTTCACGTCGTCTGACCCTAAATGCTTGTCAGCTTCTTTATCTGGTATTCAAGAAGATAAACAGTAATCTGTTCCACCACTGGAGGAAGACCAGCTGTGTTGGACTTACTTTTTTTTAAAGATTCCATTTATTTGACAGAGAAGGAAAGAGCACAAGCAGGGGGAGCTGCAGAGAGAGAGGAAGAGGCAGGCACCCCACTGAGCAGGGAGCCCAATGTGGGGCTCGATCCCAGGACCCTGGGATCATGACCTGAGCCGAAGGCAGACGCTTAACCGACTGAGCCACCCAGGCATCCCTGGGTTGGACTTTTTAAGAGACAGTAGGTCAATCTCTGATAAGGTACTTATCTAAGGTATTTTCTAGGGTAATTTAAAACTATGCCCAGGGGTGCCTGGGTGGCTCAGTCGTTAAGCGTCTGCCTTAGGCTCAGGTCATGATCCCAGGGTCCTGGGATTGAGCCCCACATCAGGTGCCCTGGTCAGAGGGGAGCCTGCTCCTCCCTCTCCCACTCCCCCTGCTTGTGTTCCCTCTCTTGCTGTGTCTGTCTCTGTCAAATAAATAAAATCTTTAAAAAAATAAAATAAAACTATGCCCAATTTTTATCCACTATGCTGACTTTATTTTTTTTCCTCAAAGATTGATTTATTCGAGAAAGGAAGAGAGAGCAAGTGTGTGTGAGTGGGAGGCGGGGCAGAGGAGAGGGAGAGAAGCAGACTCCCCGCTGAGCTCAGGGCCCGACGCAGAGCTCGATCTCATGACCTATGAGATCACGACCTGCGTCGAAACCAAGAGTCAGACACTGCACCGACTGAGCCCCCAGGGCCCCACCATGCTGACTTTAGAAACCAAGTGGGTTAGCTCTGACATCACAGCACTGAGTCTTCATTAGAAGCACATTAGGAACATGGCCACGGTAGTAGCAGCATAGTTAACTCAAGGAAAGGAAATCTGAGTTAAGGGTTTTATAAGCAGCAAAACTGACTTATGAGTACAAGGGTACAAACTTACCAATATGCAAGAATTCAGGACACACTTTTCCCATGGTCCCTTTCTGAGGAATCTACTGGAAAACAGGACGTTAGACAGCTAAAATATGAAGTACTGACATAAGGAGTAGGGGAAAGCATGAAATATGTGGCTACCTGTAGAACGAGGTAGTAAGAGGGAAGAATACAGTATGTAACAACTATAAGCTCGACAGTATAGAGTACAGCCATTTGAAAAACGGGGGAAGAACAGGAAAAGCATATGTAAAAAAGTTTTAATGTTTTTAGTGATCATATTGTGGCAGAACTCGTATTGTTATTCGGAGACTTTTGTATGTGTACTACAGGTAAAGTAGATGAGTAGTTACGAGATATTCTAATTGTAGTATCTTGCCTGTCGCTGAGAACCAAGATTCTTGGTATAGAAGACAAGGGTGATAGAGAAGAAGCCGTCATCTTGAATTTATACCGGAAGTATCAATTGTCCAGAACTGCAAATGGTTTGAGATTTTACCCTGCCTACAAGCTAACAAGTTAGCATGCCACAGTTTCATGGGTCAGAGGTGGAGGACAGTTTATTCCTCATAGAAACAGTAACCAGAATATCAGCATTTTTCTGCTGGTTGCATGAGCCCCAAGTCCTACAAGGCAACTCAAAGGCCAGACGATACCTGCCTATGCAGTAGGTTTCATTATATGAGAGGAACTCTGAGCTTAGGGATCTTGAATTTTTATTTTTTAAGATGTGTTTATTTTAAAGAAAGAGAGCACGTGAGTGGGGGAGGGGCAAAAAAATTGAACTATTATTTCTCTCTGAAAGGAACCAAGACTTCTTGGAGAGATCACTGATTTCAGGTCTGAGGCAAGAAAAGTTCAGGATAATCCTGGAATATTTTGTTATACCGTAACAAGAGGCGTGTCAAAAAGAACTCAGAAATTAACTTGAAGAGGCGCCTGCTGTAGCCAAAGATGGATAAGTTGAGCTTCAATCATAATAATTGCAATTGGTTTAAACATGCTAGATGTATTCAAATCTTTGAATTTATAATGATATTTTAAAAATAATTAGTCATCTTCAGATGATTAAATAACCCTAATTCATTATATTATAAAATACGTATATTGGTAAAACGGGTAAAGGAACAGAATCAAACATTTATCCTGCCTTTCCTGTGTAACTCTAGCACAGGGTAATCAACTAGTAGACAAGGGGAAATGTCTCTTTATAAATGTATTTTAGCTAATAATACGTGACAAAGAAATTATAGAATTAGACTATTACCATTTTATAACCCATGATACATTAAACATCAAAGACTGCCAAGACTATAAAAAGAAAGAAAACAGTCATTATGTGCCTCCTGTAGTCTTGCCAAGGAGCTCAAGCTGGTGTCTGATCCAGTCTCTGGATCCATCTGCCAAATCGTAGCCAGTACAGAGGGCAGAAGAACAGGTTCAATTAATTGCACCAGGAGTATGCAGTCAGCAAATTCATACTGTGGGAAATTTTACAGGTCAACATCCATGTTCCTCAAGAGATGATTTGCAGGCAACAAAAGAAATGGGTGATGAACGTAAAGATAAAGAGATTTAAAAGACATCAGACTTTAGGGGGCACCTGGCTGACTCAGTTGGAAGTTCATGTGACTTTTGATATTGGGGTCATGAGTTCGAGCCCCACATTGGATGTAGAGATTACTTAAAATAAATAAGTAAATAAACTTAAAAAAAAGAGGACGTCAAACTTTTTTAAATGGACAAAACTAAACTGTAGCAGATTTAGGTAATAAAATTTTAACAAAGGAATAAAAGAATCATAGTTACTTGTGAGAAAGGGAGAGGATTATAACTGGGAAGGGGCATATGGGAGAGCTTTTGGGTGACTGGCAAAGTTCTTTTTCTTGATCTTGTGGTCATTAAACCATTTGATTCATGTGGGTTTTTTTATGTCTGTATGTTATTTTATAATAAAACGTTTTTTAAAAAAATATGTCCAATAAGAGACTAGCCTAGGCATTAAGATTTTGGGGGGCTTATCTTCACACTCCACAGATAAGCAAGAGTAAATTTCAATAGATTCTTGAAAACTTGGGAGGACTTACAGAGTTATCCATCATTATTAACTTGTTACATTATTGAGCATTCTTTTATATAGGCACCATATCAGCCTAAGATTACAGAGGGCAGTTCAATACAGAAACTGTCCCAGTATTTTTCTTCTAGTAGTTTTTTTTATTAAAAAAAAAAAAAATTTGTTTACAGAAAATTTAGAGACAAAAAAAGTATAAAAAATAAAACAAAAAATACACTGTTATTTTGTTCCCCAGAGATAAGCATAAATAATGTTTTGGTATATTTCCTTTTATATATGAATATATTGACATTGGGAA
Source organism: Mirounga leonina (assembly GCF_011800145.1). Lineage (NCBI taxonomy): Eukaryota > Metazoa > Chordata > Mammalia > Carnivora > Phocidae > Mirounga > Mirounga leonina. The sequence goes on along the minus strand of NW_023270316.1, from coordinate 51,723,176 downwards.
AATACAGTTTTGTACCTACTTTATGTTCTCATCTTTGGCTCTATACTTGCATTCAGGCCTGAGATTAAAGGTATTTAAAATCCAGATCCCTTTCAAATTAGTTCATTAACATTTTAGGATTTTATGTTCCTAGGTGGGCTGCATCACGCAGCTGCCCGAATTTCTGGTGACAGTGTCTATAAGCATCTGAAGTATGAAGGTGGGATTCACCGAGTTCAGCGAATCCCTGAAGTGGGCCTGTCGTCAAGGATGCAGCGCATTCACACAGGAACCATGTCCGTTATTGTCCTCCCTCAACCAGATGAGGTAACCTCACCCGGAGGCATTGAAAACTTACTCTGACTTAATGGGGGTTGTGCTCAGAAGGCTTAGCTTCTAGCAAACTGATTTACTGATTTTCGGGGTTCCCCATTGAACTTCGCAGTCTCTACTAGGAAATTCTTTTTTTTTTTTTTTTTTTTCCAAAAAAGGAAACATCAAATTTAATTTAAAGGGAAAAAATCAGAAATTGTCTGAGAAAACAACAGAACAAATCAATTCCTGAAAAAAAGAGTTCTGCATCTTGGTGATCACATTTATTGAAAGGGTTGGGAAAAAATTAAAATGCCCTTTAGCTTAAGAAATTTTGAGTTATCCGCAAATCAACTCATTTCTGGAGTGGAAGAATCCTTGGTCATTTCTTAATATCAAAATTTACGCAGGTTTCTCTTTTGAATGTCTTCTACATTTAAAGAGGCAATTATACAAAAGCTCCTATATTCCATACATGATAAATTCTTTGTTTCAGCCAACTCTTAATGGAGGGGCAACTAGTACAACACCATCTCCCTGGACAAAAAGCATTGGAATATTCCGTTTTGTTGATTTATATATCTCTTCGTATAAAAATATAGGCAATATGGCTGTATTCAGGTTCTCATCAATTTCTATAGTAGTCACAGTTTCTTCCACATCTCCCAATATATTTAAATGCTGATCATAAGCATGTAATCTGCCTCGAAGCTCTCTGTCATTTCTCATTTTCACATAAATTCGCTCATCCAGGCTGAGGCTGATGAGATCCAGGGGCTCTTCTACAGTGTTGGTAGTTTGTTGCTGGTCCACGTTGTCTGCCATGTTTCAAACCCTGCGCCCTTTCCCCTCTACTAGGAAGTTCTTAACTCTTCCACAGTTTACCCTTCTTATGCCTGACCAAGATATTTTATTTTGTTTGTTTAAATAGAAATCTATTCTCTTCATAAAATAGAATTCACAAAGCTTTTAAAATGTTGTTGCTTAAGTTTTATCTTAAGAAAAATATGATTTCCACAGATAATATGTTGGAGTCAATGATAGAATATCTGTATGGGGTCTATATCTTATTGAATACAGCCATATTGCCTATTTTTTTTTTTCCTAACTTTTTAAAATTTTATTTTAAACATACAGAAAATAGAATACCACACTAAAAACTTATATAACTTCCACCTGGAGTCAACAGCTGTTTACATTTTGCCACATTTGCTGGATTCCTATATGTGTGTGTATATATACGTTTGTTTAAATAACTAAAGACTATAGCAGACACTGTGCGACTTTATCCCTCAAATCTTCAACTTCACATCTCCTAAGAATAGGACATTCTTCTACCTAAACAATACCATTATCTGTCCATCAACTGATGAACAGGTAAAGAAGTCATGGTGTATATACACAATGGAATATTACTCAGCCATCAAAAAGAATGAAATCTTGCCATTTGCAACGACATAGATGGAGCTAGAGAGTATTATGCTAAGTGAAAGAAGTCAGTCAGAGAAAGACAAATACCATATGATTTCACTCATATGTAGAGCTTAAGAAACAAAACATGAACATAGTGAGAAAGAGAGAGAGACAAACCATTCTTTAAAAGAGACTATTAACTACAGAGAACAAACTGAGGGTTGCTGGAGGGGAGGTGGATGGGGAGTGGGCTAAGTGGGTGATGAGCATTAAGGAGGGCACTTGTATGATGAGCAGTGGGTGTTGTATGTAAGTGATGAATCACAAAATTCTACTGAAACTAATACTACATTATATCTTAACTGGAACTTAAAACTTAAAAAAAATAAATAAGTAAAATGGGTATAATACCTCCAACCCCATAATTTTTCTTTTTTTTTTTTAGGGGGTGGGTAAGAGCAGAGGGAGAGGGAGAGAGAGAGAATCTTAAGCAGACTCTATACCCAGTGCAGAACCCAACGTGAGGCTTGATCTCACAATGCTGAGATCATGACTTGAGCCGAAATCAAGAGTTGGACACTTAGCCAACTCTGCCACCCAAGTGCCCCAACCCCATAATTTTTCTATAGGATTTAAATGCGCTTATTCCCAGGAACCAATAGATTGGAGACCTTTGTTATAATATCAATAATAAGATTGAAAAATTATTTGGAAAAAAACACCATTATCTGTGAAAATCAACCATAAGTCTGTAATATTATTGTCTAGGAAAAACTCCTGTGCTTCTGTCTACTCACAGAATACTTCTCCACTCTAAATGTGTCAAGTTTTTTCTCTCACCAAGCAAGTTCTTCAGTTGTGTGTGGACACCAAGTAGATGTCCTACAATTCAACTCAAATCTGACACCATCTACTGGGGAATAGCATCAGACCCCACAGGCTAAGAGCTGGGCCTCACAAGACTTCCTCCCCTCCCACTTCAGAGGCCAGTCACAAGTCCAGGTTCTCACCTGTGTTTCTGACCAAGTGGCTATGAATTGAGAGGTTTCCACAACCCCCTCCTTGGGCTCAATAATTTACTAAAGCCGGATTATAGAACTCAGACTCCCCACTGAGCGTGGAGTCTGATGCAGGGCTCGCTCCCATGACCCTGAGATCATGACCTGAGCCAAAATCAGGAGTTGGATGCTCAACCGGCAGAGCCACCCAGGTGCCCCTCAACCTTTTTTTTTTAATGACATTAATTATTTGAAGAGTCTGGAGCCTTTGTCTTGTAAGGTATCCCACATTTTGGATTCATTTGTTTCCTCCTGGTACTCTTTAACTTGTTCCTGTATCGCATTCAGGTCACACATTTTGAGCAAGAATACTTATAGGTGTAGTCATATTCAAGTTGCATTTATCAGAAGGCACATAATATCAGATTTAGTGAAGATTAGTTTAAACATGGTGACCAAAAAACTGTCTCCATTGTAAAAGTATATTTTTGTCTTTGCAGTTACTGTGTAATCCCGAGGGTACATATAGCCTGTTTCCACATATAACCTGTTTCCACGATCTAAACATCCATTAGTGATCTTTTTTGCCTGAATCAGTTATTTCGTTGGGGGTGGAAGATGGTGATTTTGTAACTCTGTCATTTCTTCTATGTTTATTAACTGGCATTCTTTTCTGTCAAGAACTTTCCTCCCTGCTACCTTCTCTCCTCCTTCCTTCTTGCTTGCTTTCTCTTTTATTTTACCTCATCATAAACTCAATATTGTTCCATCTGTTGACCTCATTATAGACTTACACATTTGTTTTTTAAATTCTGTGAGTTAGAATCACTACTGTTTTTGATGTTCAACCTTGTCCCTGATTTGGCCAGTAGTAGCCTTTTGAGGGCAGTCCCTTTTGCAATGACCCCATCAATTTTTGAGCACATCCTTGCTTTCTGGTATAATTAGATATCCTAAGCCCACCTTCTGCTTTTGTGCCTCAGACTTGGAGTCAGATCTCATTTCTTTTGGTGAGAAATGTACCCAAAAATCAAGATCTAGGTCCTAGGTGTGCTCATTATTACTAAAGTGTGCTTATATTTAGATTCTTCAGTGGACAGAGCTAGGAGATACATATCATTTTATTTTATTTTATTTTATTTTTTTAAAGATTATTTATTTATTTATTTATTAGAGAGTGAGCAGGAGAGAAACAGCATGAGAGGGGAGAGGGTCAGAGGGAGAAGCAGGCTCCCCGCTGAGCCGGGAGCCCAATGTGGGACTCGATCCCAGGACCCTGGGATCATGACCTGAGCTGAAGGCAGTCGCTTAACCAACTGAGCCACCCAGGCGCCCCTATGAGATACATATCATTTTAAATCACTGGTTCAAATTATGATTACCAACTCAGACTTAACATTACGGGAAGTTTTTCCCCCCTCACCATCTTGCATTTTGTATTTATATCTCTTTCCGCTTAGAGTAAAAATTTTATTTCTTTTTTTTTCAAAGATTTCATTTATTTATTTGACAGAGGGAGACACAGCGAGAGAGGGAACACAAGCAGGGGGAGTGGGAGAGGGAGAAGCAGGCTCCCCGCTGGGCAGGGAGCCCGATGCGGGGCTCGATCCCAGGACCCCGGGACCACGACCTGAGCCGAAGGCAGACGCGTAACAACTGAGCCACCCAGGCGCCCCAAAAATTTTATTTCTTAATCACATTAATATATTTACTTTTTTCCTTATTATATAGCATATATAAATAAATAATCTGTTTTAAAATTACTTAGTAAAAAAAATAAAATAAAATAAGATTACTTAGTAAACTACTGGGTAATGTTTAAGATTGATTTCTGTACTTAGAATGTAGTCCACCAAGAAAGCATAGTCAGAACACGATGTTCAAAGACCATCTGAAATAGTGTTTTTCTATGTGATTATGATATCATTATGGTAAATATTTTGATTCATAGGTTTTCTTTTCCTATTGAATATTAGGATTTGAATTTTCCTTCTTCTTTTATCTAATTTCATTTTTGGTGTATGGAAACATTTATGTCACTCAGAAATCAAAGCTATTGGGTTGTCTTGCTTCCCTCTTTATTCCTTCCACTGTTCTCACCCATCCCCTTATTCTCTTCATGTTCTTGAAAATTAAACCCATGTGGTGGAGTTTGATTTTCATAAAAGAGCAAAGTCTTATTATTCTCTTAATTGACATTTAAAATTATTTTATATTATTAAGTCACTGTTTCTTTGTTGAGAATTTCCCAACAGTCATTAGATAGTTTCGATAACATTTGGGAGAATATGACATATAATATACATATATTTGCTATATAACTTTAATATACTGAAACCACAAAAAATGGGAAATTGCTCTTGATCTCTTTAGTGTCTATTGAAATTTTAAGGTAGCCGACACTGGCATATTTTAACAAAAGCTGCATAATCTTTTTCTTCACAGTATAGTGCTCATTTTAGAGGAAACAAAAGAATAACCACGTTGTATATTGGATTCTAAAGCTGACCCTGTTATTACTGTGCTTTACAAAGAGAAGAGTCACACTTGCTATCTGTCATTCATAGGAATGAATGATAACTGTGAAATAAGATGTTAGTTCTCCCCTGAAAAACAGTGTATTTTGTAACCGTGTGTGTGTGTGTGTGTGTGTGTGTAACAAATTGCCACAAACATAGGGGCTTAAAACAGTAAAAATTTATTGTCTCACAGTTCTAGAGGCCAGGAGTCCAAATTCAAGGTATCGCCAGGGCTGTGCTCCCTCCAAAGCTTCTGGTGGGGAATGCTCCCTTGACTCTCCCAGTTTCTGGTGTCTCCAGGTGTCCGTTGGCTTGAAGCTGTATAACTCTGAATGCACATGTTCATTTCCTCTTATCTCTCCTCTGGCTGTCTGAGGACACTTCTCATTGGATTTAGGGCCTATGTGAATAATCCAGGATGATCTCATCTGAACTCAATTACAGCTGTAACAACTCTTTTTCCAAATAATGTTCTAGTAGTTAGAATGTGAACATATCTTTTTGGATGCCTCCATTCAGTCCCACTAATAGTCGGTTCTCACTGTTCACAGTGGTTATGTTCTGTAAAGACTCAGCGAACACTGATTTAGCAAATACTGAACTATCATTTCCCCTAGGGGAAATATGTGTGTGTGTGTGTGTGTGCATACTCAGGTATACATATGTTTATATACCTATATATATTTCTGTATCTATGTATCGCAGGTAGATCTTAAAAGTGACCTATCCAAATAAATAAATAAAATTTTAAAACTGAAAAAAGTAACCCATCCTAGTTACTTAGAATAGATTCTATTTTCTTTATTTTACAAAGAGAAAATGAGGTTCAGAAGTGTTTAGGTGACTTACCTGAGGCCACTTCACTACCAGATGCCAGAACTAGGGTTCACACCCCATCCAGCTGACCCAAGAGCCAGAGCTTCTTGTACTATGCTGCTCTGTCCCCTCTTGTCTTCATTCTCTGATCAGACTGAAAAAAGAAAGCAAACTGTCACCTTGTTGGACGTCAGCTGGGAATGTGCACCTTGGATTTTTTGCTGCCCTGCACCTGTTCGCTAGTAATTGTGAAAATGCTGCAATAATTGATTTTGAGGAACAAATAAAGTAGGTGAATTTGCAGATACAGAATTGGGGAATAATGTATACATTATACACACACACACACATACACATATACATATATATATAGAGAGAGAGAGTATATTTTCTATCCTGTGGCTTTGTGGGATGATGGATGATGAAACTTGAAAGATTGCATAGCTCAATGATCTTATAGCATCAAAAAATAGCATCCATTGGAATAGGGAGTTTACGGTTCTTTCATTGGTAGAAGCTATTTCTTAGTCTAATGGCTATGACTTAGAACAAAACAGCACAGTTTATTCGAAAAATCTTGAAATAAATTTAGTATTGAAGTATTTGTTGGGATGCCTGGGTGGCTCAGTCAGTTAAGCGTCTGCCTTCGGCTCAGGTCATGATCCCAGGGTCCTGGAATTGCATCCCACACCGCTCCCTGCTCAGCGGGGAGCCTGCTTCTCCCTCTGCCTGCCACTCCCCCTGCTTGTGCTCTCTCTCTCTGACAAATAAATTATAAAAATCTTTAAAAAAAAAAAGTTTGTTGAGTGTAGAATTGACTTCCATTGTCCCTTTTGTTCTAGGTAGATGTGAAGGTGGACCCCAAGGATTTGCGAATAGATACATTTCGAGCCAAAGGAGCAGGAGGGCAGCATGTTAATACAACTGATAGCGCTGTCAGACTTGTCCATATCCCCACAGGTAATCAAGTCTGTTTGCTTTTGTACTTTGGACCTGTTTTTACGTCTTATAAAACTATTCAACATTGAGGGTACCTGGGTGGTTCAGTCGTTAAGCGTCTGCTTTCGGCTCAGGTCATGATCCCAGGGTCCTGGGATCGAGCCCCGCATCGGGCTCCCTGCTTGGCGGGAAGCCTGCTTCTCCCTCTCCCACTCCCCCTGCTTGTGTTCCCTCTCTTGCTGTGTCTCTCTCTGTCAAATAAATAAAATCTTAAAAAAAAAAAAAAAACTATTCAACATTGAGAAGAAAATAGTTTTATGTTAGTGTCTTGTTTCTTGCACAAACCCTTTAAAAGGTGACACTGGAGTCGTGGGTCTGCAGTCCCCAATGTGTTCATATTCCACTTCTGTTTGGAAAAGGCACCTCTCTTAAAGGATGCAGACACTGAGTGGACCTATTCAGAGAAGCTGCCCAGGTATACTGGACAGCGGTGAGCAACCAGAGGTGCCCCAGCCTAAAAACAAACACGAAAACAGTCCTGGACATGCACCTGCAGTGGAGCTTCTGTCCTCTTACAGACTGACCACTAGATCCACTGTTCCGTGTTGCATTAATGCTGTTATTTTGAATATTGGTAATTTTGGTATACTCTGAGGTAGTTTTGCAGCCCTTACTGTGATTTTAAATACTTCTATCATTTTTCAGATTTTATTTATTTTATTTTAATTTTATTTATTTATTTGAGAGAGATAGAGAGAGCAAGAGCAAGGAGGAGAGAAGAGGGAGAGAAAGAAGCAGACTCCCTGCTGAGCAGGGAGCCCGACGTGGGGCTCGATCCCAGGACCCTGGGATCACGACCCAAGCTGAAGGCAGACGCTTAACTGACTGAGCCACCCAAGTGCCCCCATTTTTCAGATTTTAAACTAAATTTTAAGCTTTTAAAATTTCTTTCCCTTTTAAAATTATTTTTTATGTTATTAAATATTAAATGGTTTTAAAGGCCAGTGGGAAAGTCCTCTAACAAAAACCAGCAACTCCTTGCCCCTCTCTTTCCTCCCTCTCCCTCCTTCCTTGCCCCTAAAGCCCCATTACCCACAGGCAGCCAGTTTAAACTCTTAGCTATTTTTTCTGGTAATTACCTCATATTAGGCAGATCATGCTCTTCTGATCCATTAGTTATAAGATTACATACATACTGACATCTTAATGTAGTAGATGAAGATTAGGCTCTCATAATATCCTTTTTCACCAAAAATGAGGTGATAATCTTTGTAACTTACCATAATTTACCTAAGAAATCCACAAATTTTTGGATACTTAGTGTGCTTTACCTCAGCCTTGTATTGCGGGATACTGTTCTCTGTTATAAATTGTCCAGAATAGTAATAATGAGCTGAAGCTGAATTAAAAATTAAAATGAGAAAAAGTCAGGTAAAAGTGATAAAAATTCTGACAAGAACGAACCAAAATATTTTAAAACCTATACCCTTGTGCAGCCATAAATTACTGACTTTACAAAAAATGACCGATGTTTTTGTTGCCAAGCTTACCTTGTGCCAAATTAATTTTTAGCCACTTAGATCTAGTTCTTTGATTTAAAAGCCTTAGGACTTACCCTCAAACCTTCCCTTAGGCAATGCATTACAAGGCCTACTGACTTTTTTGAATCCATGTTGTTATGAGCAAGTGATTTCTTGGGTCAACTGTGTACTTTGAGGTGTACCGTGATTTCAGCATCTATTGCAAAGAAAACTCAGCCTTTCCTCTAATCTGTCCATTCCACGACCCTTAGAATGGGAACTGTGTCCCTACTAGACTTCAAAGTGAGAACTATAGGTCATTCTTCCATTACCCTCTTGCACATGGATTCTGAAGACTCACATTTTTTCCTAACCCACTGCTTCTATAGAACTCCATTTTTCAACCATTGGAAGAGTAGTACCATAGGGGTATGGTTAAATGTTTGTTCAAGGAAAAGTTACTTTTTTTTTGTAAAATTTATCAAATCAAGATGAAGACATGAATATTTTGTGCTTTAAAGCAAGCTTTTTAGTTTCTTACCAGTTAGTGAAAGTGGGCCTCTGTAACTGTTACACTGTATTACTTCATCATCGTAGATTATGGATAATACCTAATTCTTCCATATTTTGCACTTTTAAGATTACAGGATTTTTATTAAACCTATGATTATGTATAATTTATTTCATCTAATCTAAGAACTCATTAACTGAATGACACATCACTATTTTGTTACTATGAAGAAATATAAAAAACACTACCAATTAAGCTATCGTATGCCAGTGAGGGTAAGATGCCTCTCAAGTTCAGAGATGTTCATTTTTTTAAAGGGGCTATTTAGAATAAAATTTGGTATATTTGTTTTCATTTATAATTGATAATCTTTTAAATAATAAATGTAGTTCTTTAGCAAATATATATTAAATACCCACTTGGTCCAATTGCTACCTGGAATTTTGGAATCTCCCATAGAGTATTGAAACAACACTGAGAAAAGCTTTTTTTTTTTAAAGCCCTTTTAGAGTTTTTTAACAACCCTAGCATCTTATTTCAATAGCTCTTCTATTATTCAGATTACCTCCCTCTACCCTAATCCTCTGTTCCTAAGGGAATACTTAATGATTAAATACTCCTCTATAGAAAGTATATTAAAATATATGATTAAGTGATTCTCTTGGAAATTACTGAGCTGGTAAGAGTTTTAAGCTAAAAATTCTGACCTGAGCCACTGGATAGGAATAGTGCCAATGTATAAGCCAAGCTTACTGCCGGTCAGCTGAGAAGAGGAATTTGGAGGAAAGCTTATGAATGTCTAGCCATCTTGAAATGAATATTTTCATATCCTTTTGGGTGGTGAAAAAAGAATAGCAGATCCAAGACAGCTCCAGGCAAATGCCTGAAGATGAAAGCAAGTGCCCCAGCCCACGTGGCTGCAATAAAGCAGTCAAGAATAAACTAATGGGGCACCTGGGTGGCCCAGCCATTAAGCGTCTGCCTTTGGCTCAGGTCATGATTCCAGGGTCCTGGGATCAAGCCCCACATCAGGCTCCCTGCTCCACGGGAAGCGTGCTTCTCCCTCTCCCACTCCCCATGCTTGTGTTCCCTCTCTCGCTGTGTCTCTATCAAATAAATAAATAAAATCTTTAAAAAAGAGTAAACTAATAGACTGATGAATCACAGACGTGTACCCCTGAAACAAATAATACATTATATGTTAATAATTAAATAAAAAACTATATAAAACAGCAATAATAATATCTTGGATGGTTAAAATAAAAAGATATTAAAATTAAAAAAAAGAATAAACTAATAGAGGTGAAACCTAGGTGTTCCTACTGAAAGTATTAGCAGGTGTAGACCATAGCTTATTTAGACAGGGTGAAAACATAATTTGGAAAGTAGAATTTTGTTTTGTTTTGGGACAGTAGAATTTTATAGGAATTTTTTAAATCTCCACCAAAATAGTTGCCACTATATCAGTTCAGCTGGCCTAAGTGAATATGGTTTTTGGGTTTTGTGGTTCGAAAGAAAAGTACTTTTCACCTGTAATGTACCTGAGAGCAGGATTGGACATAGACCTTTAGAGTGGTAGGTGCAAAGTTAAGAACAGTGCAGCCTGAAGTTTCAAGGGTCACTATGTCAGGTCTAGATTTGGGCTAGTAACTGGGCTACACAGTGGGCAAAACCCACCCAAATCCAGAGTTGGCTAACGAAAACATGTATGATTAGATGTAGGATTAGCTGAATTTAGAGCCAGGACAACTGAGAAACATTCACTCTAAACTCCTCCTTATAAAGAGTTTAGTTTCTTTTCATTGGTTTCTATACACAACAACAATATATACAACATCTATATATTGACCCTTGAACAACATGGAAATTAGGGGTGCTAAACCCTCCAACCCCTTGCAGTCAAAAATACACATAATAACTTTTGATTACCTCAAAACTTAACTACTAATAGCCTACCGTTGACCAGAAAGAAGCCTTACCGATATCATAAACAGTGATTAACACAGATTTTGTGTTGCATGTATTATATACTGCATTCTTTTTTTTAAGTTTTTTTAAATTTTATTTATTTTTTGAGAGAGAGAGAGGCAGGCAGAGGGAGAAGCAGGCTCCCCGCTGAGCAAGGAGCCCAATGCAGGACTCAATCCCAGGACTCTGGCATCATAACCTGAGCCGAAGGCTGATGCTTAACTGACTGAGCCACCCACGCGTCCCTATATACTACATTCTTATAATAAATTAAGCTAGAGAAAAGAAAATGTTACTAAGAAAAGCAAAAGGAAGGAGGCACCTCTTATTATCACAATAACTGTACTCTTAATCCCCATCACCTACCTCCCCTCTGGTAACCACCATTTCGTTCTATATATTTAAGAGTCTGGGTTTTTTGGAGTTTTTTTTAAAGATTTTATTTATTTTTTTGACAGAGAGAGACACATTGAGAGAGGGAACACAAGCAGGGGGAGTGGTAGAGGGAGAAGCAGGCTTCCCGCCGAGCAGGGAGCCTGATGTGGGGCTCGATCCCAGGACCCTGGGATCATGACCTGAGCCAAAGGCAGACGCTTAACGACTGAGCCACCCAGGCGGCCCAAGAGTCTGTTTTTTCATCTCCATATTTCTTTGTGTGTTTGTTTTGTTTCTTAAATTCCACATATGAATGAAATCATTGGTATTTGTCTTTCTCTAGCTAACATTTCACTTACCATTATGCCCGCTACATTCCATGTTATTGCAAATGGCAAGATTTCATTCTTTTTTTAATTCTTTTTTTACTGCTGGGTAATATGCCAGTACGGATATATTATATATATAAATACATTTTTTTCTTTTTCAAGTTTTTATTTACATTCTAGTTAAGATATAGTGTAATATTGGTTTCAGGAGTACAATTTAGTAATTCATCACTTACATATAACACCCAGTGCTCATCACAAGTGCCCTCCTTAATGCCCATCACCCATTTAGCCCATCCCCCACCCACCTCCCTCCATCAACCCTCAGTTTGTTCTCTATCATTAAGAGTCTCTTATGCTTTGCATCCCTCTCTTTTTTTTTTCCCTTCCCATATGTTCATCTCTTTTGTTTCTTAAATTCAACACAAGAGTGAAATCATCTGGTATTTGTCTTTCTCTGGTTGACTTATTTTGCTTAGCATAATACTCTAGCTCCATCCACATTGTTGCAAATGGCAAGATTTCATTCTTTTTGATGGCTGAATAATAATATTCCGTTATATATATATATATATATATATATATATACCACATCTTCTTTATCCATTCATCTGTCGATGGACATCTGAGCTCTTTCCATAGGTTGCCTATTGTGGACACTGCTGCTGTAGACATTGGGGTGCATGTACCCCTTCCACTCTGTATTTTTGTATTCTTTGGGTAAATACCTAGTAGTACAATTGCTGGGTCATAGGGTAGTTCTATTTTTAACTTTTTTGAGGAACTTCCATACTGTTTTCCAGAGTGGCTGCACCAGCTTGCATTCCAACCAACAGTGTCAGAGGGTTCCCCTTTCTCCGCATCCTTGCCAACATTTGTTGTTTCCTCTTCTTAATTTTAGCCATTCTCACAGGTGTAAGATGTTATCTAATGGTTTTTATTTGTATTTCCCTGATGATGAGTGATTTTGAGCATCTTCTCATGTATCTCTTGGCCATTTGGATGTCTTCTTTGGAAAAATACCTATTCGTGTCTTCTGCCCATTTCTTAACTGGATTATTTGGTTTTTGGGTGTTGAGTTTGATAAGTTCTTTATAGATTTTGGGTACTAACCTTTTATCAGGTACGTTATTTGCAAATACCCTCTCCCATTCCATAGACTGCCTTTTAGTTCTGTTGACTATTTCCTTTGCTGTACAGAAGCTTTTTATCTTGATGAAGTTCCAATAGTTCATATATGCTTTTGTTTCCCTTGCCTTTGGAGATGTGTCTAGTAAGAAGTTGCTATGACTGAGGTCAAAGAGGATGCTGCCTGTGTTCTTCTCTAGGATTTTGATGGTTTTCTGTCTCACATTTAGGTCTTTCATCCATTTTGAGCTTATTTTTCTGTATGGTGTAAGAAAGGGATCCAGTTTCATTCTTCTGTATGTGGCTGTCCAGTTTTCACAACACCATTTGTTGAAGAGACTCTTTTTTTCCATTGGATATTCTTTACTGCTTTGTTGAAGATTAATTAACCATATAGTTGTGGATCCATTTCTGGGTTTCCTGCTCTGTTCCATTGATCTATGTGTGTCTGTTTTTGTGCCAGTATCTTAACTGTCTTCATGACAGCTTTGTAATATAGCTTGAAGTCTGGAATCGTGATGCCTCCAGCTTTGCTTTTCTTTTTCAGGATTGCTCTGGCTATTTGGAGTCTTTTCTGGTTCCATACAAATTTTAGGATTGTTCTAGCTCTGTAAAAAAATGTTGGTGTTATTTTGATTGGGATTGCATTGAATGTGTAGATTGCTTTGGGTAATACAGACATTTTAACAATTTTTGTTCTTCCAATCCATGAGCATGGAATGTTTTTCCATTTCTTTGTGTCCTTTTCAATTTCTTTCATAAGTGTTCTATAGTTTTCAGAGTACACATCTTTTACCTCTTTGGTTAGGTTTATTCCTAGGTATCTTATGGTTTTTGGTGCACTTGTAAATTTATTTTTTATTTCTTTTGATTGATTTCTTTTGAAATCTTCCTTGATTTCTTTTTCTCCTGCTTCATTACTGGTGTATAGAAATGAAACAGATTTCTGTGCATTATTGATTTTATATCCTGTGACTTTGTTGAATTTTCCTGTATCAGTTCTAGCAATTTTTTGGTAGAGTCTTTCAGGTTTTCTACATAAGAGTATAACATTGTCTGCAAATAGTGGAAGTTTAACTTCTTCCTTGCTGTTTGGATACCTTTTATTTCTTTTTGTTGTCTGACTGCTGAGGCTAAATAGTTCATATATAAACTATTGGGACTTCATCAAGATCAGAGCTGAGGCTAATGGTGAGAGTGGACATCCCTGTCTTATTCCTGACCATAGATGAAAACCTCTCAGTTTTTCCCCATCAAAGATGATACTAGCTGTGGGTCTTTTATATATGGCTTTTAGGATGTTGAGGTATGTTCCCTCTATACCTTCTTTGTTGAGGGTTTTTATCAAGAATGGATGCTGTATTTTGTCAAATGCTTTTTTTCTGCATCTATTGAGAGGATCGTATGGTTCTTGTCCTTTCTTTTATTAATGTGGTGTATCACCCTAATTGATTTGCGGAGATTGAACTACCCCTGCAGCCCAGGAATAAATCCCACTTGGTTGTGGAGAATAATCCTTTTGATGTACTATTGGAATCAATTTGCTAGTATCTTGTAGAGAATTTTTGCATCCATGTTCATCAGGGATATTGACCTGTAATTGTCCTTTTTAGTGGGGTCTTTGTCTGGTTTGGGATCAAGTTGATGCTGGCCTCATAGAATGAGTTTGGAGGTTTTCCTTCCATTTCTATTTTTTGGAACACTTTCAGAAGAACAGGTATTAATTCTTCTTTAAATGCCTGGTAGGATTCCCCTGGGAAGCCATCTGGCCCTGGACTCTTGTTTGTTGGGAGATTTTTTTTTTTTTTTAAGATTTTTATTTATTTATTTGAGAGAGAGAGAGCGAGCATGAGCGGGAAGACGGGCAGAAGGAGAGGGAGAAGCAGGCTCCCTGCCGAGCAAGGAGCCCAACGTGGGGCTCAATCCCAGGACCCCAGGATCACAACCTGAGCTGAAGGCAGATGCTTAACTGACTAAGCCACCCAGGTGCCCCTTGTTGGGAGATTTTTGATTACTGATTCAGTTTTTTACTGGTTATAGGTTTGTTCAAATTTTCTGCTTCTTGTTTCAGTTTTGGTAGTTTGTATGTTTCTAGGAATTTTTCCATTTCTTCCAGATTGCCCAGTTCATTGGCATATCATTTTTCATAATATTCCCTTGTAATTGGTTATATTTCTGTGGTGTTGCTTGTGATCTCTCCTCTTTCATTCATGATTTTATTTATTTGGGTCCTTTCTCCTTTCTTTTTGATAAGTCTAGGTGGGGGCTTATCAATTTTATTAATTCTTTCGAAGAACCAGCTCTTAGGGAGCCTGGGTGCCTCAGCCGTTAAGCATCTGCCTTCAGCTCAGGTCATGGTCCCAGGGTCCTGGGATCGAGCCCTGCATCGGGCTCCCTGCTCCACAGGAAGCCTGCTTCTCCCTCTCCCACTCCCCCTGCTTGTGTTCCCTCTCTCACTGTGTCTGTCTCTCTCTGTCAAATAAATAAATAAATAATCTTTAAAAAAAAAAACAAAAACAAAGAACCAGCTCTTGGCTTCGTTGATCTGTTGTACTGTTCTTTGTTTGTTTGCTTCAGTATCGATTATTTCTGCTCTAAGTTTTATTATTTCCCTTCTTCTGCTAGCTTTAGGCTTTATTTGCTGTTCCTTTTGTAGCTCCTTTAGGTGTAATGTTAGGTTGTGTATTTGAGACTTTTCTTGCTTCTTGAGATAGGCCTGTATTGCAATATACTTCCTTCTTAGGACCACCTTTGCTGCATCCCAAAGGTTTTTGGACTGTCATGTTCATGTTTTCATGTTCATTTGCGTCCATGTATTTTTTTTTAACGTCTTCTTTAATTTCCTAGTTAACCCATTCATGTAAGATGTTCTTTAATCTACATGTATTTGTGGTCTGTCCAAATTTTTTCTTGTGGTTGGCTTCAAGTTTCATAGCATTGTGGTCAGAAACTATGCATGGTATGTCTCAGTCTCTTTGTACTTGTTGAGGACTGATTTGTGACCCAGTATGTGATCTATCCTGGAGAATGTTCCATGTGCACTCAAAAAGAATGTGTATTCTGCTGCTTTAGGATGGAATGTTCTGAATATATCTGTTAAGTCCATCTGGTCCAGTGTGTCATTCAAAGCCCTTGTTTCCTTGTTGATCTTCTGCCTATGTCCATTGCTGTGAGTGGGGTGTTAAAGTACTATTATTGTATTATTGTCAGTGAGTTTCTTTATGTTTGTTGTTCACTGATTTATATTTGGGTACTTGCAAGTTGGGAGCATAAATATTTACAATTGTTAGATTTTCTTGTTGGATAGACCCCTTTATTGATATAGTGCCCTCCTTCAGCTCTTGTTACAGTCTTTGGTTTAAACTTTAGTTTGTACTCTGGCTTTCTTTTGATGTCCGTTAGCATGATAGTAGATGGTTCTCCATCCCCTCATTTTCAATCTACAGGTGTCTTTAGGTCTAAAATGAGTTTCTTCTCTCTCTCGTTCTTTCTCTCAAATAAGTAAATAAAATAATTTTTTTTTAAAAAGGGTGCCTGGGTGGCTTAGTTGGTTAAGCATCTGTCTTCAGCTCAGGTCATTATCCCAGGGTCCTGGGATGAGTCCCACATTGGGCTCCCTGCTCAGCGGGGAGTCTGCTTCTCGCCCTCTCTCTGCCCCTCCTCCCTGCTTGTGGTCTCTCTCACACTTGCTCTCTCTTTCTGAAATAAAATAAAATCTTTAAAAAATATATAAATTAATTAATTAAATGAGTCTCTTATAGGCAGCATATAGATGGGTCTTATTTTTTTATCCATTCTAATACCCTGTGTCTTCTGATTGGAGCATTTAGTCCATTTACATTCAGATTATTGATGCATATGAATTTAGTGCCCATTGTGTTACCTGTAAAGTTGGTGTTTCTGGTGATGTTCTGTCTTCCTTTCTAGTCTTTGTTGCTTTTGGTCTTTTTTTTCCCCCACTCAAAGAATCCCCTTTAATGTTTCGTGCAGGGCTGGTTTAGTGGTCACAAACTCCTTTAGTTTTTGCTTGTCTTGGAAACTCTTTATCTCTCCTTCTATTCTGAATGGCAGCCTTGCTGGATAAAGTATTCTTGGCTGCATATTTTTCCCATTCAGCATGTTGAATATATCATGCGAGTCCTTTCCGGCCTGCCAGGTTTCTGTGGATAGATCTGCTAGGACCCTGAAATGTCTTCCCTTATAGGTTAAAGACATTTTTCCCTTGCTGCTTTCAGGATTCTTTCCTTGTCTGTGTATTTTGTGAATTTGACTGTGATATGTCTTGGTGATAGCCAGCTTTTGTTGAATTCAATAGGAATTTTCTGTGCTTCTTGGATTTTGATGTCTGTTTCCTTCCCCACATTAGGGAAGTTTTCAGCTATAATTTGCTCAAATAAACCTGCCCCTTTTTCTCTTTCTTCTTCTCTGGGACTCCTATGATATGAATGTTATGCTTTGAAGAGTCACTGATTTCCCTAAGTCTACATTCATGATCCAATACTTTTCTTTCCCTCTTCTTTTCAGCTTCATTATTTTCCATAATTTTATCATCTACATCTATATCCTGTGCTTATCCATCCTTGTTATCATCACATCCAGTCAATTTTGCATCTTGATTATAGCATTTTTTACTTTGGCCTGACTAGTTTTTTAGTTCTTTTCTCTCTGCAGTAAGGGATTCTCTGGTATCTTCTATGATTTTCTCAAGCCCTGCTAGTATCCTTATAATTGTTGTTTTAAATTCTCATTCAGGCATCTTACTTCTATCTCTTTTGATTAAATCCCGGCTATAACTTCTTCCTGTTCTTTCTTTTGGGGTGAATTCTTTTGTCTTGTCATTTTGTCTAGGTCACTGTTTTTTTGTGATTGTTAGGAAAGCCTGTTATATTCCTGCTCCTGAGAGTAATGGCTATATTGAGAAGAGGTGTTCCCCCCCCCCCCCAAGAAAAAAGAGGTCCTATACTGTCTTGGGCCTAGAGATTCAGGAGGTGTTTCAGAGTGTGCACTCTGCTGTTGTGTTTTGTCTGCTCCTTCCCTCAGGTCAGTCCTCTGCAGTTTCTCCTTGCCTGCAGTGAGGGGTGTTTGGACCTTGTCCAGTGTGTGGCAAGTTTTAACTAGCTGTGTTTTGGCCTGCTTGTTATAAGCAGCTAGATCCAGGGGCACCTGGGTGGCTCAGTTGGTTAAGCATCTGCCTTTGGCTCAGGTCATGATCCCGGGGTCCTGGGATCGGGCCCCACGTCGGGCTCCCTGCTCAGCGGGGAGCCTGCTTCTTGCTCTCCCTCACCCTCTCCCCCTGCTTGTGCTCTCTCTGTCAAATAAATAAAATTAAAAAAAAAAAAAAAGGTAGATCCTATTTCCCCTAGAGCTGAAGTTTTGCAGCACTTTGTGATCTGTAGACTTGGTGCCTGTAAAGGATCTGTGCTGGTCTAGGGTGGGGCCTGCTATGCTGCAGGCCCATTTGCCCTAGTGGAAATGTACCTCCAGGGTTTGGTGGGGCCAGAGCTTGGTGAGCTTGGTGAGCTTGGTGAGCTTGGTGTAAGTGGCTTCAGCCTCCACTGGGTGGCACTGTGTTGCTCTCTGAAGTCCGTCAGTGCTGATGGGCGAGGGAGAAAATGGCCTTGCCCTGCTCGCTCTCCTGGAGCAGGGAGTTCGCACCAGCACTCTTCAGATGAGCAAACCATCACCCCTCTTGTGTCCCCGGCTTCCGTCAGATCCCTGCCGTCACCCTGTTTGTATCTGAGCTGTCTGCGTACTAGACAGCACAATACTCCTGTGTTTTATCTCAGGCACATGGCTGTTTCAGAACTCCAAATTTTAGGGATCCACATGGCACAGACCCACGCTGATCCTCTTGGGGAAGGTCTCGCCACACTAGCTGGTTCTGGTTTGTCCCAGAAAAGCAGTCGCACAACCACACGGCGGTTTATGGTAAAGCGCAGCTAAAAGCCAGCACCCAGGTTTGTTGCCCTCAGCCGGTGTCTCTGTTCCTACATAGGGAACAGGGACGCACCTCGGCGCCACTAGTTCTTCTGTCCCCAGAAAGGCCATGCCACTGCTCCCAGATGCACTCCAAAAAGGGGACCAGGGGATCCTCAGACCACGCCTCCCACTTCCAGGTCTCCACCCTCCTTTCCCACCAGAGCAGCACTAAGCCCGCCAGGCACAACCCCATCGATGGCAAGAGCTTCTAAAACTTCAGACTTCGGGCTTCGCTGCTTATAAAAACTAGCAGTAGTCAGCCCCTCTCCTTTTCCCAGTCACTGGTTTTGGGGAATAGGTTTTGTTTTTGTGCAATCCCCTGCCTGCTGCTTTTCTCTCTCTCTCCCCCCCCCCCGACTTCTCTCCCCATGATCAGGGCTCCCTCCCTTCCGCAGCACCCCCAGCTTTTCTCTCCCCCAAATCAACTCTCCACAGCTCCTACCTTCCATGAGATGGTTTTTTCTACCTGTAGATATGCAGTTTGTGCTCTCAGTCCTCAGATCAATTTCTTGGGTGTTCAAAATGATTTGATATTTATCAAGCTATGTTCAAGGGATGAGGCAAGCTTAGGGTCCCCCTACTCCTCCATCTTAACTCAACTCCTAAATATATACATTTATAAATATATATCTATACACATACACACGCCCCGTATCTTCTTTATCCATTCATCTATTTTTTTTTTAAGATTTTATTTATTTACTAGAGAGAGAGTGAGAGAAAGCGAGGCAGACTCCCCGCTGAGCAGGGAGCCCGATGCCCCCGGGATCATGCCTGAGCCGAAGGCAGCCGCTTCACCGACTGAGCCCCCCAGGCGGCCCTATCCATTCATCTATTGATGGACACTAGGGTTGTATCAAGTCATTTTTAAAACATCAGCTCTGTGCGAATTTGTGGCTTAAGGGCGGAAAGCTGAGTGCTCCTTGACTAAAACAGAGAATGGAGCAGCACTGCGTGCGGTGGGACTCTGTGTTGGGCTGTCTGTCCAAATGAGCTGGGAGGGAGAGGCAGAGCTGTGGGTGTGAAAGTATGTGTAACCATCTGCAGATGCTACTGCTTCCAGTCTTCTCATCTGAAATATCTCCTTCAGATCTCAGAATCGAAATAGCCATCTACTGCTTTTATTAGCATGATTCAGGTATAGTTTCTAAAGTATGCTAAGTCTGAATTGTGTTTAATCCTTTGTGATCTTTTCCTGATTATCCTTTACCCCTTTCTTTTTTTTTTTTTAAAGATTTTATTTATTTATTTATTTGAGAGAGAGAGAGAGAGAAACAGCACGAGAGGGGAGAGGGTCAGAGGGAGAGGCAGGCTCCCTGCCGAGCCGGGAGCCCAATGTGGGACTCGATCCCAGGACTCCGGGACCATGACCTGAGCCGAAGGCAGTCGCTTAACCAACTGAGCCACCCAGGCGCCCTCCTTTCCCCCTTTCAAATGTTGCTGAGATCTATCTTTTTTTTCCAGTTTTGTGATATATCGTTGAGATCTCAGTTCTATCTTAATTTGGCTTCTGGAGGCTACAGTTTACCTTTGATCCTTGTTATTTTTCAGGGCTTGTGGTAGAATGCCAACAAGAACGATCACAGATTAAAAATAAAGAAATAGCTTTGCGTGTGTTGAGAGCTAGACTCTACCAGCAGATGATTGAGAAAGACAGGTGTCAGCAACAAAGTACTAGAAAACTGCAGGTAAGATTTATATAGCATAATAATACTTCTGCGGGGCCCTGGCTGGTTCAGTCAGAAGAGCATGTGATTCTTGATCTCGGGGTCATGAGTTTGAGTCCCATGTTGGGTGTAAGATTGCTTAAAATAAAAAATAATAGGGCGCCTGGGTGGCTCAGTTGGTTGGGCGACTGCCTTCGGCTCAGGTCATGATCCTGGAGTCCTGGGATCGAGTCCCGCATCGAGCTCCCTGCTCGGCAGGGAGTCTGCTTCTCCCTCTGACCCTCCTCCCTCTCATGCTCTCTGTCTCTCATTCTCTCTGTCTCAAATAAATAAATAAAATCTTTAAAGAAAAAAATAATAATAATAATACCTTTGCACAAAGTCATCATTTTTTTTTTAAAGATTTTATTTATTTATTCATGAGAGAGAGAGAGAGGCAGAGGGAGAAGCAGACTTCCCACAGAGCAGGGAGCCCGATGCGGGACTCAATCCCAGGACTCTGGGATCATGACCTGAGCCGAAGGCAGACGCTTAACCATCTGAGCCACCCAGGCGCCCCAAAGTCATCATTTTATGTAGAAAATGTAGCATTTGTTCTTGATCAAATGGGAATATCTTATAGCATAGGGGGGAAACAGGTTTATTTGTAAATAAGCAATAATTTCATGCACATGGACTAACTGATTATGGCTAAATTTAGACCTGCCAGCTTGCAAATGAATACATGAGCTATGCATAAACTCAGAATTATTTCCCAGTTGTTTCCCTCCAGTGTTTGTATCACGACTGTTTTGAGAGATTAGGTTAAAATAAAATAATTACCTGGAAATTAAGGGATTTGCAGATTTTTTATTTAAAAACCTATGCTTTTTTATTAAAACTCTGGGGTGAAAAGTAAATGGCACCGCAAAAAACTGGTAATGATGATTGTTACTGATGGGATGTGGGGGCAGGGGGTAAAAGAGAGATTTATTTCCACTATATATACCTTTTGTACTTTCTGAATTTTGTACTATATAAATGTCTAGTATTATTTATTCAAATATGTAGATAAATGCTACGCAAAATGAATAAATGTTATTGTTTTAAGTAAACAAATTATAGGATTTTAAATCCTAAGAAATGTAAAGTTGGTCTTTGAGAGAGGTTGGAAGAGAAAGTGGAATAACTGTGCTTTTGTGTTGTTTGCAGATGGGTATGCTACACTAAATTTGGAAAACTTTGTGGCCTTTTAGGATAATGAATTATATAAACTTAACCATTAATTATTCTTTTTGCCTAGATGTCCTGATCTTCTCACACTTTTGCCCTTCTAGCTCTCCTTACCCACATTCTAACTTCCAAGTAGTAAAAGTGACAGGATTAATGGAATATTAATCCTCTGTGGTAATCCTAGATTGTTGTCTAGCATCAGTATATACATTTACAGATAGGAATGCTCATTAACAAACCATTGCTTCTTGGCACATAAGTGATAACATAAACACTAAGAACTCAGTGACATTTGAATTAATAAAAGACATTGGGATTGGGGGCGCCTGGGTGGCTCAGTCATGTAGCGTCTGCCTTCGGCTCAGGTCATGATCTCAGGCTCCTGGGATCAAGCCCCATGTCGGGCTCCTTGCTCGGCAGGCAGTCGGCTTCTCCCTCTCCCTCTGTGCTCTCTCTCTCAAATACATAAATAAATAAAAATCTTAAAAAAAAAAAAAAGACATTGGGATTTACTTGCTGTTTGGCATTTTAGTACCAAATGTTTCACATAGTACTTTTTAAAGTAAGTAATTCAAGATTGGCCTCATGCAAATTGTGTGTGTGTGTGTCTATGTGTGTGTGTCCTCTTCAGAAATTTCTGGTTTCAAGAGCCAGAAAAGACCTCCATGCCTCCCAATTAACTTGTTCATCTGTGTGAAACTTTTTAGTAGGTATTTCTTTTTTTTTTTTTTTTAAAGATTTTATTTATTGGGGCGCCTGGGTGGCTCAGTTGGTTAAGCGACTGCCTTCGGCTCAGGTCATGATCCTGGAGTCCCGGGATCGAGTCCTGCATCGGGCTCCCTGCTCGGCAGGGAGTCTGCTTCTCCCTCTGACCCTCCTCCCTCTCATGCTCTCTGTCTCTCATTGTCTCTCTCGCAAATAAATAAAATCTTAAAAAAAAAAAAAAAGATTTTATTTATTTATTTGACAGAGAGATAGGGAGAGAGGGAACACAAGCAGGGGGAATAGAAGAGGGAGAAGCAGGCCTCCCGCGGAGCAGGGAGCCCGATGCGGGGCTCGATCCCAGGACCCTGGGATCATGACCTGAGCCGAAGGCAGACGCTTAAAGACTGAGCCACCCAGGCGCCCCTTAGTAGGTATTTCTTTTTTTTTTTTTTTTTATTCTTATGTTAATCCCCATACATTACAACATTAGTTTTAGATGAAGTGTTCCATGATTCATTGTTTGTGCACAACACCCAGTGCTCCATGCAGCATGTGCCCTCCTCAATACCCACCACCAGGCTAACCCATCCTCCCACCCCCCTCCCCTCTAGAACCCTATTTGTTTTTCAGAGTCCATCGTCTCTCATGGTTCGTCTACCCCTCCGATTTCCCCCGCTTCATTCTTCCCCTCCCGCTACCTTCTTCTTCTTCTTCTTTTTTTTTTCTTAACATATATTGCATTATTTGTTTCAGAGGTACAGATCTGAGATTCAACAGTCTTGCACAATTCACAGCGCTTACCAGAGCACATACCCTCCCCAGTGTCTATCACCCAGTCACCCCATCCCTCCCACCCCACCCCCCACTCCAACAACACTCAGTTTGTTTCCTGCGATTAAGAATTCCTCATATCAGTGAGATCATATGATACATGTCTTTCTCTGTTTGACTTATTTCACTCAACATAATACCCTCCAGTTCCATCCACGTCGTTGCAAATGGCAAGATCTCATTCCTTTTGACCCCTTAGTAGGTATTTCTAAGCTTAGTTTTTTTAGTTGAAAAAAACTATTAGTTGCAGTTGAAAAAAAATTAGTTGAAGTTTTTGCTTCAACTAATACATTTAGTAGCTTTTATAAGGCAGGCATTATGCCAGGTTCTCAACCCTGGCTCCATTTATCTCCTGAAGAGCTTTGTATATGCCTCAGGCCCCAGCCCCCAGGAGTCTGACATAATTGATTTGGGTGGGAGCCTGGGCAGTAATATGGTGCTTTGGGATAGTAGTTTCCATATCGGGCTGGTTGCAGAATGGATGGCATGAGGAATGTTCTAAAAATCCATGATCCCTGCTTTGGTATATCCGAGATTAGACTTTAAAATCTTTAATTTTAAAAAATTCTCCTGATGGTCAGCCATATTTAATTCAGTTTCATATCATTTGCCTGAGGGGCTAAGAAAATAAGTTACAGAAACATCTTTTTAGCCTTAAAAAGTGAAAGTGAGGGACGTCTGGGTGGCTCAGTCGGTTATGCATATGCCTTCGGCTCAGGTCATGATCCCAGGGTCCTGGGATCGAGTCCTGCATTGGGCTCCCTGCTCAGCGAGAGCCTGCTTCTCCCTCTCCCTCTGCCCTTCCTCCCTCTCATGCTCTCTCACTCTCTCTAATAAATAAATAAAATCTTTTCAAAAAACTGAAACTGTTATAATAGAAAGTCATTTATAAGTATGTCTTCCATTGTAATAAAGGTAATTATAAAGTTAAAATATGAATTACCTTTTTGTTATGGCACAGGTGGGAACAAGAGCCCAGTCAGAGAGAATTCGGACATATAATTTCACCCAGGATAGAGTCACTGACCACAGGATAGCATATGAAGTTCGTGATATTAAGGTAATATAACAATATGCTTTATGTACCTTTGCTTTTCAAAGAAAGTGTACTCAAATTTTAGAGAGTTGTATCTAAAACATTACCAAGTAATTTAAAATCATTAAGCCTGTTTAAGGTAGTATCCCCAAATAGGCAAACATTCATATTAGTTTGTTGGTAAGAAATGGGGTCTTAGGGGCGCCTGGGTGGCTCAGTCGTTAAGCATCTGCCTTCGGCTCAGGTCATGATCCCAGGGTCCTGGGATCGAGCCCCACATCCGGCTCCCTGCTCTGCGGGAAGCCTGCTTCTCCCTCTCCCACTCCCCCTGCTTGTGTTCCCTCTCTTGCTGTCTCTCTCTCTCTCAAATAAATAAATAAAATCTTAAAAAAAAAAAAAGAAATGGGGTCTTAGTGCCAGTTTGAAACAGTTCTCTTTGAAGTCCAAATTCTTGCTGTGCAATCACAGTGTATTAAGGTATATTCAATATACATATATACAATGTATCAGATTCCTATTGCTTTGTAACAAATTACCACAAACCTCTTGGCTTAAAATAATATTTATTATCTTATGGTTACAGTAGGTTAGAAATCTGGGCACAGCAGAGCTGGGTTCTCTTCCCTCAGGTCCTAAAGACCACCCACAAGTTGCTTGCTAAGTGGCCCCTCCATATACCCTCTCCCACTTTGAATTTCTTGCAGGAATGGCTCAAGCCTTTTTAAGGCTCACCTGTTTAGGTCAGGCCCACCCCGGTAATATTCCTTTTGAATGACTCAACATCAACTGATTAATATCACTGGAGTGATATTCCATCATATTCACAGCTTCTGCCTCCCCATAAGGGAGGGAATTCTGCAAGGTGTGCACACCAGGGGGCGTCCTAGAGTTCTGCCTACCACGATGAATTATTCATGAGATTTAGGAGTTATAATTATGCTGTTGGGTAAAGACCCTGTCAGCATGGTTTTAACATTAACCTAACTAAATCCCATTTGGCCAGACCATTGGCATTAATACATTAATGATGAAGCACAAGAAAATTCCCCCTTTTGTTACCCCTGAAGGGGAAAATGAACTGGTTCTCATAAAGGACTATATACAAAAGACAAGAGGTAGATGGTTTTGATTTTTTTCCTTGATGTCATGTGATACCTAGGGCTTCTTTCACTTGACTCTGTCCCAGTCTATACTCAAAATTAAAGTCCTAATTTTACAAGGGAAATGTCTATGTTTTTAAAATATTTAGAAATTTCTTTGTATCTTATGCCACTTCCGCTGTCTTCCTAGCAATTTAATACTGTCTCGAATAGGAACATAATAGCCTTGTCAAAAAGGAGAAAATATTTGCTAACTTCCCTTTCCTCAGGAAACACACAGTAATAACCAAACATGTTTGGCCATATTGTTCTGATTACACCATATTCTTTCAGTTGTTTTTCTAGTAGTGGTGATGGTTTTCCTTGAGACGGCTGCATTCTTATGAATATTTTTATAATATAATATTTTATATTATATATATATATATATTATATATATATATTATAATATAATATAATATTTTTTAGAATAGCCCTTAGGTCCCGAGTTAGTATTCAGTGTTGAAACAGAAGGAGGTTAAGTGGCTTTTATAGTTATAAAATATCTGGCTTTGACCTGAATGCTAACATGTTATTACTAACTAAACTAACATGCCAGATTCAGAAATAATTAGGGAAATTATACTTGTGTGCTCTCATAATGACTAACCAGCCCATTGGAAAGAAAAAAAAGCATCCCATATTAGTGAAAGGATAAAATTTGGAAATGTCATGAAAAAAATGTAGTAAAACATTAAAATCTGTATGAGGGACAATAAAGAGACTAGTAGGAGTGAGTAACTTAGGAAGAGAATAGTTGTAGATGAGGCAGGGAGAGCGATACGGGCCTTAACCCCGGGGACAATGGCCACAGGACAGAATGGAAGGAGTGGAGAGGGAAGAAAGTGGATGTCTGCAGGACCCAGCTCAGCTAAGCTCAGCTTTGCCCCTTTATCTTAGAGGCTGCCCTCTCCCTACTCCATTTACATAGTTCTTGATGAAGCTGCTCTGCTCTTACAGGATCATGGTCCTGACCCAAGACAATAATTGGTTTGTTTGGGGAAAAAATCAGAACAAGCCCCCACCAATGAGTTCCTTCCTAGCATTTTTAAACTGGAGACAAAGAGGGCCATTCTCTCAGATAAAACTGAAATATGTAAAATGTATAAGAGGTTAGAAGCCACATTTCCAAACCATGAGGGAAAGGCAATGTTCAGTAAGAGATGAAGCTGATATTGAAAGGAGCAAAAATAGAACTAGATGGAAAGAATCTTGATGATACTAATCCCCACATTCATCTGTTCCTGTGGCCAGCTTCACTCCCAGGGCAGTGGCAGTAGCCTTTCCATTCCTATCCTTGGGTTCTATGAGATCACCTCGTATTCTTAGTATGAGTTCTCCTGTAGGTAATTGTATTTTTACTTTTATTCATCTAGATCATATGCACAGACTACCCTGTAATATACTGTTTTATGTTTTTATTCTGCTTCTTAAAGTCCTTGTGCAAATTCCTTAACATCAGCCTATCTCCTGCCTTGTATTCCTCTCGCACTGGAAATTTCCTCTTGCCCTTTATACTTTGTTTCTGTGCCTTTCTTCACCCTCATTCTTTTGACTGAAATGCTCTGCTTGTCTCTATTTGGAGAAAACACTGTTCTGTTTTTAAGATCTAATGCAAACTTGTTCTTCCTTCCTAGACTCTTCCCTGATACTACCTTCTTCTTAAAATTAACCTTCCAGCCCTCACTTGCTTCTTTTTAAATTTCTTGCACTGATAGTGGTGCCTAGCTCTGTCACTAGATTATGAGCTTCCGAAGATTAGGAATCCCAAGTCCTTCAACTTTGGTCTTTGTGTCTCTAGCACTCTGATTAATCCAATCAAACTCTAAATGTGATGTGATTATCAGTTAAGAGTGATAATCCTTTTAACATAATTTCCAAATGATGAAATCACCTTGGCAATACCATGATAATTTGAGCTCTGGGCCTGCTGATTTTATAAGCAATTCCCCATATTATGCTCAAAATGGTATAAATTTTAATTTCAAAACTTCATCATAGGGCTTTTGCTTTACTTTTAAATTTTGATTGGTTTTAATATATGCTGGTGTTTTGTGGAATACAAAGATACTAAGGCATCTTTTCTGCTAGTTTAACTTAAAAGATGAATATATATACTTAACCTAAAATTCAACTTAAAGGGGGCACCTGGGTGGCTCAGTCGGTTAAGCCTCTGCCTCCATGGTCTTGGGGTCCTGGGATCCAGCCCCCAGTCAGGCTTCTTGCTCAGCGGGGAGTCTGCTTCTCCCTCTGCTGCTCCCCCTGCTTGTTCTCTCTCTCTGTCAAATAAATGAATCTTAAAAAATAAAATAAAATTCAACTTTAAGATCATTCAAGAAAGACCAAACACAAGTTTAGTTCACACCAGGGCACCTGGTGGCGCAGTCAGTTGGGCTCCCAGCTCTTGGTTTCGGCTTGGGTCATGATCTTAGGGTCCTGGGATCGAGCCCAGCACAGAGTCTGCTCGAGACTCTTTCTCCCTCTCACTCTGCCCCTCCTCCCTGCTCTCTTTCTCTCTCTCTAAGGTAAATAAAATCTTAAACATGCCGACATCAAAACTTTAAATGTTCTGTGTTCCAGATGTTGACACAGAAATATTTCCATTAGGCCAATGTCTAGATTTTGAACATTTCTAAAATACGAGACTGTGCTAATTCACTGTGCCCAACTCTGTTACACAGAACTTCTGTAACACAGGAAAAAAACACAGGTACTAAAAGTTATTTTAGTGACTTACAGAGAAGAACTGTAGGGAAGACTACAGGGAAGTCTAACAACACTTTTAACCCAAAGGACTTATTTTGGGGTAACCATAAGAGCATTTATTTTTCTGAACTTTTTATTTGGAAATTTTCAAGTATATATTGAGACTGGTGCAGTATACACCCTCTACCTAGATGCAGCAGTTGTTAACATTTGCCTTCTCTTCCTCTTCTACCGCCTGTGGTGTTGATGAACCATTTGAAAGCAAGTTGTGGACCTCAAAACGCTTATCCCCTAAATATTTTGGCATAAATCTTTTTTTTTTTTTTTTTTTTGGTCACCCAGAGCTTCTAGATTTTAAAACCGCCATATTTCCAATTTAAGAAGAACCAGAACTAGTATAAGCCCCTTTCGGATGAAATAAAATCAAAATTTGAAGGTTGGCATGAGAAGTGCGAGCGCGGGAATGGCCCTGGGGATGTCCAGAGGATTTGGCGAGCAGAGATTGGCAGGGAGCAGAGATTGGCAGGGAGCAGAGATTGGCAGGGAGTGGTAGGTGTGCGGGTTCAAGTGGCAGCAAACTGCCTGGGGTGTTGATTGAGGCATTTTAGTCTTTTTTACCCTGGGGAAATAATGTGTTATGAATGACAAGGGTGGAATTTTCAGGACAAGAGTAAAAAAGCCTTATCTCTTCTCGGGAACAAAAGAAGGGATTCAGCAAACATATCCTCCCAAAGATGGTTTGAGATCCTAGAACCCTGTTGTCAGGAACATCAAGCAAAGGAATTTAAAGAGAGATTCAGATCTCCTTTGTGTTGTTGTCTCCAGAGTTGTTGGAAAGATCCAACACCCAGAAGCTTGATTTTTAAACAAAATGCTAATGTAAACAATTAAAAGAGAGTAGAATTCCATTTACTCTTTTGGATTCACTTTTTATAAGAAGCCAATATAACTGGGGATCCTCCCAAGTAAGCAGATTGTTCATTATATTAGAGAACCACCTTAGTAATCCATTGTTGCTATTAAATAGTGACTCTAAGGAAGCAAAGTAAATACACATTTAATTCTTTGCTTTGTTTCTCCTTTATTTCTAGTAATCAGGTTTTTATAATAACTCTTTTACCGGGGCGCCTGGGTGGCTCAGTCGTTGGGCGTCTGCCTTCGGCTCAGGTCGTGGTCCCAGAGTCCTGGGATCGAGCCCTGCATCGGGCTCCCTGCTCGGCGGGAAGCCTGCTTCTCCCTCTCCCACTCCCCCTGCTTGTGTTCCCTCTCTCGCTGTGTCTCTCTCTGTCAAATAAATAAATAAAATCTTTTAAATAATAATAATAATAATAACTCTTTTACCAGGAATTTTTATGTGGGGAGAAGTGTCTGGATCAGCTAATTCAGAGACTGCTTCATTCAGCAGATGAAGAAACCATTACTGAATTTTTGGATGAAAACCTTAAATCAGCAAAATAAATGCAGATTTATTATTTATTATTATATAAATGAAAGGGACCTATCTCAAGAAGCAAGCTGTTCATAAAGTATAGCTAAAATTACACGGTATGTACAAATATATTTTTTAATGAATAAGTCACATTTCTTGACCTAAGAGCTTATAAAGTAAATCCAACTCTTCAAGCAGAAAACAAGCATGTGTTGTTGAAGAGAAATAAAGTATTGAGAATTGACTATGTGATACAAGTTTATAAACTCTGTAAACCCCTGTTTCAAGAAAAAGTATTGTTAATCATGTTAAAATTAGGTTTTAAACTGCTACTTTTAAATAAAAAATAAATAAAAATTGCGAAGAATAGGAGTCAATAACAGTGAGCATCTCCAGGATACAGATTGTAGAGCTCTTTGAGAGTGGAACAAATTCTATACAGTATAAACTACAAACCAGTATTTAAAGTGAACTGTCTGCTTGGCTTTTATTTCTCATTTTTCTTTGGCCTAACATGAGCATCAACAGATGAGGTGTAACGTGAGTAATTCTCTACACCTGGTTTTGTGCAGTGATGTACATAGAACCCAGTCCTTACCTTACAGAGCTTCCAGTTGAATGACAGAGCCAAAATAAAAACCACGAGCTGTAATACCAAGTGACATGATGTACTTGTTCTCAGGAAGTTTCTTGAGTAAAAAAGAAAGGGGTTATTATTTTAGACATTCCTCAGAAGGAAATTATGTGCCCAGGAAAGACTACCTAAAATAGAGTTTTAAGGGTGCCTGGGTGGCTCAGTTGGTTAAGCGACTGCCTTCGGCTCAGGTCATGATCCTGGAGTCCCGGGATCGAGTCCCACATCGGGCTCCCTGCTCAGCAGGGGGTCTGCTTCTCCCTCTGCCCTCTTCCCTCTCGTGCTCTCTGTCTCTCATTCTCTCTTTCTCAAATAAATAAATAAAATCTTTAAAAAAAAAAAAAGATTTAAAAAAAAAGAGTTTTAAGACCAATGGAATTAGGAGGTGAAAATAGAAGTGAAATTATTTTTCCCCAGTTTTTTATTTTGAAAATCTTCAAGCACATAGAAAAAGTTTTTAAAATAATTTTTAAGAAATAGTGCAGTGAACTACTAGGTATTTACCCAAAGGATACAAAATTAAAGATTCAAAAGGGTACATGCACCCCAGTGTTTATAGCAACATTATCAACAATAGCAAAACTATGGAAAGAGATCAAAGAATAGAGAAAGAAGATGTGGTAATATATACAATGGAATATTACTCAGCCATCAAAAAAATGAAATCCTGCCATTTGCAAAGATGTGGATGGAGATAGAGTATTATGCTAAGCGAAATAAATCAATCAGAGAAAGACAAATACCATATGATCTCACTCGTGTGAAATTTAAGAAACAAAACAGATGAACATATGGGGGTGGGAAGAGAGAGGGAAACAAACCATAAGAGACTCAACAATAGAGAACATTCTGAGGGTTGATGGAGGGAGGGGAGGTGGGTGAGGGATGGGCTAGATGGGTGATGGGCATTAAGGAGGGCATTTGTTATGATAAGCACTGTAAGTGATAAATCACTGAATTCCACTCCTGAAACCAATATCTCACTGTATGTTAACTAACTAGAATTTAAATAAAAATTTGAAAAGAAAAAAAAGGAAATAGAGCCAAACCAAAAAAAAAAAAAGGAAAGAAATAGTGCAAATGAACAGTATATATTACCATTTTGCTACAGTTGTCTTTTGCTCTCTCCGTACATATAAACATATGTGTGGTGGTTATTGGACCATTTAAGTCAGTTGCAGACGTTGTAACTCCACACCAAAATATCTCAGCA
Organism: Mirounga leonina; assembly: GCF_011800145.1. Classification (NCBI taxonomy): domain Eukaryota; kingdom Metazoa; phylum Chordata; class Mammalia; order Carnivora; family Phocidae; genus Mirounga; species Mirounga leonina. Next base: position 51,691,818 of record NW_023270316.1, on the reverse strand, counting down.
TGTCCTAAGAATAAGGACATTCTCCTACAAATCAAAACTCCATTATTACACTTAATTGTATAATAATAATTATATAATATGATCTAATATCTATCACATATTAAAATTTCTTCAGTTATCCCTAAAATGTCTTTTTTAGCTGTTTTTGTTTGTTAGTTTTATGCAATCCAGGGTCCAACCAAGATTCATACACTGTATTTGGTTGTATGTCTTTAGTGTTTGGATTAATCCCCCAGCCTTTTTTCCACTTGACGTTGAGCCAGAGGCACACCACTAAGCTGCTCTAGGATACCTGACTCTAAGAAATTGAGTAAATTAATGGTTTTTGCTGCAAATTTGGGGGTAATTTGTTATACCAAATTGTATGTAATGAATATACCCAGTGGCCTTTCATCTCATTGATTTAACATCAGTTAATGATTCCTGCTTTGCCCTGTTCCACTGGGGTTAAAAAATGGTGATGTTCTTGTTCTTTCTACGTTAATAGCTGGCATTCTTTAAAGAAAGCTTTCCTTTGTTTTTCCTCTCACTTTCTCTTAAGTTGAGAGATAATTTAATCCTATTTGGATCAATATCATTATTCCCCCAGGGGTAAACATTGCCCTCTAAAATAATTGATGTTTCTGGAGAATCTGATTTAATTTGAAATAACATTCAATTAAATAGGGAGTTTCAGGGTAAGCATTAGAAACTGATTTTTATTGTCGGGTAGTTTACATAACAGAAACATCCTGGGGCGACTGGCTGGCACAGTCAGAAGAACATGAGACTCTTGATCTAGGGGTCATGAGTTTGGGCCCCACATTGGGCATAGAGATTACTTAAAAAAAAAAAAAAACATTTTTTAAAAGAAACATTTATCCAAGGAAATGTAAATTAAAATACTGCATGAATCAAGGCAAAATGAAGATAGTCTAATTTGCTATATGATGTCAAATGTGAGATCACATGTCATTTCAAAATTTTTTTTCAGAAAAAAATCAATACATAAACCTCAAAATATGATGTCTGCAAAAAATTCATTAATTTAAGAAAGTGAAAAATTGTAAGAGGGAAAGCAAGAGAAAGGGGCATTGATGTGTTCTATTCATTCATTTGATGGTCAGTATTAACATTCTATACATGGCAAGGAAGGGCAGGCTCTAAGAGGGAACGAGAACAAAAGGAAAAGTGCTTCTTCAGCCAAAGAGAGGCTCTGCCTTCCTGGAAGGAAGTCCAGAGCTTCCTACCACCACCAAGGTCTTTGCCCTTCCCTCGTTTTCCAGCTCTGGCTTTCCCTTAAAACACACACTTTATTTGGAGGAAAAAAAATCAAAACAAAAGTTGGAACTATGAACCTATAAAAATCTTGGGTGGTGTTTTTTCTCAAACCTCTGTATAAGTACAAATCACTTGGGGATCTCACCATAATGCAGATTTTAATTCAGAAGTTCTGGGGCCTGTTCTGCATTTCCACAATTCATTTCATTTCCACAAGCTCCCAGATGAAGGTGGATACTTCTGACTCACAAACAGCACTTGGAGTGGCAAAGATATAGGATACCTATTATTCAATGAGTACTTTCAGTTGTTATACATATTTTTGTATAATGAGTTTCAGTTAAACTTGTCATCCTACTTCATTCAGATAGACAAATTTATCTCCCAAACTACGAAGATAAAGTTGACATCTTTTAACTGTTAGTAGAAAAATGTTAGGAATCGGGGCGCCTGGGTGGCTCAGTCATTAAGCGTCATGATCCCAGGGTCCTGGGATCGAGCCCTGCATCAGGCTCCCTGCTTGGCGGGGAGCCTGCTTCTCCCTCTCCCACTCCCCCTGCTTGTGTTCCCTCTCTCGCTATATTTCTCGCTGTCAAATAAATAAAAAAAGAAAGAAAAAAATGTTAGGAATCAACCTATAAGCCAATGATAAATCAGGGTTTTTGTAAAAAATTTGAAAAGCCAAAGTTTATTGCCTCATATGCACAGCACCTTTAGAATACCAAAGAATAATAAACTTTATTTAGAAAATAAATGAGATATTTTTAATTGACTTTAAAATTTTGTCAAGGGGGCGCCTGGGTGGCTCAGTTGGTTAAGCAACTGCCTTCGGCTCAGGTCATGATCCTGGAGTCCCGGGATCGAGTCCCGCATCGGGCTCCTTGCTCAGCGAGGAGTCTGCTTCTCCCTCTGACCCTTCCCCCCTCATGCTCTCTCTGTCTCTCATTCTCTCTCTCTCAAATAAATAAATAAAATCTTAAAAAAAAAAAAAAACAACATCTACCTTTAAAAAAAATAAAATAAAATTTAGTCAAGGAATCTAAGATCAACAAACTACTACAGTCAAAAAACTAAAAGAAACTATCTTTAAAAGCATCTTACTCTGCAAACTCAACACCCAAAGAACAAATAATCCAATCAAGAAATGGGCAGAAGACATGAACAGACATTTTTCCAAAGAAGACATCCAAATGCCCAACAGACACATGAAAAAGTGCTCAACATCACTTGACATCAGGGAAATCCAAATCAAAACCTCAATGAGATACCACCTCATACCAGTCAGAATGGCTAAAATTAACAAGTCAGGAAACAACAGATGTTGGTGAGGATGTGGAGAAAGTGGAACCCTCCTATACTGCTGGTGGGAATGCAAGCTGGTGCAGCCACTCTGGAAACAGTATGGAGGTTCCTCAAAAAGTTGAAAATAGAGCTACCATATGACCCAGCAATTGCATTACCAGATACCCCAAAGATACAAATGTAGTGATCTGAAGGGGTACTGCACCCCAATGTTTATAGCAGCAATGTCCACAATAGGCAAACTATGGAAAGAGCCAAGATGTCCATCAACAGATGAATGGATAAAGAAGATGTGGTATATATATATATATACAATGGAATATTATGCAGCCATCAAAAAACCCCAGAAATCTTGCCATTTGCAACGACGTGGATGGAACTAGAAAGTATTATGCTAAGCGAAATAAGTCAATCAGAGAAAGACACGTATCATATGATCTCACTGATGTGAGGAATTCTTAATCTCAGGAAACAAACTGAGGGTTGCTGGAATGGTAGGGATGGGAGGGATGGGGTGGCTGGGTGACGGACATTGGGGAGGGTATGTGCTATGGTGAGCACTGTGAATTGTGTAAGACTGATGAATCACAGACCTGTACCTCTGAAACAAATAATACATTATATGTTTAAAAAAAAAAAATAAGAAGAAGATAGGAAGGGAAAAATGAAGGGGGGAAAATCGGAGGGGGAGATGAACCATGAGAGCCTATGGACTCTGAGAAACTGAGGGTTTTAGAGGGGAGGGGGCAGGGGGATGGGTTAGCCCAGTGATGGGTATTAAGGAGGGCACGTATTGCATGGAGCACTGGGTGTTATATGCAACCAATGAATCATGGAACACTACATCAAAAATTGATGTAATGTATGATGACTAACATAAATAATAAAATAATATTTTAAAAAAAGCATCTTACTCTTGTGTTAGGGGTCAATAGTGATTAGGAGGATGGGGAGGGGAGTGCTTCTGGGATGCTGGTAATGTCTTATTTCTTAACCTGAGTGGTGTTACACAGGTGTATTCATTTTGTGATAATTCATTGCATTTATGGGGTGCCTGGGTGGCTCAGTCAGTTGGGCGTTTGCCTTCAGCTCATGTCATGATCCTGGGGTCCTGGAATCAAGCCCCACTCTGGGCTCCCTGCTCAGCTCAAATAAATAAAATCTTTTAAAAAAATTCATTGCATTGCACTACTGGGTATTTACCCCAAAGGTACAAATGTAGTGATCCGAAGGGGTACCTGCACCCCAATGTTTATAGCAGCAATGTCCACAATAGCCAAACTATGGAAAGAGCCTAGATGTCCATCAACAGATCAATGGATAAAGAAGATGTGGTATATATATACAATGGAATATTATGCAGCCATCCAAAAAAATGAAATCTTCCCATTTGCAATGATGTGGATGGAACTAGAGGGTATTATGCTAAGCAAAATAAGACGATCAGAGAAAGACAAGTATCATATGATCTCACCGATATGAGGAATTTGAGAAACAAGACAGAGGATCATAGGGGAAGGGAGGGAAAAATGAAACAAGATGAAACCAGAGAGGGAAACAAACCATAAGAAACTCTTAATCTTGGGGTGCTTGGGTGGCTCAGTCATAAGGCGTCTGCCTTCAGCTCAGGTCATGATCCCAGGGTCCTGGGATCGAGCCCCACATCGGGCTCCCTGCTCGGCAGGAAGCCTGATCTCCCTCTACCACTCCCCCTGCTTGTGTTCCTGCTCTCGCTATGTCTCTCTGTCAAATAAATGAATAAAATCTTAAAAAAAAAAGAGAGAGAGAGACTTAATCTCAAGAAACAAACTGAGGGTTGCTGGAGTGGTGGGGGGTGGGAGGGCTGGGGTGGCTGGGTGATAGACATTGGGGAGGGTATGTGCTATGGTGAGCGCTGTGAATTGTGTAAGACTGTTGAATCACAGACCTGTACCTCTGAAACAAATAATACATTATATGTTAATAGAAAAAATTTTTTTAATTTATTGCACTTACAATTTTTATTTGCTCCCTTTTCTGTACGTGTACTATACTTCAAATTTTTAAAAAAGTTTAAAATTGTTTCAGTTTAAAACAGATTTGAAACAAGTTAGTTGCTACCAAATAATGTGGAACACAAGTCATGTCCAAGGCTGCGCACTCACTAGGCCCTCTCCACTTGAACAAGAGTGGACCCATCAAAAGCTCTTAGAGTAGCCAGTGACTCAGGGCAGTGCAAGTTATTTTGGGTATATAAATAAAAGAGTGAACAGTTTGTAGACTCTATTTAAAAATGAGAGTGAGGGGCGCCCGGGTGGCTCAGTCATTAAGCATCTGCCTTCAGCTCAGGTCATGGTCCCAGGGTCCTGGGATCGAGCCCCGCATCAGGCTCCCTGCTCAGCCGGAAGCTGCTTCTCCCTCTTCCACGCCCCCTGCTTGTGTTCCCTCTCTCACTGTGTCTTTCTCTGTCTAATAAATAAATAAAAATCTTTTTAAAAAAATAGAAATAGAAATGAGAGTGAAAAACAATACAGATGGGGCACAGGATGACAAACTAGCAGCCCCTGAGCGCACAACAGGCCTGAATTAGAGGTTGTAGAGGGAAAGGGGCTGTACTTTCGCGGGGTGGGAGGAGGTGGCAGTGGAGACTTATAAATTGCATGAAGCCTAAATTCTGGGGAGGTGAGTGAGTGCTGTGCTTGTGTGGGCTCCTTTATGAAACAAAGTGTGTAAAAATTGCCACGAGGAACAAACAAGTGAAATACTATATTCATTACAGTGGTTGGGATGAAGGGGTTCCAGAAAGCGAGTACTCAGATGCATGGAAACCACGTGCAGAAACAGAACTTCAAGAAGTCAGACACACACACACACACAAACACACACATAAATGTCAATAAGGAGCAACATTCAGAGGGGAAGATGAGAGGGGTTGCCCCAGGAAAGAGGATGTCTGATCTGTAAGAAGAACGTTGAAGTCACCCAGAAATGGAAATGGGAGCAGTACGAGTGAGCCTCAGCCTCAGAAGAAGAAAAGGGCCAGAGTAGATCCTGCTGCTGGAAACATGAACAGAGTTGAAGTTAAAGATTTCTGAAGAACTAAAATCATGGATTGTTGGGGTGCCTGGTGGCTTGGTAGGTTAAGTGTCTGCCTTCAGCTCAGGTCATGATCTCAGGGTCCTGGGATTGAGCCCTGCATCGGGCTCCCCGCTCAACAGCGAGTCTGCTTCTCCCTCTCCCTCTGTGATCTCTCTCGCTCTCACTCACTCAAATAAATAAAAATCTTTAATAAAAATTTTTTTTAATTAAAAAAATAAAACCATGGATTGTTAATGACTGAGGCATAATTACCAGGCAAAAACAGTTCTATCTTCCTGTCAAGAAGAATATGGATTCCATTGTAAAGGATTATGCAAATTTTAAGAAATCTTGAGGAAACAGAAAATAAGGACTATGCTAATTATTAATGAAGTTGTGGCAGGAATTTTAAAAATTGGAATGTAATGTTGGGCACTCAGCTACTCTACAAATTTGAAAGACCCCAGTGTGTGAATTCCTCAAAGATTGCCCTGAGTCACCTTTGTCCCATTTATATGGAGTGCCACATTGACTGAACTGGAGCAGTGTTGATCGATACACTCTAGAAGAAGAGATTCTTAATGACTGAATGATCTTCACAATATCCTGGCAAAGAATCTGCAACTTTTAGTGCCAGCAATTATGAAGTGGCTCCTAAGAGAAGGTATAATTTATAGTAAATTAAATGCACAGACCTTAAGAGACAGTTGAGTTTGTCAATTGCATTCGCCCGTGTAACCACCAGCCCAAGCAAGAAGAGGACATTTGCCTCACCCCTGAAACTTCCCTTGCATTCCTTTCCAGTTGATCCAGCAATCTGCCCAAACCCCTTCCCCCAACAGTGGCAGCCTCTAATACGACTTTTTCTTATATGATTTATAGTCACCATAACTTATTTTCACTATTCTGGAACTTCACATACACTGTGTACTCTTGCATATCTTGCTTCTTTAGATCAACATAAAAGTTTTTAAACCTCACACTGGCACATATCAAAGGTATCTTTTTATTTCTGAGTAGTATTACACTGTATGAATATACCAGAATTAATTTTTTTCATTCTCCTATTGATGCACATGTGGATTGTTTCCAGTTTTTGGCCATTACAGATGAAGGCACTATGAACATTCTTGCACAAGTCTTTTGCGGACATATGTTTTAATTTCCCTTGGGCAAATAAATGCTTAGGGGAAATTACTGAGTGTTTAACATCCAAAGAAACTACCAGTTTTCTAAAATAGATATATCAAATTATATTCCTATTGTTAGTATATATATGAAGGTTCCAAAGGCTCCCTATCATCACCAACATTTAGCATTTTTGACCTTTTTAAATTTAGCCATTCTCTTAGGTATGCAGTGTTTTCTCATGAATTTAATTTGCATTCATCTGAGGATGAATATGCATTGAGCAGCTTTCTCATGTTTTTAGTGACTATTGAGATAATGTATCACAAATATTTTTTTTTAAGTTTCATTTATTTAAGTAATCTCTACACCCAGTGAGGGGCTTGAACTCACAACTCCAAGATTAAGAGTCACATGCCCTTCTGACTGAGTCAGCGAGGCACCCCTACAAATATAAATAAATAAATAAACAAACAAATAAATAAATAAATAAATTGCAGACTATGGCTTGTCTTTTTATTTTTTTCATTGCCTTTTCATAGGCAAAAGCTTGTAATTTTGTTGAAGTTCATTTTATCATTTTTTTATTAGTATTTTTTGTATCCTGAAATGTCTGACTACCTCAGAGTCAGAGATAGCCTTCTGTATTTTCTTTTAGAAGTGTTATAGTTTTCACTTCTCTGTTTAATGTTAAGGTCCATTTAGAATTTTGTGTGTGGTATAAGCTAAGGGTCAAAGTTCTTTTTTTCTTTTTTTTTTTTACATTGTGAACTGGTTGTTTAACACCATTTGTTGAACAGACTTTCCTCTTCCCGTTGAACTGCAGTGATACCAATGCTGGGTTTCTAAAATGTTAAATTCAGGGTTGCCTGGGTGACTCAGTCGTTAAGCGTCTGCCTTTGGGATCGAGCCCCGCATCAGGCACCCTGCTCAGCGGGAAGCCTGCTTCTCCTTCTCCCACTCCCCTTGCTTGTGTTCCCTCTCTCGCTGTGTCTCTGTCAAATAAATAAAATCTATTAAAAAATAAATAAGGGGCGCCTGGGTGGCTCAGTCGTTGGGCGTCTGCCTTTGGCTCAGGTCATGGTCCCAGAGTCCTGGAATCAAGTCCCACATCAGGCTCCCTGCTGGGCAGGAAGCCTGCTTCTCCCTCTCCCACTCCCCCTGCTTGTGTTCCCTCTCTCGCTGTCTCTCTGTCCAATAAATAAATTTTTTTAAATCTTAAAAAAAAATAAAATGTTAAATTCAGTTCCTCAGTTGCACTAGCCACGTTTGAAGTACTCAAGAGCTACCTGTGGCTCGCAGCACAGAAAATGTTTGCAGCATCACAAAGTTCTGTAGCAGCACTGCTCTTGACCTTAGGGCACAGTGCCTGCTGAATACTTTGGATTGTGAAAAAGGTAATCTAAACCAACTAACAAAGGGCAGATATCAGGAAGTTAAAAATCAATCACTGAACTGATAGGCATTACCTAAGGTAGTCAAATTCAGAGACAGCAAGTAGAATGGTGGTTAGTAGGGGGTTGAGGGAAAGGGGAAAGGAGAGTTACTGTGAATCGGTTCTGTAATATGAAGAGCTCTGGAGATGGGTGCTGGTGATAGTTGCAAAACCAGTGAATGTAGTTAATGCCAGATAAATGTGCTCTTAAAGAATTGTTCAAAATGGTAACTACTGTGTATTTTACCAATGTAAAAAAATTGTAATTGCTTTTTCCCCAGCTGTTTTATTGAGGTAAGAAAGCAATCAGTGTTGGGCGCCTGGGTGGCTCAGTTGGTTAAGCGACTGCCTTCAGCTCAGGTCATGATCCTGGAGTCCCGGGATTGAGTCCCACATCGGGCTCCCTGCTCAGCCGGTAATCTGCTTCTCTCTCTGACCCTCCTCCCTCTCATGCTCTCTGTCTCTCATTCTCTCTCTCGCAAATAAATAAAATCTTAAAAAAAAAAAAAAAAAAAGAAAGCAATCAGTGTTACTAATGACCTAATAATTCTCTCAAGTGTATCTAAGGGATACCCAACAACCCTACAGAGGAGATACTAGAGCCCAGTATGTCTCTTAATGTCTTAATGTCTCTATCCTGGAGTATTTCCAATAGAAGCTCTTCAGCTAATAGGACAAGAGAGCAAAACAATTTGAGTTTATTCTCCTGCCATGTGTTATCCACCCATCAATGTAATAACTAAGATTTCATTAAGTTATGGTAACGCATGACAAGGTAGTGGCAAGAGCAACCTGCTTTTTTAAGTAAAAGTTCCCTTTTTAAAAAACGACACAAGGGGCGCCTGGGTGGCTCAGTCGGTTGAGCGACTGCCTTCGGCTCAGGTCATGATCCTGGAGTCCCGGGATCGAGTCCCGCATCGGGCTCCCTGCTCGGCGGGGAGTCTGTTTCTCCCTCTGACCCTCCCCCCTCTCATGTGCTCTCTCTCTCTCTCTCTTAATCTCTCTCTCTCAAATAAATAAAATCTTTAAAAATAAAAAATTAAAAACGACACAAAACCCAACCTCTAAGCACTTGATTTTGATGATTTAACTAAGAATATTGATCAATACATATATAAACACTTTTGTAAAGCATAGGTTGAACTATATTAATTCAAAATATTAGGGCATGCATGAATACGGAGCTTTGAGGATCTTGTGCTTTTGTACAAGGTCTGTGTGTTAAAACTCCCGTTTAAACTCCTTGATAAAGACAACTCTGTAATCTTCGACTGATTTGTGGAGAGGGAGTCAAATGAGCAGTGTTAGATGACACAAAAACACTCATATTAAGTGCTTATGAAAATAATCTTGCTTATGAAAATAATCTTGCTCCCCTGGAGGAAGTATTGATTTGGTGAGACATGGAGACCCACCTGTGTAATATGCCCGATACGCTTTTTTGAGGCCAGCTATAAATGCTGTTCTCTAGGACCTCATCTTTGTCTAAGACATCCCAATGAACTTATGGATATTGTTTAGTATTGAAAATATTGTAGTAACCTTCAGAACCCTTCAAAAGAAGCAACATTAAAAACTGGAAGTTTTTTTGCAGAAATTGCTCATGGTTTCACACGTGGGTACCTCTTTTTTTTTTTTTTTTTTATAAATTCTCCTCCTCCCCGCCCCAAAAAAGCTAACAAAGATTGAATCTTTATATTCTAGGCACGGTGTAAGCATGTAATTATTCTAACCAACAAATATTTATTGAAGCGCCCTGTGTCCTTTGCAATGTATCTCATTCCACTCACACAATCCCATGAAAACTATTATCCCCACTTCACAAAGAGGGAAAAGTTCTCAAAGAGATGTCACACAATTAACGAATACTAAAACGGAGATTTTACCCTGGAACTTCAAGCCAATCCTCCAAACCAACAAATCCAGGAGAATTAACGCTTTCAGATTCTGTTAGCTAAAACAGTCCTCCCCCAGAAACCTCGCGATATTACTCAAACTACCACTCCCAACATGCGCAGCGGCTTGGGTCCGTCCGCTTATCCCCTTGAGTCCGGAGGGCCCCGGCATGCCTCGAGGCGCGAAAAGCAGTCTGGGAGCCGTAGTTCTCTTGGACGCCTACCGGTCTTGCCAGCGCGGCAGTGGCGGCTCTCTTGGTTCCGTCCAGCGGGTCCCGTAAACGAGCTGAGGCGGAGAAAGGGCGCGGAACTGGAAGAGGGTGAGTCAGGCACTGTCTACGCGATAAAGGGAGGCAGCACCGCGGCGCAGCTCTGAGTTGAGTAAGTGCGGCCCCTGCAGTCTATTCAGGGACGCCGCGATCTAGCGCCAGCGAGAAGAGGGCGAGGAGGAGCCAGAGCCCGGTCCTTGCACCCATTCTCGCCCTCGTACCCCGCCGCCGTCTCCACCATGCAGTCCCGGGAAGAAGCTCCGCGCTCTCGCCGCCTGGCCAGTCCCCGCGGCGGGAGGCGGCCCAAGAGAATTTCAAAGCCTTCTGTTTCGGCTTTTTTCACGGGCCCGGAGGAGCTGAAGGACACGGCTCATTCTGCAGCCCTCCTGGCACAGCTGAAGTCCTTCTACGACTCGCGGCTGTTATGTGATGTGACCATCGAGGTGGTGACGCCTGGTAGCGGGCCCGGCACCGGCCGCCTTTTTTCCTGCAACCGTAACGTGCTGGCTGCCGCGTGTCCCTACTTCAAGAGCATGTTCACCGGTGGCATGTACGAGAGCCAGCAGGCGAGTGTGACCATGCATGATGTGGATGCCGAGTCCTTCGAGGTGCTGGTCGACTACTGCTACACCGGTCGCGTGTCGCTAAGTGAGGCCAACGTGCAACGCCTTTACGCGGCCTCTGACATGTTACAGCTCGAGTACGTACGGGAAGCCTGTGCCTCCTTCCTAGCCCGCCGCCTTGACCTGGCCAACTGCACCGCCATCCTCAAGTTTGCCGACGCCTTTGACCATCACCAGCTGCGATCACAGGCCCAGTCCTTTATAGCCCACAATTTCAAGCAGCTCAGCCGAATGGGTTCAGTAAGGGAGGAGAGTCTGGCAGATCTGAGCTTGGCCCAGCTGCAGGCCGTCCTGCGTCTGGATAGTCTAGACATCGAGAGTGAGCGGACTGTGTGTCATGTGGCGGTGCAGTGGTTGGAGGCGGCTCCCAAGGAGCGGGGCCCCAGCGCTGCGGAAGTCTTCAAGTGTGTCCGCTGGACGCACTTCAGAGATGAAGATCAGGATTACCTGGAAGGGCTGTTAACCAAGCCCATTGTCAAGAAGTACTGTCTGGACCTTATTGAAGGGGCCCTGCAGATGCGCTACGGTGACAAGTTGTGCAAGTCCCTGGTGCCGAAGCCAGACAGCAGCAACAGCTCTGTTGTACCCCCAGCAGAAAATCCCCCCCAGAGACTGGGTATGTGTGCCAAGGAGATGGTGATCTTCTTTGGACATCCTAGAGATCCCTTTCTCTGCTATGACCCATACTCAGGGGACATTTACACAATGCCATCCCCTTTAACCAGCTTGGCTCACACTAAGACTATCACCTCCTCAGCTGTCTGTGTCTCTCCAGACCACGACATCTACCTGGCCGCTCAGCCCAGGAAGGACCTGTGGGTGTACAAGCCAGCCCAGAACAGCTGGCAGCAGCTTGCCGACCGCCTGCTGTGTCGGGAGGGCATGGATGTGGCCTACCTCAATGGCTACATCTACATTTTGGGTGGGCGAGACCCCATTACAGGTGTGAAACTGAAGGAGGTAGAATGCTACAGTGTCCAGAGGAACCAGTGGGCACTGGTGGCTCCTGTACCCCATTCCTTCTATTCCTTTGAACTAATAGTGGTTCAGAACTATCTTTATGCTGTGAACAGTAAGCGCATGCTCTACTATGATCCTAGCCACAATACGTGGCTGAACTGTGCTTCTCTTAAACGTAGTGACTTTCAGGAAGCCTGTGTCTTCAATGATGAGATCTATTGTATCTGTGACATCCCAGTCATGAAGGTCTATAACCCAGCCAGGGGAGAATGGAGGCGGATTAGTAATATTCCCTTGGACTCGGAGACCCACAACTACCAGATCGTCAATCATGGCCAAAAGTTGCTTCTCATCACTTCTACCACCCCTCAATGGAAAAAAAACCGGGTGACTGTTTATGAATACGATACTAGGGAAGACCAGTGGATTAATATAGGTACCATGTTAGGCCTTTTGCAGTTTGACTCTGGCTTTATTTGCCTCTGTGCTCGGGTGTATCCTTCCTGCCTGGAACCTGGACAGAGTTTCATCACTGAGGAAGATGATGCTCGGAGTGAGTCTAGTACTGAATGGGACTTAGATGGATTCAGTGAGCTGGACTCAGAGTCAGGAAGTTCAAGTTCTTTTTCTGATGATGAAGTCTGGGTGCAGGTAGCACCTCAGCGAAATGCACAGGATCAGCAGGGTTCTTTGTAAATATTTTGAAGCACTAAAATGTTTCTACTGCTATGGAATGTATCTTTAAAAGATGTCCTTTTCTTGAAAAAAAAAATGTTGGTTAGGACTGCAGATTTGGTTTGGAAAGGGTGATGTTTGAATTACTAATGTAATGTTACAAAATTTAAACAGCCCATGAAATCAACCTATATAATAATTTACTGTGCTAAAAGTTGAGATTAAAATATGCAAAAATGAACTATATAATTAATTAGAATGCTTGGTGGTTTTTTTCATTGTTCAAGTATTGTTGCACCAGTGGATTGTTTTGGTTAGTTATACTCTTTATATTTTGATTATCTATTTTAGTCTTCTTTTAACTTTTTAATTCTATTTAGTGCCACAAAGAATTTAACTTTTTAATTTTTAAAAATAGAAAATTGGACTAGAAATTGTTGGTAGGGTTTTGAAGGTTTATCTTTTCCTTCAGAATAATGAAAGTAGTAGATTTCCCAAATTTTGAGATAGCCAGTTTTTAGTATTATAAGTTAGTATAGTTTGTTAAATTTGGTTTGGTTTTCACCCCTTCTGCACAGAAAAAAATTTGGATATATATATGTGTTATAAAATGGGATTTCATTTTGATAATGTGCAGAATGGTCTTAAGAACTCACAGAAAGCAAAAAAAATCAGGATTCCACTGTTTTAAAAGAAATTTCACTTTTAATTTTGGAATATAACATGTAGTTGCTAGATGTGACCATTTTTCTATTTTAAAAAACGTCCATTCCAGTAGTGTCACCAATTATTTAAACACCCTTCTAAACTAAAAAAAAAAAAAAGTAACTTGCTTTGTGAGATCATATATTTCATCTGTACCTGATAAATGCTTCATCGAATCAAAGGAACAATCCTTTTTTTCACTGGACATATGATTGAGTAATGTAAATTTTTATCTATTGGTCATACCTAGTCTTAAAAAGTTTATATGCTTCCCTAAAATATTTTGGCTGTATAGTTTTGGTGTTCATCTTAGAGGATTCTTCAGCAGGAAGAGATTTATTGTTTACCGTTTTTGTGAGGTAATACTGGTTTTGAAAATACATTTAAGCTAAAAAGGGTATTTCATTGAGATCAGTAGTTACTGCGTCTATCAACTATAAAATCAAGTGCCAGCAGAGAACTTTAAAACTTCAAACTGTGTATGGAACTGTTTTGTGTAGCATTGAAATGTTCTGTCAAGTGTTGTAAGTCACTGTATATGATTATCATCTCAAAGTTATTTTTGTATTAAAAGTTGATAGTTAAAGAACATAAGTGGATGATGGCATTTGGGGCCAATAGTGAACATATGTTTCCTCTAAAATATTTCCCTAGCAATGGTATACATGGTTATTTTATTAGGGTATTTGTATCTGTTCTGTATTTCTCTGTGAACCATGCTCCAGTCTTTGTTGTCTTTTTGTTTGTTTTTGTGTCACCATAAAGTAAGGGAATGTCCAGAACTAGAGACTAAATCACACAAAATTGATGTTGTTGAATACAGAGAAATAGAGGTGCTTACCTTTTGAGGGTCTGTTAATATGTAGGACTGTCACAACACATATCCATGATAAATGATGTACATACACAGATGCTTATAGTCTATAAATTTTTCTATACTGACTTAGAATCCTCTTTTTGCCTCTTTGTTCAAAATGTTAATTCCTCTTATATGTTTATTCTCTAGTGACCGAATGCTAACATTTCTTACACCACATCAGAGTACTGAGGAGTGTGCCTCAGGATAGGGAACTGAATTTTGAATGAAAAAAAGAGGGAGAGAGAAAAGGATTAAAAAAAAAACAAGCACACAAATTTTGATTGGGCATCTGAAGAGTTCATAAGACATTCCTGTTTAACATTATTTCTAGTGAAATAAGAGTGTTGCTCTAGCAGTGTGTTCTTAAGAAAGTGTTCCCTCAAAACAGCAAACATGCTTTGGTGGCCTAAGGCTAACTTTTGTTCCATTTGGTATCAGGATGGTAAAAGCACTGGTCTCAACTTAGAAAGCTATTTCTTCGTAGTGTTATTTTTTGGCCAGCTTTTCTTCACCAGTAACTTCTTGTTGATAGCTTTCTGTTTTGTAAGGTTGAAATAGGACAGTGCTGATCTCAGATTATCCATCTGCAGAATTAAAGTATGCAACTGATTGATAAAAGACAAATTCTTCAGTTTACCATTTTCATCGTTTGAGTTAAGTATAAGCTAATTAACAGTAATGTGGTTTAAAAAGAAGTTTTTTGGGGAAGCCTTTGGCTTCATGATATATTTGTGAATTAGGGGATAGATGTTAACCATTATTTCATAGATAAGTGATTTGTATATGGTTAGTTACAAATAAAAATGGCACTGGAACTCAGGCCTTCTGACCTCTTAATTAGTGTTCCTGCTAAATGTATAAAACCCTTGTTTGTGCAGCGAGGGACACAACGAGCAATGTTGAATCCCTTCTTTTTTTTTTTTTTTTTTTAAATTCATGAAAGTCAGAGAGAGGCAGAGGCAGAGGGAGAGAAGCAGGCTCCCCGCCTAGCAGGGAGCCCGATGCGGGACTCGATCCCAGGACCCTGGGATCACAACCTGAGCCGAAGGCAGACGCTTAACCGTCTGAGCCACCCAGGCGCCCCTGAAATCCCTTCTTGACAGGAAAGCAGCTTCGTCTCAGTTTTACAATTACACCTGTTAGCAAATGCTCAATACAATATTGTTTGCAAAGCTGTTCTGTGTAGGATTTAGAAAGATCTTAATTTTTTTTTTGTATGTTTATGCCTATAGTCAAAAACTCAGAGAACCCAAATTATTTTCAATACTTATACAGTTCAAATGGTAAGTGTCGTTGGCATTTTCAGAAAGATAAAAAACTAAGTTAGCAAATAACTTGTTTAATTTGGGTTTAGGATTAAATTTAAATTATAGTTCCCTTCTGTTGTTGCAGTGTTTTTTCTGTTTTGTACCTGGATCTTATTGAGAATCTGATGAAAGCTTTTGACTTATTCCCCAGAAAAATGTATATGTTCATGTTTTTATAATTTCAAGGGTGTTATGACACTTCTGAAGATCTTCCCCACACCCAGGATAACACTTGTGACAGAGTCCCAAGAACACTTCTACAAAAAGGAATTCACCTTTTTTCACAAGGCATATTGCTCAAATGTTTGTAAGAGGGAGAAGAGCATTATTACGTCATTCCTAAAATAGAGCTAAAGGAATTACATACATTTACCATCTGAAAGGGATGTGAATATGAAGGGGTACCTCGAAACTGAGACAGAGTTGACATTTCTGCAGTTCAAATTTCTCCATGATCGACTGACACAAGAATAAATAACTAAATTTGATTTAAAGAAATGAATCAAAAGAAATTAATCAAATGAGCTAATCTATTTGAAAGCTTTGACTTGAAGAGTTATGCATATATGTTATGTATATGATTACTGTCTAGGAAGATTGTATAATGAGAATTCAAAGCAAAATACAGGTTCTAGATGTTTCAAACTGCCAACATCGCGACTGTTTATTAGACATACACCTAAGTGGCAAGAGTTCTTTATCTCATAATGACCAGGTTAACGGGTGGTTGGAAAAGGACCTTTAACCATAAGGAATCTATTTAAAATATAATCAATTTGCTACTCGCTGTTCATTAAACTAGGAACCAGTGCTTTGCCTGACGTCATTTTTGTCAATTTGTGCTGATATAAGGAAAATACATAAAACATGACAAATGAGTCGTAAACTAAAATTATTTAATTGAATTTGTTTTAACGTTCGTAAGTTGGAAATATAAAAAATTTGCAGCTCTATATCAGTCCACTAAATTTTAAAAGAAAGTTTGTCTTTGAAATCCTAAAGTGTGGTAACCAGAACGTAGACATCCCTAGTCTGCTTACATTTGAACTGTTGGAATCATTTTATGTTGTGTGCTTCTTAGGTGTTTTACTTCGCCTCTGTCCTCTCATCAGATCTCGCCCACATCTTAAACACCTTTTCATCATTACAACTAATTTTAAAAGAATATTCATTATAGCAAATATGATAAAGCAGGGAAGTATTAGGCAAAATTATTCCTAGAAAATGTGACTAGCAATCCTAAGAGAATTGATGAGCTGTTTTTAGAACCATCAAGATGGTTAAATATATACAAACCAGTTTTTTGTTTGGGGCTTATTTATTTATTTATTTATTTATTTATTTATTTATTTATTTAACGAAGAAATAAAAATAGTGTTCACAGAAGCTGC
This sequence comes from Mirounga leonina, assembly GCF_011800145.1. NCBI lineage: Eukaryota > Metazoa > Chordata > Mammalia > Carnivora > Phocidae > Mirounga > Mirounga leonina. Next base: position 51,674,952 of record NW_023270316.1, on the reverse strand, counting down.
CAAGTCTTAGAGTACCAGATAGGCAATAGAGTTTGTGCCCTTTCCCTGACTCTGGGCCATTCTGTCACCCATATCTATTCCATCAGCTGCAGTTCCTTGCTTCTTTAACCTTAATGGACTAACCATGGTCTAAGACATAGGGAGAATAAGGCATGGACATTGTTTCATACCATTTCCCCCATTTTGAGACATATTTCCTCTGTAACCATTCCTACTCTGGACAATCACCTCTCCAGTGGAACCAACCTTTTAGAGTCTCACCTCCAAAGCAATTATAGCTGATTGAAACCACCATATATTGGGAATATTGGGGGCTGGGGAGAAAACTATTCCTTAACTCTGGGGTAATTAGCAAAGAGCAATGGCCCTCACTTCAAGGCACAGTCTGGTCAGAGTCTCCATGTCCTTATGGCTTTCTTTGTGTAGAGAAGATATCGGGGTGATGTTTTCCTCTCATCTTATACATTAGTTATGATCTGTGGTTGTATGTATGTGGAGACCCTATAGTTGTTTTAATAAGATAGAAGATTCTCATATAAATCCCACAATCTGTTATGTCTCCCCTCATCTAGAAAGTCACCTGAAAACAGGCTTTCTGCTTTCCCATTCTGCTATCCCTAGAGTGTTCTGGTCCACATGGTCCAAGCTAGTTCACACTCATGTCCATGACTATATAAGGAAGGAAGGGGAAGAAGCTATAAGGAAGAGGAGAGGAAGAGGACATGACCCTTCCCTGTAAGGGAAAGTGTGTACATCACTTCCAGGCACATGACACTGGCCAGGTCTTAACCACATAGCCACACCTAACTGCAAGAGTGCCTGGGAGAGGTAGTCTTTATTCTGGGTCAACATTTATCAAGTTAAACTTCACAGGTTCCTTCTTGTAGAATGCTGCAGAAAGATATTGTATAAATAGCAATCTCTACTATACCATCAGTCAAGCTAGGTTTTATGACGTGGCAGCCAAAATGATTACCAAGACACCCAAGACCCACATCCTACCAGGTTGGAAACCCCAGTGGAAAAAGACAGTATTTTCTGATATCTCTGGCAGATAATTCCTGGAGGACCTGGGACTCTGGGTATCCACTTGTAGATGGTCACTTGTAATTGATAAAGTTGGGGGATGGGAATGTTGAGGAAGACCGATAAGGAAATAACCTCAATAAAGAGTTATAGTTCCTACGGAGACAGTAAGAGTTCCAATGATGGCATGTTCAAGTTACGGCATGTATTTTGTTTTGATCAGATCCTAGGATAGGAGGGGAGGTTTGGAATGGGAACAAGTTGGCAATGTTGGTTAGCATTAGATCTTGGAAACTTTATATGCCGTGCCAAGGAGTTGACTGTTTTTGCATACAGTGTGAATTCACTGAGAATTTTTAAGTAGGGACTTGACACAATTGGATTCATTTTCTTGAGATTCATCTTCTGAATATATTGACAGCGTAAGACTGTGGGGGCAAGAACGGTTAAAGGGATGCTGTTGCAATCCAGCGAGGTGATCCAGTCCTCAGTAGGGGCAGTAGTTGTGGGCTTGATGAGGAAGGAGCAGACATGAGAGGTTGCAGAGATCGAGCTGGACCTCTAATTGTATGTTTGGGGATGAGGGAGCTGTAGGGATCTGAGAAAGGAAGGACTATAGGCTATTTCCCAAGATTCTTGCTTGGATATTGTGTTCGTGTATAAGTCAAACTTCTGTGCCAAAGAGGCCCTAAGATAAAAGATGGAAACTTGTTTCTCTCCGTTGAGTCCAGAAGTGAGTAGTCATATGCTGGCAGGGTGGTTCTGCCCAGAAAGATTCTTCATGAGCCCAGGTTCCTGTATCATTTTCCCCCCAATTCCTAGTGAGTCATCCTCATCCCCATAGGCAAAGCACACTCACCAAAATTATATCTATGTTGCAGCCTGCAGGAAAGGGGAAAGAGAGGAAATGCAAAGAAATTCCTTTTTTAGTGGACTTTTACATAATTTTGCCATTTTTCCACTGGGGAGAATTTAATAATACCACCATATCCAGCTGCAAGGTGGACTGGGAAATAGTCATTAGAGGGGTAGCTCTGTACCCAGCTAAAACTCAGTGTTTTATTACCAAATAGACTAATAAACTAATGTAGTTTAATATAGACATGTCCAGGCTCCCTGTATTCGGATGCAAACAATTCACAACACCATGCAGGCTTTATTGCCATGATGGTCATTTCAAATCTCCCTAATCCTCCTTCCACAATAAATTCACACCCAAAAGTTAAATTCCATGTAATCCCAAATAATAATTTTCACAAACAAATGTGCCCGAGATGCCTTTAACACACACACTCTCCTCTCTCTCTCTCTCTCTCTCTCTCACACACGCACACACACACACACACACATATCACATCCTTGTCATTCAGTTCTGTCTCTGCCAAGACAAGTATTCCTAGAAATGGCAGAAATTAAGCCTTCAGAGTGTCAGAGTTCTCTCCCTGAAGGCCTAAGCTCTTTTCCACTCCCCTTTTTTCTGGGAACCTACTGCTGAGCCCCCTCACTCTTCCCACACCCCAACAGCTCTCACTATTACTAAGAGGAAACAGAGAAGTATGAAGAGGGGCAATTAGCTGACTCTGTCACGGTTGACTAAGTGGATAGTGCTGTCAATGCGTTTGAGAATCTAGGTGTCAGATCAGATTTGGAGACATTAGTAGATGCATGTGGTGTCCCACATCACAACCACCTCTGATTTCAGCTGCAGCTATGGCAGATACTCCCAGACCATGATAACAGTCCACGTTACTTTTCTGGCTTGAGGCTTTCTCTGAAAGATCATTCTCTTGGGCAATGCTCTTGCAACAACACAGGAGTTCAAGGGGAAATGAATGACCCCAGGGCAAGAGAGGATGGGACTTGGTAGATACATGCTGCAGGACCCCAACTTTAAGAAGAGACAGCTCTGAAATGCATTCTGTATGGAACCTCAGAGGGTCCCTTGCTGGACTGAACCCCAGTCTCCCACCACAGTAATCAATTCAGCAACACCTCTTCCCTGTGTCACTTTCAGGGTATGGCCAACCGGGTCACATCGCAGAAACGATTTGGCCATTGGTGGTATTTTGCAAAGAAGTTTCCATCTGAAGGTTTGCTTGGGGGCACGAAGCCTAGAAAGAATGAATTAGAATGAGTGAGATGAAGCTTTAATTAGCCACCTGCCAAATACGGGTTTACCCACCCAGCCGCGAAAGGGCACAGGCGAGTTCAAGCCTCACAGCCCTTCCTGTAACATAAAAAACTTCATGTTTTTATAGAATATGTGCTGCCAAAAATGTTCAGCCTGAATCTAACTAAGCCATTAGAACAAACTTCCAGTTTACAGGAGAGACCGGCCAGAAGGACGAAGTAAAACCACTATGAAGAAGCAATCAGCCAAATCCAGAATGTGGGGCATTCAGCAGGACAGCTAACCCAATGTCAACAGTACTCTCTGCCCTCACATGGTAAGATGTGAGGAAGTGGAAGGGCAGGAGTGGGCTACTCTTTGGAAGGGAATAGACAGGACCTAGTGAAGGAAAGAATACCTCAGGTTGTGTTTTTGGTTGCTTTAAGTCTTCAACACTTTACTAGGCTCAGGCAAAATCCATTGAGAGAATAATGAGGAGCCTAGGCCCATAAACTCAGGGGAAGGGAGGAGATGGACCAAAGCCCAAGGGTCAGGATCATACTGGAACGCGACCCTTCTTCTTTCAAACCTGGAGGGAGAAAAGGAGGCTCATAGAGATAGAAATGAATTTCTTAATTCTTTCTTTGAATTAGGATGCAAGGTTTTCCGCTGAAAGAAAGGGAGTGGCTTGGAGGAGAGAGTGTACCTATTCACTGGTAAGCTTCATGAGTTAAACTTGACAGGTTCCTTCTCGTAGGGATAGGGTCTACTTCATCTTTACATCTCTCATAACACCAATCAAAGTGCTTTGAACAGAGTTGAAAAAAAAAGTTTAAGACTGGAGGTGTTACTGTAAAATAGGATTGCGCATATCCCAGATCTTAACAATATAAGATATATTACTAAAATTTTTATTTTAAGAAATAGCTTGAATTTCTGTATATTGTTCTTGATCACTAGGTGATTCTAGATTTTTTGTTAATTAGAGTCATAGAATACTAGGGCCCACTTTTCTTATTTAAACCTAAAGAACTTTAGAGGTGCCTGGGTGGCTCAGTCAGTTAAGCTATCTGCCTTTGGCTCAGGTCATGATCCCAGGGTCCTGGGATTGAGTCCCTCATCTGGGTTCCCTGCTCAGTGGGAAGTCTGCTTCTCCCTCGGTCCCTCCCCCCGCCCCCTGCTCATTCTCAATCTCTCTCTCGCTTTCTCTCAAAAATAAATAAATAAATAAATAAATAAATAAATAAATAAATAAATAATCTTTTAAAAAATAAAATAAAATGCACAGTATTATTTTTAGTGTTACATTATGCTTTTATTTTTAATATTGTATTTGGTATTTATACTATTTATATTTTTAGTATTATATTTTGACATTTCAGTTCAGATATACTTCAGTAATCTCAAATCAGAGCATTGAGCTAACTTAATAAATTTCAAAGATTTTTTATATTAAAATTCAGTTATGATATTAAATATGTCAAGGTAACGATAAAGTATACTTTCTCAAATACTACCTCTGTGTACTCACTGAATACCATTTGAATATAAGTGTGAGAAGCAATAAAACAGTCTACATTTGAATCAAATTGCACAGTATCAAGATTCAGATTTAAAGATATGATTATGTCACTTTATTTCAAAATGCAATAAATTTATCTTAAAAAGTCTACACATTTCTCATGAAATTTTGAATTACAGCTGGAATCAAAATTAAAATAACCATATGATTCAATGCTTGAGGTGTCTGAAATGTCAAGAACTTTTAATATAGTCAATTTCTGATTTTCTAGGAACTCAGGTCCTTGATCCCCCCCATGTTGACTGTCTGCTGGCTCTGTGAATGTTCAGGAGAAGAGACAAGATGGAGAGCTGGAATCAACCAACTGAATTGCTTGTCATGAGACTCAGAACATTTGGAGAAAGGTGAGGCACAACCAAGTGTTTAAAATAAGATCTCTGTAAGCTAAGGGTCTATTCGTGTTTCTCCATGTGGTTGTCCAGTTTTCTCAGCACCATTTGTTAGAGACTATTCTTTCCTCATTGGCTGTTCTTGACTCCCTTGTCAAATACCGATTGACCTTATAGTCAGGAGTTTATTTCTGGGCTCTCTATTATTTTCTATTGATCTATGTGTCTCTCTTTATGCCAGTGACTACTGTTACAATTATAATAGTTGTGTAACGCAGGCACACCTTGATTTATTGTGCTTTGTTTTATTGCACTTCACAGATATTGTGTTGGGGTTTTTTTGTTTTGTTTTGTTTTTGCTTTTTACAAATTGAAAGCTTTTGGCACTCCTGCATCGAGCCATTCTATTGGCATCATTTTTCCAATAGCATTTGCTTACTTTGTGTTTCTGTGTCACATTTTGGTAATTCTTGCAATATTTCCAAATTTTCACGATTATATTTGTTATGGTAGTCTGTAATCAGTGATCTTTTGAGTTACTATAGTGATTGTTCTGGGGTACCACAAACCACACCCTATAAGATGGCAAGCTTAAAGGCACCTGGGTGGCTCAGTCAGTTAAGCACCAACTCTTGATTTCAGCTCAGGTCATGATCTCAGGGTCGTGGGATCAAGCCCCGCATCAGATGCTGTGCTGGGCGTGGAGCCTGCTTAAGATTCTCTCTCTCTCTCTCCCTCTGCCCCTCCTACCTTGTGCTCTCTCTCTCTCTCAAAAAAAAGATGGCAAGCTTAATGAATATATGTTTTATGTGTTCTCACTGCTCCACTGATCTGCTGTTTCCCTGTCTCTCTTCCTCTCCTTGGGTCTACCTACTCCCTGAGATACAGCAACATTGAAATTAAGCCACTGAATAACCCTATGGTGTCCCCTAGGTGTTCAAGTGAAAGGAAGAGTTGCATGTCTCTCACTTTAAATGAAAAGCTTGAGCTCATTATCGTTAAGTGCAACAAGGAAGGCATGTCAAAAGCCAAAACAGACCAAAAACTAGGTATCTTGCACCAAACAGCTAAGTTTTGAATGCAAAAGAAAAGTTCCTGAAGGATATTAAAAGTGTTACTCCAGGGAACATACAAATGATAAGAAAGTGAAACAGCCTTATTGCTGAGATGGAGAAAGTTTGAGTGGTTTGGATAGAGGATCAAACCAGCTACAACATTCTCTTAAGGCGAAGGCTAATCTAGAGCAAGGCCCTAACTCTCTTCAATCTAGGAAAGCTGAGAGAGGTGAGGAAGCTGCAGAAAAGTTGGAAGCTAGCAGAAGTCGGTCCATGAGGTTTAAGGAAAGAAGCCGTCTCCATAACATGTAAGTGCAAGGTGAGGCAGCAAGTGCTGATATAGAAGCTGCAGCAAGTTATCCAGATCTGGCTAATCACTTTTTGGCCTTTTGGCTAAGATCAAGTGCAGATCTGGCTAAGATCATTAATGAAGATAGCTACACTAAACAACAGATTTTCAGTGTAGATTAAAAAGCCTTCTATTGGAAGAAGATGTCATCTAGGACTTTCATAATTGCTATGCTTTTATAATCACAGGCCTTTTCCCTCCTCTCTTCCCTAATCCTCACCAACCCTAGTCTGTAATCCATATATGTGGGGTTTTTTTTTATTTAAAGAATGTCATATAAATGGCATCGTATGGTATGTAACCTTTGGAGATTTTTTTTTCACTCAGTATAATTCTCTTGAGATTTGTCCAAGTTTTCTGTGCATGAGTACTTCACCTCTAGATGTAGACATTCCAAATGGTGTAGTAACAATCCCCCCAAAATCTTCCTTTCCATAAAAGCAATGAAAACACTAGCAAAAACACTTAAAATAAATTTATTAGAACTATGGAAATTAACTAAAGGCCGGGAAGTATTCATTCAAGAAAAAAACAGATGAATCTTGGTAAAAGCAGTAAGCCTTGTGACATTTTAACATGCCCTAATCCCATCCTTCTCACCTCAGCTTTATGGGAGCCTTAAAATTTAACAGCTTCACGACTATAGTGCCTATAAAAAATAGCAGTTTAGCAGCCACTGGAGGAGACATAATGGATTTGGAGATCCCTAAAGCCCAATCCCCGGAGATTTGCTTCTCTCATGGCTCACCTAAAAGCTCCATTATCAGGACTTGTCTTCATTTGACCTATTTCAGAGTACACTCTGTGAAAAAAGCTTGACATACAGGGCTTTTGTTAAAAAAAAAAAAAAAAAAAAAAATCAGTGACAAAACAAAAGAAAAAATAGATAAATTGGTCTTAATAAAAATTAAACTTTTGTGCTTCATATGATACCATCAATAATATGAAAAGACAACGTAAAGGGAGAAAATATTGGCAAATTATATATCTGATAAGATACTCGTGTCTACTATATGTAAAGAAGTCATACAATTTAATAACAAAAATACAAACAACCCAATTGAAAATGGAGAAAGGATTTGTATAGACATCTCTGCAAAGAAACTATACAAGTGCCAACAAGCAAAGAAAAGATGCTCAACATCAATAGTCATTAAAGGAAATGCAAATGAAAACCACTTCACACCCACATGGATTGCTAAAATCAAAAACAAAATGAGGGGCAGCTGGCTGGCTCTGTCTGGGGCTTGTGACTTTTGATCTCAGGATTGTGGGTTCAAGCCCCACTTTGAGTGTGAAGATTACTTAAAAATAAGATCTTTTTTTTTTTTTAAAGATTTTATTTATTTATTTGAGAGAGAGAATGAGAGAGCACATGAGAGGGGGTAGGGTCAGAGGGAGAAGCAGACTCCCCGCCGAGCAGGGAGCCCGACGCAGGACTGGAACCCTGGACTCCAGGATCATGACCTGAGCCGAAGGCAGTCGCCCAACCAACTGAGCCACCCAGGCGCCCTAAAAATAAGATCTTAAAATAAAAAAGAACAAAATGAAATAAATAGCAACAACAAAAAACTTGAAAATAGCAAGAGCTGGGAAGGGCATGGAAAAAATGAAATCCTCCTAACTGCTGGTGGAAATCTAAAATGGTGCAGTGGCTGGGGTGCCTGGGTGACCTGGTTAAGCCTCCAAATCCTGATTCTGGCTCAGGTCATGATCTCAGGGTTGTGAAATCAAGCCCTATGTCAGGCTCAGTGTGGAGTCTGCTTGAGATTCTCTCCTTCTCCCTCTGCCCCTCCCCCGCTCATATTCTCTCTTTCTCTCTAAAATAAAGAAAATCTTTTTAAAAATAAAAATTTTTAAATTTTAAAAAATAAAAAAAAATGGTGCAGTTGCTTTGAAAAACCATTTGCAGTTCCTCAAAAAGTTAAACATAGAGTTACCATATGACCCAAGAATATCACTTTTAGGTATATACCCAAGAGAATTGAAAACGTACATCTAGAAAAAACTGGTACACAAATGTTCATAGAAGCATTATTCATAACTGACAAAAAGTAGAAAAAAAATCAAATGCCTGTTAAGTGATAAATGGATGAAAAAATGTCAAAATCAACACCATGGAATATCATTTGACCATAAGTAGAAATAGAGTCTGATACATGTTATGACATGGATGAACCTTGAAAACATTATGTTAAGCAAAAGAAGCCAAACATAGAGGAAACATATTGTATGATTCCTTTTGTTTTTATTTGAGAGGGAGAGAAAGAGAAAGAGAGCACAAGCAGGGGGGAGGAGCAGAAGGAGAGGGACAAGCAGACTCCCTGCTGAGCAGGGAGCCTGACGTGGGGCTTGATCCCAGGACCCCAGGACCATGACCTAAGCCGAAGGCAGATGCTTAACTGACTGAGTCACCCAGGCACCCCGGTGTGATTCCATTTTTTTTTTTTTTAAAGATTTTATTTATTTGACAGAGAGAGACACAGTGAGAGAGGGAACACAAGCAGGGGAAGTGGGAGAGGGAGAAGCAGGCTTCCTGCAGAGCAGGGAGCCAGATGCAGGGCTCGATCCCAGGACTCCAGGACCATGACCTGAGCCAAAGGCAGATGCTTAACAACTGAGCCACCCAGGCGCCCCCGGTGTGATTCCATTTAAATAAAAAAACCAGAATAGGCAAAACCATGGAGACAGAAGGGAGATTGGTGGTTACTGAGGACTCGGGACTGGGGATATGGAGGGTCAGGAGGAAATGGATATTCATTGCTAATAGGTATGGAGTTTTGGGGGGGGCAATGAAAATATTTTGAAATTTGTGGTGATTGTTGTATAACATCTAAATAGTTTAGATACTGGTTGTTTTTATCTTAAGTAGGCTCCATGGCCAGCCCAGAGCCCAGATTAAGACCTGAGCTGAAATCAAGAGTCAAATACTTAGCCAACTGAGCCACCCAGGCACCCCTAGATATCTAGTTTTTATATCATGACTATAGTAAAAATGAGTGAATTGTAAACTTTAAAAGGATGAACTTTATGGAGACTTCTGAGGAGTATGGTGGAATGGAGGATCCTAGACTTACCTTGTCCCATGAATACACCTAAATAACACCCCCATCCAGACTCAGACCCTGAGTAACCAAAGCAATCTGAAAAAAGAAGAATAAAAATGAAGGCATCACAATCCCATATTTCAAGATATACTGCAAAGCTGTAGTAACCAAAACAGTATGGTACTGGCATAAAAATCGACATAGATCAATGGAACAGAATACAGAGCTCAGAAATAAAGGCACAATTTTTTTTTTTTAATTTTATTATGTTATGTTAGTCACCATACAATACATCATTAGTTTTTGATGTGGTGATCCACAATCCGTTGTTTTCGTATAACACCCAGTGCTCCATGCAGTACGTGCCCTCCTTAGTACCCATCACCAGGCTAACCAATCCCCCCTCCCCCCTCCCTTCTAAAACTCTGTTTCTCAGAGTCCATAGTCTCTCATGGTTCATCTCTCCCTCCAATGCCCCCCCCATTTCCCCCTTCCTTCTCCTAATGTCCTCCATGCTATTCCTTATGTTCCACAAATAAGTGAAACCATATGATAATTGACTTTCTCTGCTTGACTTATTTCACTTAGCATAATCTCCTCCAGTCCCATCCATGTTGATGTAAAAGTTGGGTATTCATCTTTTCTGATGGCTGAGTAATACTCCATTGTATATATGGACCACATGTTCTTTATCCATTCATCTGTTGAAGGGCATCTCGGGGGACGCCTGGGTGGCTCAGTCGTTAAGCGTCTGCCTTCGGCTCAGGTCATGATCCCAGGGTCCTGGGATCGAGTCCCGCATCAGGCTCCCTGCTCCTCGGGGAGCCTGCTTCTCCCTCTGCCACTCCCTCTGCTTGTGCTCTCTCTCTCTGACAAATAAATAAAATCTTAAAAAAAAAAGGGGGGGGGCATCTCGGCTCTTTCCACAGTTTGGCTATTTAAACGCACGCTTTTATGGTCAATTAATCTTTCACTAAAGAGGCAAGAATATGCAATGGGAAAAAGTCTCTTCAATAAATGGTGTGGGAAAACTGGATAGCTACACGCAAAAGAATGAAACTGGACTATTTTCTTAGACCACACACAAAAATAAACTCAAAATGGATTAAATACCTAAATGTGAGAACCTGAAACCATAAAAATCCTAGAAGAGAGCACAGGCAGTAATTTCTCTGACTCGACCTTAGCGACATTTTTCTAGATACGTCTCCTGAGGCAAGGGAAACAAAAGCAAAAATAAACCACTGGGGCTATATCAAAATAAAAAGCTTCTACACAGCAAAGGAAACAACCAACAAAACTAAAAGAGAGCCTAATGAATCAGAGAAGATGTTTGCCAATGACATAGCCGATAAATGGTTAAAATCCAAATAAAAAAGAACTTTTACCACTCAACATAAAAGAAATATCCAATGGGGGGGGGAGGAGTTAAGATGGTGGAGTAGTAGGAGGACCCTATGCTTACCTTGTCCCTCAAACAACTAGATCCATATCAAATCATTCTGAATACCCAAGAAATCCATCTGAGGACTGAGAGAACAAACTGCACAACTAGAGGAAGAAAAGAGGCCACATTGTGGAGGGCAGGAGGTGTGGATACATGATTTAGGGGACAAATGAATCACACATGCTGCAGAAGGGAGGGAGCCCCAATCACAGAGAGATGACAGAGAGGAAGAGAGAGAGCAGTGTGCAGAGGATTGCACAAGAAAAACACTTCCCCAAAGCCATTGCTGGGGAAAACGAGAAGGGCTGATTATGTTTTGCAAGCAGTGAGTCAAAGACTGAAGTTTTAGAAGCCATTGCCGGGTGGAGCCTAGGGGGCATAGCAGTCCTTCTGCGGAGAAGGAGGGCAGAGGCCTGGGGGTGGACAGTGTGGTCTGAGGATGGGTCACACTGGGAGAGACTGTTCCCCTTCTTGGAGTGCATTTAGGAGAGGTGACCCTGCCTCTCAAGGGACAAAAGAGCCAGAGGGTGCCACTGCACTGCCCATTCATTAGCATACGAGCAGAGACACCTGCTGAGGACAGCCAACCTGGATGCCAGCTTTTTGCCGCACTTTACCATAAACTTCAAGCCCCTGCGAGTTCATGGAATGCCCTTCTGGGACAAACCAGCACCAGCCACAGCGCAGGGAGGCCCTCCCCCAGAGGATTAGTGTGGCTCCAGGCCAAGCCGGGTGCCTGGACTTTGGAGTTTTGAAACTCAGCCTGTGCACCTGAGGTAGAACAAAGGAGCACTGCGCCACCAGGTGGGCAGAGAGCTCGGACCCAGACAGGGCTAAGACAGGGATCGGAGGGACGCCTGGGACACACAAATGGAAATTGTTCATTCTTCTGTGAGGGCTTCCTGAACAATGGCAGGCACAAACTCCCCTCTCCGGGATGAGAGGCCGGGCTGATGTCGTTTTCCCCTTGCCCAGCAGCACAGAGGGACTTCAGTGAGCAGCACAGGACCCACACGGAGGCTTGAGCTGCTTACCCCAAGCCCCGCCCCCCTGTGCTCTGCAGGTGTTTCTTTTACTAGGCCATGTGTGCCTGAGAGCCAGAGCAGCAATGGGCCCCTCCCTCAAAAGACCAGCACAAACGCCCCACATGCACCAAGTCTACTAACTATAGAGTGATGCAAAGCTTCAGCTCTAGTGGAAATACGATCTAGCCTCTTTTAACAAGCAAACCAGAGCACACCTATTTAAAACTCACCATACTTCAAGTCCAGGTGCCCCCTCCAAAAAAATAAAAATAAAAATAAAATAAAACTCACCACACACTGGACAAGGTCCAAACACTCCCCACTACAGGCAAGGAGAAACTCTGCAGAGGACTGACCTGAGGTAAAGAGCCGCCAAAACACAATAGAGTACACACAGCATATACCAGAAACACTTCCCAAAGCTCCAGGCCCTGGACAGTATATGACCTCTTCTTAAAATAGCCATTACTCTCGGGAGCAAGAAAAATAACAGGCTTTCCTTATGCACAGAAGACAGAGACCCAGACAAAATGCCAAGACAGAGGGATTCATCCCAAAAGAAAGAACAAGAAAAGATCATGGCCAGGGATCTAATCAAAACAGACATGAGTGATATGCCTGACCAGAATTTAAAACAACAATCATAAGAATACAAACTAGGCTTGAGAAAAGCATAGAAGACACCAGGAAGTCCCTTACTGCAGAGATAAAAGACCTAAAAACTAGTCAGGCTGAAATAAAAAATGCTATAACCAAGATGTGAAAACAACTGGATGTAATGATGACAAGGATGAAAGAAGCAGAGGAATGAATAAGTGATAGAGAACACAAAATGGTGGGGGGAAATGAAGCTGAAGAGGGAAAGAAAAATATTGGATCTTCAAAGTAGACTTAGAGAACTCAATGACTTCATAAAGCATAATAACATTCATATTATAGGAGTCCCAGAAGAAGAAGAAAAGAGAAAAGGGGACAAAAGGTTTATTTGAGCAAATTACTGAAAACTTCCCTAATCTGGAGGAAGACACAAACATCCAAACCCAGGAGGCCCAGAAAACTCCCATTAAATTCAACAAAAGCAGGCCAACACCAAGACATACTGTAGTAAAATTTGCAAAATACAGAGATAAGGAAAAGATCCTGAAAGCAGCAAGGGAAAAGAAGGAAAGACAAATAAGGTTAGATCTATCCACAGAAATTTGGCAGGCCAGAAGAGACTGGCATGATATATTCAACCTGCTGAATGGGAAGAATATGCAGCAACGAATACTTTATTCAGCAAAGCTCTCATTCAGAACAGAAGGAGAGATGAAGAGTTTCTCAAATAAAAACTAAACGAGTTCATGAACACTAAACCAGCCCTGCAAGAAATATTCAAGGGGACTCTTTGAGTGGGAAAGAAAGATGAAAAGCAACAAAGACTAGAAGGGAACAGAGACAATCTACAGGAATAGCGACTTTACAGGTAATACAATGGCACTAAATATCTATCAATAATTACTCTGAATGTAAATGGAATAAATGTGCCAATCAAAAGACGTAGGGTATAGGAATGCATTAAAAAAACAAGACTGGTCTATATGCTCCCTACAAGAGACACATTTTAGACCTAAAGACACCTGCAGACTGAAAGTGAGGGGATGGAGAACCATCTATCATGCTAACGGACATCAAAAGAAAGCCAGAGTACAAACTAAAGTTTAAACCAAAGACTGTAACAAGAGCTGAAGGAGGGCACTATATCAATAAAGGGGTCTATCCAACAAGAAGATCGAACAACTGTAAATATTTATGCCCCCAACTTGCAAGCACCCAAATATATAAATCAATAAATATCAAACATAAAGAAACTCATTGATAATAATACAATAGTAGTAGGAGACTTTAACACCCCACTCACAGCAATGGACAGATCATCTAAGCAGAAGATCAACAAGGAAACAAGGGCTTTGAATGACACACTGGACCAGATGGACTTAACAGATATATTCGGAACATTCCATCCTAAAGCAGCAGAATACACATTCTTTTCGGGTGCACATGGAACATTCTCCAGGATAGATCATATAATGGGTCATAAATCAGGCCTCAACCTGTACAAAAAGATTGAGATCATACCATGCATAGTTTCTGACCACAATGCTATGAAACTTGAAGTCAACCACAAGAAAAACATTTGGACAGACCACAAATACATGTAGGTTAAAGAACATCCTACTAAAGAATGAATGGGTTAACCAAGAAATTAAAGAAGAAATTTAAAAAATACAGAGAAACAAATGAACATAAAAACATGACAGTCCAAACCTTTGGGATGCAGCAAAGGTGGTCCTAAGAAGGAAGTATATTGCAATACAGGCCTATCTCAAACAGCAAGAAAAGTCTCAAATATACAACTTTACCTTACCCGTAAAGGACCTAGAAAAGGAACAGCAAATAAAGCCTAAAACTAGCAGAAGAAGGGAAATAATAAAGATTAGAGCAGAAATAAATGACATAGAAGCAAGAGAAATCCAATTAAAAAATGGGCAGAAGACCGGGGCACCTGGGTGGCTCAGTTATTTAAGTATCTGCCTTCAGCTCAGGTTGTGATCCCGGGGTCCTGGGATCGAGCCCCACATCAAGCTCCCTGCTCAGCGGAGAGCCTGCTTCTCCCTCTGCTCTTCTGTCCACTCATTCTCTCTCTCTCTCTCAAATAAATAAATAAAATCTATTTTAAAATAGGCAGAAGACATGAACAGACTTGTCTCCAAAGAAGACATACAGATGGCTGACACATGAAGAGATGCTCAACATCACTCATCATCGGAGAAATTCAAATCCAAACCAAAATGAGATATCAGCTCACACCTGTCGAAATGGCTAAAATAAAAAACACTAGAAATAACAAGTGTTGACAAGGAACCCTCATGCACTGTTGGTGAGAGTGAAAATTGGTGCAGCCACTCTGGAAAACAGAATAAAGTTTCCTCAGAAAATGAAAAATAGAAATATCATATGATCCAGTAATTCCACTACTGGGCATTTACTCGAAGAATATGAAAACACTGTTGGAAAAGATAGATGCATCCCCATGTTTATAGCAGCATTATTTACAACAGACAAATATAGAAGCAACTCAAGTGTCCATCAACAGATGAATGGATAAAGAAGAGGTAGATATATATGTGTGTGTGTGTATACACACAATAGACTATTACTCAGCCATAAAAAAGAATGAAGTCTTGCCATTTGCAACAACCTAGATGGGTCTAGAGGGCGTAGTGCTAAGTGAAATAAGTCAGTCAGAGAAAGATGAATACCATATGATTTCACTCATATGTAGAATTTAAGAAACAAAACACACGAACTTAAGGGGAAAAAAAGAGACAAACCGAAAAACAGACTCTTACCTATAGAAAACAAACAGATGGTTATGAGAAGGGAGGTGGATAGAGGATGGGTGAAACAGGTGAAGGGGGATTAAGAGTACAGATATTATGATATGATGAGCTCTGAGTAATGTACAGAATTATTGAATCACTATAATGTACACCTGAAACTAATACAACACTGTGTGTTCGTCACACAGAATTAAAAATAAATAAATAAATAAATACCATGAATTTTATGATATGTGAACTTATATCTCAATAAAGCTGTAATTTAAAAAATTATTCATTTCCTTCTTATTGCTGAATAGTATTTCATAGAATGTATGTACCACAGTTTGTTTAACCATTCACCCACTGAAGGACATTTAGATGTGTTGCCAATTTTTGCCTATTACTAATAAAGGAGTGATTGCTTAGTATGAAGAAATGCCCATTTTTGAAATACACAAACAACTCTTTTTTTTTTAAAGATTTTATTTATTTGAGAGAGAGAGAGAGAGAGAATGAGCAGGGGGGAGGGGCAGAGGGAGAGGGGGAAGCAGATTCCCCACCGAGCAGGGAGCCCGATGCGGGGCTCAATCCCAGGACCCTGGGATCATGACCTGAACCGAAGGCGAACACTTAACTGACTGAGCCACCCAGGCGCCACCACAAACAACTCTTATTCTCATGTTGAATCCACCCAGTTTGACAGGAATTTGAGCCAAAATAATAATAATGCTTCAGTTAGCAGCTTTTTTCTTTCTTTAAGATTTTATTTATTTATTTGACAGAGAGAGAGAGAGAGAGCACAGGCAGGGGGGAGGGGCAGAGGCAGAGGGAGAAGCAGACTCCCCCCTGAGCAGGGAGCCCCACAAGGGGCTCAATCCCAGGACCCTGGGATCATGACCTGAGCCGATGGCAGATGTTTAACCTACTGAGCCACCCAGGTGCCCCAGCAGTTTTTTTTTAAAAGATTTTATTTATTTATTTGAGAGAGAGAGAAAGCATGAGGGGGGAGGGTCAGAGGGAGAAGCAGACTCCTCTCTGAGCAAGGAGCCTGATGTGGGACTCGATCCCGGGACTCCAGGATCATGACCTGAGCTGAAGGCAGTCGCCTAACCAACTGAGCCACCCAGGCGCCCCCCAGCAGTTTTGTGTCTTAAATAATTTTTATAAATAGCCTGTAAGACTCCATTCTCTATTTCTTCACTTTACTAAAGCTCATATACACTTAAACTCACTATTTATGATATCCATATTCTATACAGGAATATAGAGAAAACAGCTTTTCTCTGCTTTGTCCAGTATCAGGGTCCATTGTTTTATTTCCAATAGGGCTCTTCTCACATGTTGGAAATATTTAGTGTATTGATGTATATATATGCTCTTTGTTTTCTGTCTCCTCCACTAGAATATGCACTCCATCATAAGCAAGGCCATGTCTATTTTTTTCACCTGTTCCTGGCATTGCATCATGCATGGAGTTGGTGCTCATTATTGAAGAAACGAATGAGTTTGGTGCTTGTTTGCATTTATATAACAAACATCTGCATTTACAGATCTCATCCTTTAGTAAATTACCTATCTTTGAGGGAGAGAGCTATTATTGCACAATTTTTTCTGGTTGTTATAGCAACCCACTGACCTCCAGAGCTACAAGTTAATTCTGATATATTTATTTTCCCAGAAGACCAAACAGCATTTTCAGTTTTGAAATAATGACGCTGTTATAAATCACATTTGTCATACTATAAAAAGGCATTGAGAGGTTTTCTCTTTATCTTTTGAGATGGCCGAGAACTAGAAAGGGGAAAAAAATCTGTTCAATCCAATATATGCTAGGAAAAAAACAAATAACAGTATGACCCTCATCTCCGTTCCTAACCTTTTCATATTTCCTCCAGGTTCTCCACCTTTCCACAAGCATCTGTGAATTTAGTTGTGTTTTTTTATCCAAATGGTTAAAGTTTCAGCAAAATTTATCTTCAGATATCTTCGTCTCATTAAATGAAATAACGGGGGGGCACCTGGGTGGCTCTGTCAGTTAAATGTCTGCCTTCGGCTCAGATCATGACCCCAGGGTCCTGGGACTCAGCCCCACATCGGGCTCCCTGCTCTGCGGGGAGTCTGCTTCTCCCTCTCCCTTCTGCCCTTCCTCCCTGCTCCTGCTCTCTCTCTCTTCTCTCAAATAAAGAAATAAAATCTTTTTAAAAAACCTTTTAAATGAAATAATGTATGTAGTATATAATACAATGTTTACAGTGAAGTATATTATCAATAAAGATTAGTATCTAATAATATTATAGACAAAATGTTCAACATACCATAACAGGTGTCAGTCATACTAAGAACCAAGAATATCATAACTTGAATAAGATAATCAACTGAAATCAACATACATGAATCATAAGTTGAAATTAAATTGCCCCAGTAACTTATTATAAAGTCTCTTGAAATGACTGGAAAAAAATAGCAAATCTCAGCAAAGAGATTGAAATTATAAAAAAAGAACCAAGTGGAAATTATAAAATTGAAAAATATAATAACAAAACAACTATTCTTTTTTTTTATTAACATATAATGTATTATTTGTTTCAGGGGTACAGGTCTGTGAATCATCAGTCTTACACAATTCACAGCACTCACCATAGCACATAGCTTCCCCAATGTCCATCACCCAGCCACCCCATCCCTCCCACCCCCCACGACTCCAGCAACCCTCAGTTTGTTTCCTGAGATTAAAAGTCTCATGGCTTGTTTCCATCTCTGGTTTCGTCTTGTTTTGATTTTCCCTCCCTTCCCCTATGATCCTCTGTCTTGTTTCTCAAATTCCAAATATCACTGAGATCATATGATACTTGTCTTTCTCTGATTGACTTATTTTGTTTAGCATAATACCCTCTAGTTCCATCCACGCTGTTGCAAATGGCAAGATTTCATTTTTTGATGGCTGGGTAATATTCCATTGTATATATATATCACATCTTCTTTATCCATTCATCTGTTGATAGACATCTAGGCTCTTTCCATAGTTTGGCTATTGTGGACATTGCTGCTATAAACATTGGGGTGCATGTGCCCCTTCGGATCACTACATTTGCATCTTTGGGGTAAATGCCCAGTAGTGTAATTGCTGGGTTGTAGGGTAGCTCTATTTTCAACTTTTTGAGGAACCTCCATACTGTTTTCCAGAGTGGCTGCACCAGCTTGCAGTCCCACCAACAGTGTAAGAGGATTCCCCTTTCTCTGCATCCTCGCCAACATCTATCGTTTCCTGACTTGTTAATTTTAGCCATTCTGACTGGTGTGAGGTGGTATCTCATCGAGGTTTTGATTTATATTTCCCTGATGCTGAGTGATGCAAAACAACTATTCTACTGGATGGGCCCAAAACTATAGTGGAGATAACAGAAGATAGAATCAGTGTCCTCAGGAGAGATCAATAGAATTCACCCAATCTGAAAAACAGAGAGGAAAATAAACTAGAGGAAGAAAATGAATGGAGCTTCAGGGACCTGTGGGACAATGACAAAATAGCCAACATTTGTATCATTAAAGTCCCATGAGGGGAAGAAGAGACTGGAACTGAAAAAAATTTGAAGAAATAATTGCTGAAAAATTCCCATATTTGTACACAAACTTACAAATTAGAAGCTGAGTAAGCCCCAAATGGGATAAACCTAAATAAATCTATTCCATGACACACCATAATTAAAATTCTTAAAACTAGGGACACCTGGATTGCTCTGTAGGTTGAGCATCAGTCGCTAAAAGTTTTAGCTCAGGTCAAGATCTCATGGGCCATGAAATCCAGTCCCGCCTTGGGTTCCTAGCTCAACAGGGAGTCTCCTTGAGATTCTCTCCCTCTGCCCCTTCCCCCACTTGCACACACACTCTTTCTCTCTCAAATAAAATAAATAAATCTTGTCAAAAAAATTCTTAAAACTGAAGACAAAAACTCTTAAAAGAAGCCAGAAAGAAACTACAGATTCCCTATAGGACAACATCAATCCATCAGTGGATTTCTCATCTGAAATCATGGAGAATGCAAGAAAGTGGCACAGCACTTTTTAAATATGAAGAGGAAAGAACTATCAACTGCAAAGCCCACATCCAGCAAAACCATCCTCTAGGAATGAAGGGGAAATAAAGACATTCTCAGGTAAAAGAAAAATAAAAGAATTTGTTGCTAGCAGAACTATTCTTTTTTTTTTAAAAGATTTTACTTATTCATTTGAGAGAGAATGAGATAGAGAGAGCATGAGAGGGGGGAGGGTCAGAGGGAGAAGCAAACTCCCTGCCGAGCAGGGAGCCTGATGCGGAACTCGATCCTGGGACTCCAGGATCATGACCTGAGCCGAAGGCAGTCGCTTAACCAACTGAGCCACCCAGGCGCCCGCTAGCAGAACTATTCTTAAAGACTAGAAAAGAGAGGCACTTGGGTGGCTCAGTCAGGTAAGCATCTGCCTTTAGCTGAGGTCCTGATCCCAAGGTCCTGTATCGAGTCCCACATGGGGCTCTTTGCTCAGTGTGGAGTCTGCTTCTCCCTCTGCCTGCCACTCCCCTTGCTTGTGCTTGCTCTCACTTCAGTAATCAAATATGATTTATAAACATTATGATTTATAAAACATATCATTGTATAATTAATAACATACTTTTGTATGTATTCCTATTTCTGGTCATTCTATTGTTCCTTCTTCCTTACTAATACTAAAAGATACTTTTTTTCTCATTTTATTCCTAGTCTTTTTTTTTTTTTTTTTGAGATTTCTTTCTTTCTTTATTTGTCGGGGAGAGAGAGAAAGAGAGAGAGAGGCAGGCAGAGGGAGAAGCAGGCTTCCCGTTGAGCAAGGAGCCCAATGCAGAACTCGATCCTAGGACCCCAGGATCATGACACAAGCTGAAGGCAGATGCTCAACGACTGAGCCACCCAGGCATCCCAACACATATATATTTTTTAATACCAAAGCAACCACTAAAAAACATACAAATATATGCATTAAAAAATACTACAAATAAATACAGATGAATCCCCAACAATGTTCAAATAACTCATAGGAAGGCAAGAAAAGAGAAAAAGAGGAACAAGAACCAGAGAAAATAAATAATAAAATGGGAAGCTTAAATGCTAACATATCAATAATCACCTTAAATGCAGATGGTCTATATATACCAATCAAAAGAGACAGATAAGCGGAGTGAATAAAAAAACATGATGTAATCATATATTGTTCATAAGAAATTAATTTCATTTTTCCTCTTTTTTTTAGATTTTATTTAATTTCAAGTAAGTTAACATATAATGTATTATTAGTTTCTGGGGTAGAATTTAGTGATTCATCACTTACATATAACACCCAGTGCTCAACACAAGTACCCTCCTTAATACCCATCACACATTTACCCCTTCCTCCTACCCACCTCCCCTCCAGCAAACCTCAGTTTGTTCCCTATAGTTAAGAGTCTCTTATGGTTTGCTTCCCTGTTTTTATCTTACTTTTCCTTCCTTTCCCCTATGTTCATTGTTTATCTGTTTTGTTTCTTAAATTCCACATATGAGTGAAACTGTATAGTATTTGTCTTTCTCTGACTGACATATTTTGCTTAGCATAATATACTCTAGTTCCATCCATGTCATTGTAAATGGCAAGATTTCATTCTTTTTGATGGCTGAGTAGTATTCCATTGTGTTTGTGTGTTTTGCAGAGTGACTGCACCAGCTTGCATTCCCACCAACAGTGTAAGAGGGTTCCCCTTCCTCCACATCCTTGCCAACATCTGTTGTTTTCTGAGTTGTTAATGTTAACCATTCTGACAGGTGTGAGGTGGTATCTCAATGTGCTTTTGATTTGTATTTCCCTAATGCCAAGTGATGTTGAGCATTTTTTTCCATGTGTGGTGTTAGCCATTTCTTTGTCTTCTGTGGAAGAGTATCTGTTCATGTCTTCTGCCTATTTTGTGACTGGAGTTTTTTTGGGGGGGTGTTGAGTTTGATAAGTTCTTTATAGATTTTGGATACTAGCTCTTTATCCAATATGTCATTTGCAAATATCTCTAGGTTGCCTTTTAGTTTTGTTGATTGTTTCCTTTGCTGTGCACAAGATTTTTATCTTGATGAATTCCAAATAGTTCATTTTTGCTTTTGTTTCCCTTGCCTCCAGACACATATCTAATAAGAACTTGCTGCAGCCGAGGTCAAAAAGGTTGCTGCTTGGAGCGCCTGGGTGGCTCAGTTGTTGGGCGTCTGCCTTCGGCTCAGGTCATGGCCCCAGGGTCCTGGGATTGAGCTCTGCGTGGGGCTCTCTGCTCAGCAGGAAGCCTCCTTCTCCCTCTCCCACTCCCCCTGCTTGTGTTCCCTCTTTCGCTGTGTCTCTCTCTCTGTCAAATAAATTTTAAAAATCTTTAAAAAAAAAAAAAAAGGTTGCTGCTTGTGTTCTCCTCTAGTATTTTTCTGGATTCCTGTCTCACATTTAGATCGTTCATTCATTTTGAATTCATTTTTGTGTATGGTGTAAGAAAGTGGTCCAATTTCATTCTGCCTGTGGCTGTCCAATTTTCCCAACACCATTTGTTGAAGAGACTGTCTTTTTCCACTGGATATTCTTTCCTGGTTTGTTCAAGATTAGTTGACCATAGAGTTGAGGGTCCATTTCTGGGTTCTGTATTCTGTTCATTGATCTATGTGTCTGTTTTCGTGCCAATACCATATTGTCTTAATGATTACAGCTTTGTAATACAGCTTGAAGTCTGGAATTGTGATGCCTCCAGCTTTGGTTTTCTTTCTCAACATTAATTTGTCTACTGGGGTCTTTTCTGGTTCCACACAAATTTTAGAATTATTTATTCCAGCTCTGTAAAAACTGTTGGTGTTATTTTGATAGGGATTGCATTTAATGTGTAGATTGTTTTGGGTAGTATAGACATTTTAACAATATTTGTCCTTCCAATCCATGAGCATGGAATGTTTTTCCACTTCCTTGTGTCTTCCTCAATTTCTTTCATGAATGTTCTATAGTTTTCAGAGTACAGACATTTTACCTGTTTGGTTAGGTTTATTCCTATGTATATTATGGTTCTTTGTGCAATTGTAAATGGGATCAATTCCTCTTTCTGCTGCTTCATTATTGGTGTATAGAAATGCAACAGACTTCTGTGCATTAATTTTATATTCTGTGGCTTTGCTGAATTCCTGTATCAGTTCTAGCAATTTTTGCGGGGAGTCTTTCAGGTTTTCTATATAGAGTATCATGTCGTCTGTGAAGAGTGAAAGTTTGACTTCTTCCTTGCTGATTCAGATGTCTTTTCTTTATTTTTGTTGTCTGATTGCTGTGGCTAGGACTTACAGTACTATGTTGAACAACAGTGGTGAGAATGAACAACCCTGTCATGTTTCTGACCTTAGGGGAAAAGCTCTCAGTTTTTCCCCATTGAAAATGATATTAGCTATGGGTCTTTCATATATGGCCTTTATAATGTTGAGTTATGTTCCTTCTATCCCTACTTTGTTGAGGGTTTTTATCATAATGGATGCTGTATTTTTTCTAATGCTTTTTCTGCATCTATTGAGAGAATCATGTGGTTCTTATCCTTTCTTTTATTAATATGGTGTATCACCTTGGTTGATTTGCTGATATTGAACCACCCCTGCAGCCCAGGAATAAATCCCACTTGGTTGAGGAGAATAATCCTTTTAATGTACTGTTGGATTGGATTAGCTAGTATCTTGTTGAGAACTGTTGCATCCATGTTCATCAGGGATATTGGTCTGTAATTCTCCTTTTCAATGGGGTCTTTGTCTGGTTTTGAGATCAAGATAATGCTGGCCTCATAGAATGAGTTTGAAAGTTTTCCTTCCATTTCTATTTTTTGGAACACTTTGAGAAGAATAGGTATTAATTCTTCTTTAAGTATTGGTAGAATTCCCCTGGGAAGCCATCTGGACCTGTACTCTATTGGGAGATTTTTGATTATGGGTCTGTTCACATTTTCTATTTCTTGATGCTTCAGTTTTGGTAGTTTATATGTTTCTAAGAATTTGTCCATTTCTTCCAGATTGCCTAATTTGTTGACATATAATAGCTCATAATATTCTCTTATAACTCTTTGTATTTCTGCGGTGTTGGTTGTGATTTCTCCTCTTTCATTCATGATTTTATTTATTTCGGTCCTTTCTCTTTTCTTCTTGATAAGTCTGGCTAGGGGTTTGTCAATTTTGTTAATACATTTAAGAACCAGCTCTTAGTCTTTTTTGATCTGTTCTACTGGTTTTTTGATTTATATATCATTTATTTCTGTTCTAATCTTTATTATTTCCCTTCTTCTGCTGTCTTTAGGCTTTATTTGCTGATTTTTTTCCAGCTCCTTTAGGTGTAAGGTTAGGTTGTGTATTTGAGACTTTTCTTGTTTCTTGAGGTAGGCCTGTGTTGTTACATACTTCCCTCTTAGGACCAACTTTGCTGCATCCCAAAGGTTTTGGACTGTCATGTTTTCATTTTCATTTGCTTCCATGTATTTTTTAATTCTTCTTTAATTTCTTGGTTAACCCACTCATTCTTTAGTAGGATGTTCTTTAACCTACATGTATTTGTGGTCTGTCCAAATGTTTTTCTTGTGGTTGACTTCAAGTTTCATAGCATTATGGTCAGAAACTATGCGTGGTATGATCTCAATCTTTTTGTACAGGTTGAGGCCTGATTTATGACCCATTATATGATCTATCCTGGAGATTGTTCCATGTGCCCCCGAAAAGAATGTGTATTCTGCTGCTTTAGGATGGAATGTTCTGAATATATCTGTTAAGTCCATCTGGTCCAGTGTGTCATTCAAAGCCCTTGTTTCCTTGTTGATCTTCTGCTTAGATGATCTGTCCATTGCTGTGAGTGGGGTGTTAAAGTCTCTTACTATTATTGTATTATTATCAATGAGTTTCTTTATGTTTGATATTTATTGATTTATATATTTGGGTGCTTGCAAGTTGGGGGCATAAATATTTACAGTTGTTCGATCTTCTTGTTGGATAGACCCCTTTATTGATATAGTGCCCTCCTTCAGCTCTTGTTACAGTCTTTGGTTTAAAATCTAGTGTGTTTGATATACTTATGATGTAAGTATGATAAAGAACACCAGATTTCTTTTGCTGTATTAGCATGATAGATGGTTCTCTACCCCCTCACTTTCAATCTTGACATTTCTTTGGGTCTAAAATGAGTCTCCTAAAGGCAGCATTTCAATGGGTCTTGTTTTTTTTAATGCATTCCCATATCCTATGTCTTTTGATTGGCACATTTATTCCATTTACATTCAGAGTAATTATTGAAAGATATTAATTTAGTGCCATTGTATTACCTGTACAGTCGCTATTCCTGTAGATTTTCTCTGTTCCTTTCTAGTCTTTGTTACTTTTAATCTCTCTTTCCCACTCAAAGGGTCCCCTTGAATATTTCTTGCAGGGCTGGTTTAGTGTTCATGAACTTGTTTAGTTTTTGTTTGTCTGGGAAACTCTTTACCTCTCCTTCTATTCTAAATGACAGCTTTGCTGGATAAAGTATTTTTGTTTGCATATTTTTCCCACTTAGCACGTTGAATTATTTTTTTTATAGGAAATAACATTTTATAAAGCAGGCTAGTAATAGCTTAGTATTCTGAGATTTTGTAGAAATGATGACACCAAAATGATTGCAATCAGCAGTAATACTGATCTTAATACTAATAGGAAAAATAATGACCTCTATATTTCTCTTCACCAGAGAAATGTGTTTGCTAAAATTCGTAAGTGAAAGTGTCTATAAGTGATTTTGAAGAAAACAAAGTATTCTTTATTTTATTTTATTTTATTATGTTATGTTAATAATCATACATTACGGGCGCCTGGGTGGCTCAGTTGGTTAAGCGACTGCCTTCGCCTCAGGTCATGATCCCGGGGTCCTGGGATCGAGTCCCGCATCGGGCTCCCTGCTCTGCAGGGAGCCTGCTTCTCCCTCTCCCACTCCCCCTGCTTGTGTTCCCTCTCTCACTGTGTCTCTCAAATAAATAAATAAAATCTTAAAAAAAAAAAAAAGAATAATCATACATTACATCATTAGTTTTTGATGTAGTGTTCCATGATTCATTGTTTGTGTGTAACACCCAGTGCTCCATACAATATGTGCCCTCCTTAATACCCATCACCGGGCTAACCCACCCCCCCACGCCCCTCCCCTCTAAAACCCTAAGTTTGTTTCTCAGAGTCCATAGTCTCTCGTGGTTTATCTCACCCTCCGTTTTCCCTCCCTTCATTTTTCCCTTCCTACTATCTTCTTCTTCTTCTTCTTTTTTTTTTTTTAACATATAATGTATTATTTGTTTCAGAGGTACAGGTCTGTGATTCATCAATCTACACAATTCACAGTGCTCACCATAGCACATACCCTCCCTAATGTCTATCACCCAGCCACCCCATCCCTCCCACCCCCCACCACTCCAGCAACCCTCAGTTTGTTTCCTGAGATTAAGAATTCCTCATATCAGTGAGGTCTGATATGATACTTGTCTTTCTCTGATTGACTTATTTCGCTCAGCATAATACCCTCTAGTTCAATCCATGTCATTGCAAATGGCAAGATTTCGGGAGGTTTTTTGATGGCTGCATAATATTCCATTGTATATATACACCACATCTTCTTTATCCACTCATCTGTTGATGGACATCTTGGCTCTTCCCATAGTTTGGCTATTCTGGACATTGCTGCTATAAACATTGGGGTGCACGTACCCCTTTGGATCACTACATTTGTGTCTTTGGGGTAAATACCCAGTAGTAGCACATTGAATATTTCCTTCTACTCCCTTCTGGCCTGCCAGGTTTCTTTTTTTCTCTTTCTTTCTTTTTTTTTTTTTAGATTTTATTTATTTATTTGAGAGACAGAATGAGAGAGAGAGAGAGCATGAGAGAGGGGAGGGTCAGAGGGAGAAACAGACTCCCCGCTAAGCGGGGAGCCCAATGCAGGAGTCCCGGGATCATGACCCAGCCGAAGGCAGTAGCTCAACCAACTGAGCTACCCAGGCACCCCTGGCCTGCCAGGTTTCAATGGGCAAGTCTGCTGCTAACCTTATGTGTCTACCCTTTGAGATTAAGGACCTTTTGTCCCTAGCTACTTTCAGAATTCTCTCTTTATCTGTGTATTTTGCAATTTCTGCCATGATATGTCATGATAAGAAACTCATTTCAAATTCAGGGACATAGCTAGGTTAAAATAAAAGCATGTAAAAACATACATGACACAAACATTAATTTTTAAAAAATATAAGTGGCTACATTAACATCTGAAATAATAGATGGTAGAGCAAACAAAATTACTGAAGTAGAATGGACATGATAGAAGGAAATATTACATAATAAAAATATCTACAGACTAGGAAGAAATAATGATCTTAAATGTGTATGCACCAAAAAAACAGAACTTTAAAATACCTGAAAAATGATGGAACTGAGTGGAAAAGTAGGCAACTGTACAGTTATCAGTAGGGAATTCAACATGACCTCTCAACAACTGATAGAATTACTAGGTAGAAAACCAAAAAAGGTAGAGAAGATTTGAACAACACAACCAGTCACAGAGTGACCTATGGACTAAACGCACCAAATAATAACAATACATATCTTTTTGTTTGCCCAGGGAACACTTACCAAAATATATCATATACTGTACCATAAAACAAACCTTGACAAATGTAAAATTGAAATCATACAGTGTACATTTTCTGGCCATATTGGAGTCATACTAAAAACCAATAATAGAATGACAAGACAATCTCTAAACACACAGAAATTAAACAACACAATTTAAAATAACCATGCATCAGAGGAAATCTCAAAGAATATTTTAAAATAGAATTGATTGAAAATAAAAATACAGCATACCAAAATCTGTTGGATGCAGCTAAAGCATTGTTGAGAATGAGGTCGGTAGCACTAAATGCTTACATTAGATATGACAAAAGGACTCAACCCAATAATGTAAATTTTTACTTAAGGTGGGATGCCTGGCTGGCTCAGTGGGTGGAGCTTGTGATTCTTGATCTTGGGGCTGTTAGTACAAGCCCCATGTTGGGTATAGAGATTACTTAAATAAATAAAATAAGTTTTTACTTAAGGCACCAGCAATAGAAGAGGAAAATAAATCTAAATAAGTATAAGGAAGGCACTAATGTAGAGATCAAAGCAGTAATTAATTACATTGAAAATAATAAAACAATAGAGCAAATCAATGAAATAACAGACTGGTTTGTTTTAAAATCAATAGAATTGATAAACTTTAGTAAGACTGACAAAAACTAGGGTGCCTGGGTGGCTCAGACGGTTAAGCATCTGCTTTCGGCTCAGGTCATGATCCCAGGGTCCTGGGATCGAGTGCCGCATTGGGCTCCCTGCTCCTTGGGAGCCTGCTTCTCCCTCTGCTTCTCTCTCTCTCTCTCTCTGTCTCTCATGAATAAATAAATAAAATCTTTAAAAAAAAAAAAAAGACTGACAAAAACTAAAGGAAGAAGGGACACCTGGGTGGCTCAGTTGTTAAGCGTCTGCCTTCGGCTCAGGTCATGATCCCAGGGTCCTGGGATCGAGCCCCGCATCGGGCTCCCTGCTCGGAGGGAAGCCTGCTTCTCCCTCTCCCACTCCCCCTGCTTGTGTTCCCCCTCTCACTGTGTCTCTCTCTGTCAAATAAATAAATAAAATCTTTAAAAAAAAAAAACTTAAAAAAAAAAAAACTAAAGGAAGAAAACACATATAACCAATATAAGTATTGAAACAAGGGATGTCACTACATATGCTGTAGCCACTAAGAAATAAAGGAATATTACAGAAAACATTACATTCATAAATATGACAATGTAGAAGTAATGGACTTCTTTTCAAAAACCACGACTATCAAATTCAACTGAGATGAAGTATTTTAAATCAATAACTGTATACCAATGTTAAAAACTGAATTTATTTAAATAGCTCCTCAAAAAAGAAATTTACAATCCCAGATGGTTTCACTGGAGAATTCTACCAATCATTATTTTTTAACGATTTTATTTATTTATTTGATAGAGAGAGACACAGCCAGAGAGGGAACACAAGCAGGGGGAGTGGGAGAGGGAAAAGCAGTCTTCCCATGGAGCAGGAAGCCGATGCGTGGCTCGATCCCAGGACCCTGGGATCATGACCTGAGCCGAAGGCAGACGCTTAACAACTGAGCCACCCAGGCGCCCCTCTACCAATCATTTAAAGAATTAACACCAATTTCACACAATCTCTTCCAGAAGAGGAGAGAACATTTTCCAATTCATTTTGTGAGGGCAATAACACCCTGATATCAAAACCAGACAAAACAAATACAAAAAAAGAAAACTACAGGCAAATATCTCTCATGAACATAGATGCAAAAATTCTCAACAAAATATTAGCAGAGTGAGCATAACAATGTATAAAAAGAATTATGCACTATGACCAAGTGGGATTTATTCCAATTGCAAGGCTGGTTCAAAATTTGTTTTGTTTTTTAAAGATTTTATTTATTTATTTGACAGAGAGAGAGATAGCAAGAGCAGGAACACAAGCAGGGGGAGTGGGAGAGCGAGAAGCAGGCTTCCTGCCGAACAGGGAGCCCGATGTGGGACTCGATCCCAGGACCCTGGGATCATGACCTGAGCCGAAGGCAGACGCTTAACGATTGAGCCACCCAGGCGCCCAAGGCTGGTTCAAAATTTGAAAAATCAATGTAATACACCAGAGCAACAGGCTAAAAAGAAAAAATTATATGATCATATCAATTGATGCAGAAAAAGTATTTGACAAATTCCAATACCCATTAATGATTTTTTTAAAAAATCTGAGGAGTGGTATCATGGGAATGGCAGAGTGGGAAGATCTAAGAATCCATCTTTCCACTGAAGCCACCAAGAAGCTGACAAAAACTGACAGAATCAACTTCTTTGGAACTCTGGCATCTAAGCAAAATCTTACTGCAACCAGAAAAGTGCTTATAAAGAAAGAGACTGATAGGGGCGCCTGGGTGGCTCAGTTGGTTAAGCGACTGCCTTCGGCTCAGGTCATGATCCTGGAGTCCCAGGATAGAGTCCCACATCGGGCTCCCTGCTCAGCGGGGGGGTCTGCTTCCCCCTCTGCCCTCTTCCTTCTCGTGCTCTCTGTCTCTCATTCTCTCTCTCTCTCAAATAAATAAATAAAATCTTTAAAAAAAAAAAAAGGAAAGAAAGAGACTGATAAACTTCAGTAAGAAAACATTATGTTCTTGTTTACCTACCTATCATCCCCATTCCCCAGCTAAGTGGTGGCTATGGGAATAGCAGCTTGAAATCCAGGTGCACCTTGCTGGTGGTATGGCGGCAATTTGGACCTTGTTAAAAAAAAAATTGTAGTAATGCATTTTGGTCTGCCTGGTGATCAGCATAGAGGCTGACTTTTGTTTTACCCCCACTGGGTGGGAGCAACTATCCAGGAGACATGTGACAAAAAAACACTTATAGGTGTATACCACTCTTGAGTCAAGAGAAAGCAGAGGTAGCAAGGCCTGGGAAGATACAGAGCTTGAAAAAAGACGGTTTGGAGGAAGATTCTTGGGGAATAACAGTTTTGAAGGGCTACTGTGTATACCATGGAATACAAAGTTCAACACACATGCCCAGGGTCAGCTGTTTGGTCAGAAAAGATTTGAGATGACCATTGTCTTGCACCTCTGGCTGATTTTTGAGCTCCATACAGACAGGAGGTAAAGGCAAAGGCAAGTTGGTATAGTGTTGAAGGAGTGCCCTAGCGTAGACTCAATCTACAAAGATCAGTTGAGTATTGTTTTTCTTTTTCTTTTGGCATCAGGTGTTTAAGGATATCTGTCAGCCTTCTCGGCTGACTGCTGAAATAACAGAAAAGAGACTTCAGTCACCACACATGACACTGAACAGTCTTTGCAAAGATGGATTGGAAGAGTCACTAAACAAGAAAGACAACTGCTCACCTCAACAATCAACAACAGAAAACAATGTGGAAGAGGAGATTCTGATTTCCAGAGTTACCACATTATAATACTCAAAATGTTTGGTTTTCAACAAAAGATGACAAGACATGAAAAGAAACAGGAAATATGGTCTATTTGCATGAAAAAAAAAACTGACATAAACAATCCCTGAGGAAACCAGACACTGGATATAGTAGACAAAAACTTTAAGGAACTATCTTAACTATGTTCAGGGAGTTAAAGGAAACCTGGAAAACGATGTATGAATAAAATGAAAATATCAATAAAGATGTAGAGATTATAAGATGAAACCAAATAGAAATTCTGGAGTTGACAAGTAAAATAACTGAAATGATAAATTCACTAGGGGGTTTTAACAACAGATTTGAGAAGGCGGAAGAAAAAAAATCAGCAAACTTGAAGATAGGACTATAGAAATGACATATTCTGAAGAGAAGAAAAATTAACATAACCTAAATGATCTCTGCAACACCATAAAGAATACCAACATTCTTTGGGATCCCAGACAGAAATAAAAAAGAGAAAAGGGGACAGAAAGAATACTTGAGGAAATAATGGCCAAAAAGTTTCCAACTTTGATTAAAGATTGATCTACACATCCAAGAAGCTTAATGGACTTGATATAGGATAAGCTCAAAGAGATTGATACTGAGACACAGCCAAATATTTGAAAGACAAAGACAAAGAGAAATTTGAAAGTAACAATAGAGAAGCAACTTGTCACATACAAGAGATCCTCAATACAATTACTATGCAATATATTATCAGAAACCATGGAGGCCAGAAGGCAGTAGGATAACATATTTCAAGTACTGAAAGGGGAAAATAACTGTCACCTGATAATTCTTTACCTGGCAAAACTTACTTTCAAAAATGAGAGAGAGGGGCACCTGGCGGGGGGGCGGGGTAGTCGGTTAAGCAACTGACTCTTGGTTTTGCTGGGGTGGTGATCTCGAGTGGTGTGATTGAGACCCGTGTCCAGTCCATGCTCATTGTGGAGTCTGCTTAGAGTTTCTCTCTCCCTCTGCCCCTCCCTCCCCTACTCTCTCTCTCTACAATAAATAAATGAATCTTTTAAAAAATGAGAAATTAAGAATTAAGACATTCACAGATAAACAAAAGCTGAAGGAGTTAGTTGCTAGTATACCTGCCCTACAAGAGATGCTAAAAGGAATCCTTCAGGCTGAACTGAAAGACACTAGATGGTAACTTGAAGTCATACCAAAAAATAAAGAACTCTGGTAAAGATAGTTACATAGGTAAATATAAAGCCAGTATTATTATATTCTGTTAATGGTTTGTAACACTTTCTTTCCTCCTATATTATTTAAAGCACATGCAAAAAACAGTAATTATAAATCTATGCTAATAGGCATGCAATATGTAAAGATGCAATTTGGGACTGTAACAACACAAAGGACAAAGCAGTATGGGAACAGAGTTTCTGTATGCTATTGAAACCAAATTGGTTGGGATGCCTGGGTGGCTCAGTAGGTTAAGCATTTGCCTTCGGCTCAGGTCATGATCCCAGATCCTGGGATAGAGTCCCACATTGGGCTCCCTGCTCAGTGGAGAGTCTGCTTCTCCCTCTGCCTGCCACTCCCCCTGCTTGTGCTCACTTGCTCTCTCGTGTGCTCTCTCTCTCTCTGACAAATAAATAAATAAAATCTTAAAAAAAAAAGAAACCAAATTGGTATTAATTCAAACTTGATTGTTATAAATTTAGCACATTAATTGTAATCACTAGGATAAATATATGGAAAATAACTATAAAATCAACAAAAAAGAAATTGAGGAAGAAATAAAATGAACAACAAAAAAGCTCATAGAAAACAGCAAAATGGCAGAAGGAAGTGCTTCCCTACCAGTACTTTAAATGTAAAGAGACTGAACTCACAGAGCTCAGAGGTTTGCAGAGATTTTCAAATAGATTTTAAAAATTAATAATTCAATTATATAATGTTTACAAGAGACTAATTTTGGATACAAAGACACAAATACATTGAAAGTGAAAGAGTGGGAAAAAATATTCCATGCAAATAGTAACCAAAGTCAAGCAGGAGTGGCAATACTAATGTCAAACAAAATACATTTTAAGTCAAAAATTAATGCAGGAGAAAAAGAAGAATATTATATATTGAGAAAAGGGTTAATTCATTAGGAAGATACAACAATTTAAAAAATATACACACCACTAGCAGAGCCTCATAATATATGAAGCAAACATTAAAAGGGAAATTTAAAGGGAAAAATAGTCAACTCTACATAATCATTTGAGACTTCAATAACTCATTTTCAATAATGGATGAAGCATCTAGATAAAAGGTCTAGAAATAAATAAAGGTCTCAAGGCACCTAGGTGGCTCAGTCAGTTAAGTGAGAGACTCGGTTTTGGCTCAACTCATGATCTCATGGTCGTGGGATCGAGCCCCAAGTTGTATTCCACACTCAGCAGGGAATCTGCTTGAGATTCTCTCTCTCCTCTCCCTCTACCCCTCCCCCTGCTCATGCTCTCTCTCTCTAAAATAAATAAATAAATCTTAAATAATAAATAAGTAAATAAATAAATGGAGGCCTTGAACAACACTAAAAATCAATTAGACCCAGGGTGCCTGGGTGGCTCAGTTGTTAAGCATCTGCCTTCAGCTCAGATCATGGTCCCAGGGTCCTGGGATTGAGCCCCACATCGGGCTCCCTGCTTGGCAGGGAGTCTGCTTCTCTCTCTCCCACTCCCCCTGCTTGTGTTCCCTCTATTTTAAGATAAATAAAATCTTAAAGAAATAATAAAATCAAAATCAAAATCAATTAGACCTAACATACATATAAAACACTCCACTCACCATAGCAGAATATACATTGTTACCAAATATATATGGAACATTCTCCAGAATAGATATTTTGGGCCACAAATTATACAAAGCATTTTCTTTGAACACCATGGAATAAAGCTAGAAATCAAATACAGAAGGAAAGCTGGAAAATTCATAAATGTGTGGAAATTAAACAACACTCTTTTAAATAATCAATGGGTCAGAGAAGAAATCAACAAGGCTAATATGAAGATACTTGGACATGAGTTAAAACTAAAACACATGGGGGGACCTGGGTGGCTCAGTTGGTTAAGCAACCGCCTTCAGCTCAGGTCATGATCCTGGAGTCCCAGGATCAAGTCCCGCATCGGGCTCCCTGCTCGGCAGGGAGTCTGCTTCTCCCTCTGAAACTCCCCCCTCTCATGTGCTCTCTCTCTCTCTCTCTCTCATTCTCTCTCTCTCAAATAAATAAATAAAATCTTAAAAAAAAAAAACTAAAAAACTAAAACATAGGATACAGCAAAGCAGTGTTCAGAGTGATGTTTATAGTTAAAACTGCCTACAATAAAAAATAGGAAAGATCATGAAGCAATAACCTAACTCTACAATTTAGGGAACTAGGAAGAAAAAAGAAAATAAAAAAGATTAGAGTGATGATAAATGAAATAGAGAGTAGAAAAACAATAGAGAGTATTAAAGAAAACAAACATTAGTTCTTGAAAAGGTTGGGAAAATTGACAACCTTTTTGGTAGACTGACTAAGAAAAAAAGGAGAAGACACAAATAACTAAAACTGGAAATAAAAATAAGAACATCACTACTGACCTTACAGAATTAAAAAGGATTATAAGGGAATACTATGAACAATTTCACAGCAACATATTAGATAATCTGGATGAAATGGACAAATGACCAAATTGACCCAAGAAGAAACAGAAAACCTGAACAGACCTATAATAACTAATGGGGTTAAATCTGTAATTTTTAAAAATCACCAAAAAGAAAAATCTAGAACCATATGGCTTCACTGGTGAATTCTATCAAACATTTAAAGAATTAACATCAATCCTTCTCAAATTCTTTCAAATAATAGGAGAGATGGAAACACTTCCTAACTCATTCTGTGAGGCAGGCATTACCTAATATTGTAGCCAAAGACACCACAAGAGAAAACTGTAGATCAATTCCCTTATGAATATAGATGGGAAAAGCCTCAGAAAACATACTAATAAATCAAATCAAACAGCATGTTAAAAAGGATTATACACCATGACCAACTGGGATTTATCTCAGGAATGCAAGGGTGATTCATTGTAGGAAAGTCAATGTAATGCATCACATTACTAGAACAAAGGGGAGAAAAAAACCCACACTATCATCTTAATAGAAACAGAAAGAAAAAGAAAAAACTTGAGAAAATTCAACACCCTTTTATGTTCTAAACACTCAGCAAACTAATAAAAGAAGAATTTTCTCAATATGATAAGAGGCATTTATGAATATCCTGCAGCTTATACTATGGACAGAATTGTGCCACCCAAAGTTCATAAAATCAAGAACTAACTCTTAATGTGATGGTATTTGGATA
Source organism: Mirounga leonina (assembly GCF_011800145.1). Lineage (NCBI taxonomy): Eukaryota > Metazoa > Chordata > Mammalia > Carnivora > Phocidae > Mirounga > Mirounga leonina. Next base: position 51,640,217 of record NW_023270316.1, on the reverse strand, counting down.
TGGGGCTTTGGAGAAGTAATTAGGGCGAGGTGAGGTCTTGAGGGTGGGCTCTCTTGATAGAATTAGTGGCTTTATAAGAAGAGGAAAACAGAGAGAGTGAGTGAGCATTGTTAGGACACAGCTATGGCCCTCACAAGCAAGAGGGCTCTCTGAGTGAGCGGACACCTTGATCTTGGACTTCCAAGCCTCTAAAACTGTGAGAAATAAATGTCTGCTGTTTAAACCACCCAGTCTATGGTGTTTTGTTATAGCAGTCAAGCTGACTAACACAGCTATTATCAGAGTCATTGGTGAAAAACCGAAGTTTTCCCCTGAAAAGTCAGGAACAAGACAAAGATGCTCTCTTTTACCACTATAATTCAACATCGTACTATAAGTTGTAGTTAGAACTGTTGGGCAGGGGGAAAAGGTGTCCAAATTAGAAAGAATAAGTAACTTTTTGCATATTAAATGATTGTATATTAAAAAAACCCCAAAGAATCCAAAAACTACTAGCACAAATAAATAAATTTAGTGAAGTTGCAGGATAGGAGATCAGCATACAAAAATCAATTGTACTTCTATACACCAGGAATAAAAATCCAAAAAGGAAATTAAGAAAACAATTTCATTTACAATTGCATAAAAAAGAATGAAATTTAATCAAAGAAATAAAATACCTGTACACTGAAAAACCATAAGACATTACTGAAGGAATTTAAAGAAGACCTAAATAAATAGATAAATTTTATGTTCATGCATTAGAAGAATTTATACTGTTAAGGTGGTAATTATCTCAATGAGATCTACGCATTCAATATAATCCCTATCAAAAGTTCAGTTGCCATTTTCACAGAAATGAAAAGGTGAGTCTTTAAATTCATATGAAATTGGAAGCAGCCTGAATAGGCAAGACAATATTAAAAAAGAAAAACGAAGTTGGAGAACATTTGTGCATCAAAGGCCATTACCAAGAACGTGAAAAGACAACCTACAGAATGGGAGAAAATATTTGTAATTATTCATCTAATAAAAGTCTTGTATTTAGAATATATAAATAACTCTTTCAACTCCATAACAAAAAGACAACCCGCTTTAAAAATAGGCAAAGGAGGGACACCTGGATGGCTCAGTCATTGGGCGTCTGCCTTCGGCTCGGGCTGTGATCCCAGGGTCCTGGGATCGAGCCCCACATCCGGCTACTTGCTCAGCAGGAAGCCTGCTTCTCCCTCTCCTACTCCCCCTGCTTGTGTTCCCTCTCTCGTTGTCTCTCTCTCTGTCAAAAAATAAATAAAATCTTTAAAAAAAAAAAAAGAAAGAAAATCCCAAGGAATCTAAAAATACTTCCTAGAACTAATGAGTTCAACAATGTTGCACACAAAAGTCAATGGCATCGGGATGCCTGAGTGGCTCAGTTGGTTAAGCAACTGCCTTCGGCTCAGGTCATGATCCCAGGGTCCTGGGATCGAGTCCCGCATCGGGGCGGGGCGGGGCGGGGGGGGGGTCCCTGGGGGTCCCTGGGGGGGGGGGGTCCCTGCTCCGCAGGGAGCCTGCTTCTCCTCCTGCTTGTGCTCTCTCTCTCTCTCTGACAAATAAATAAATAAAATCTTCAAAAAAAAAAAAAAGTCAATGGCATTTCTGTATACCAAAATGAACATGCAGATCCAAAATTTAAAAACACAGTATTGTTTTTTTAAATGGTAAATATGTGAGGTGATGAATGTATTAATTAACTTGATTGTAGTAATCATCTCACAATATATATGTATATCTAATCATCACATTGTACACCTTAAATATTTACAAGTTTGTCACTTATACATTTATAAACCTGAGGGGGAGCATAATGCCATTTACATTTACCCCACAGAAAATGAAATGCTTAGGTATACACTAAACAAAGCCTGTAAAGTATGTTGAAAATCGCAAAGCAGTGATGAAGAGAATTAAGGCTGAAATAAATAGAAAACCATACTGTATTCATGGATTAGAAGATTCAAAATAGTAAAGATGTCAGTTCTCCCTGATCAATCTATCATTTAATACAATTCCTATCAAAATCTTGGCAAGGCTTTTTTGTAGACACAGACAATCTTGTTCTAAAATTTATATGGAAAAAATAAAATAAAATTTATATGGAAAGTCGCATGGCCTAGAAAAAACTGCTGTGACGAAGAAAATGGGAGGAACTACTCTATCTGATTTTAAGGCTTACTACATAGCTATGGTAATCAAGACAGTGTGGTATTGGCAAAAGGATAGACACATAGATCAATGAAACAGAATGAAGATCCATGGAATAGAAATAGATTCACACTAATATTCTCAAATGGTTTTGACAAGTGTGCAGCTGAGTGGAAGAATAATGGTCTTTTAACCAACTGGTGCTCTACCAATTGAATATCTTTAAGGAGGGCAAAAAATGATCCTCCACTCTTCTGGTTCCACATGTAAGGAACTTAAAAGTCACAACTCCCTCCTAACAACAAGGAAAAAGATGAACAAATTGAAAAACACTCTTCTTAGATTTGTAAGTGAAGTGAGATCACAGGGCAAACTATTATCCCCCAAATATACAGAGATTTACAAATACTGGAGCACAAACCACCATAGGAATCAGTGCAGGGGTAGGAAATTAAAGAAGACCTAAATAATAAAAATCTATAAGACTGCACAGGGCGTGGCACTCCTAACCTCCTAGGTATGGGCAAGCCCAAGAGTTTTAAAACTTCAGGGGACCCAGTCATAAAGGGGACCCCTCACTTTTGTGAGTTTTACCTCCAGGAACTGGACTAGGCTCTCACAGTAAATAATGGAGAATCCCCTTGTGCTTCTGGCAGAGGGAGGTGAAAAAGAATTATTTTGAAATATGCCAGATTGCTCTATTAATGGTGAAGGGTCTGCCCTCAGGAGAAACTAGTTAACTACAGCCTAACTGACCTAACAGAAGAGAAATACCAAACTCCATTCAGCTCTCACCTTCCATGTGGGAGAAGGGAAATACCCAACTCCTGCCCACTCTAGCCATTCTATTCCACCTAGGAATAAGGGAAACAATAAAAAAACACTTTTGAAGATCATCTTCAGAGGCATAGGCTCACTAAAAGATTGAGATCTAATCACAGGACTATGGAATACTCCCCTCTACCCCGACACACACACACACCTTACTACCACATTACTACAGACCTATTTAACAACAGTTTTCTTTACCCAGTATATCATGTCTGGCTACCAAGAAAAAATTAAAAGGGTACTAGAAGGCAAAAAACACAATTTGAAGAGACAATGTATCAGAAACAGACATGGCAGGGATGTTGAAATTATTGACCAGGAATTGAAAACAACTATAAATAATATTCTAAGGGCTCCAAGGATAAAGTAGACAGCATGTAAGAACTGAAAGGTAAAGAGATGGAAATTCTAAGACCCAAAAAGAAATGCTAGAGATCAAAAAACCTGTAGGAGAAATAAAGAATGCCTTTGATGGGCTTTTTAGTAGACTGGACACAGCTGAGGAAAGAATCTCTGAGTTTGAAGATGTATCAGTAGAATTTTGAAAACTGAAAACCAAAGAAAAAAAGATGGTAGGGTGTGAAAGGAGGGGGAGAATGGAATAGAATATCCAAGGACTGTGGGACAAATACAAAAGGTGTAACATAGACATAATGGATTTAATCCTTTGTTAGCTTCGTAATCCTTTTCAAGTTAATTGTGTATGGGTCCAATTTCATTCTTTTGCATGTTGTTATGCATTTTCCAACACAAATTATTGAAGAGACTATTCTTTACCCATTATGTATTCTGCCGTTGTCAAAGATTAGTTGGCCAGGGGCACCTGGGTGGCTCAGTCGGTTAAGCATCTGCCTTCGGCTCAGGTCGTGAATCCAGGGTCCTGGGATCGAGCCCCGCATCGGGCTCCCTGCTCAGCGGGAAGCCTGCTTCTCCCTCTCCCACTCCCCCTGCTTGTGTTCCCTCTCTCGCTGTCTCTCTCTCTGTCAAATAAATAAAATCTTAAAAAAAAAAAAAAGATTAGTTGGCCATATATGCAGGGGTTCATTTCTGGGCTCTCTATTCTGTTCCCTTGGTTTATGTCTTTACGCCAGTATCATAGCATTTGTAATATATAGTTAACCCTTGAACAACATAGGTCTGAGCTTCACAGGTCCACTTATACGCAGATTTTTTTTTTTAAAGATTTTATTTACTTATCTGACAGAGAGAGACACAGCGAGAGAAGGAACACAAGCAGGGGGAGTGGGAGAGGGAGAAGCAGACCCCCCGCCGAGCAGGGAGCCCGATGCGGGACTCGATCCCAGGACCCTGGGATCATGACCTGAGCCGAAGGCAGACGCTTAATGACTGAGCCACCCAGGCGCCCCACACAGAATTTTTAAAATAAATACAGTACTGTAAATATACTTTCTCATCCTTATGATTTTTAATAACATTTTCCTTTCTCTAGCTTACTTTAAGAATACAATATATAATATATGTAACATATAAAATATGTGTTAATTGACTCTTTATGTTATTGGTAAGGCTTCCAGTGAACAGTAGGCTATTAGTAGTTAAGTTTTTGGGGAGGCAAAAGTTATACTCAGATTTTGACTGCACAGGGCATGGCACTCCTAACCTCCGTGTTGTACAAGGGCCAACTGTAGTTTAAAATCAGGAAATGTGATGTCTGTGACTTTGTTCTTCTTTTTCAAGATTGCTTTGGCTATTTGGGGTCCTTTGTGGTCCCATGCAAATTTTATGATTGTTTTTTCTATTTCTGTGAAAAATGCCATTGGAATTTTGATAGAGATTGCTTTGAATGTATAGATTGCTTTGGGTGGTATAGACGTTTTAACAATATTAATGCTTCTAATCCCTGAACTTAGAATATCTTTCCACCTATTTATGCCTACTCGAATTTCTTTGATCTGTATCTTATACCTTTCAGTGTACAGATCTTTTGCCTTCTTGTTTAAATCTATTCCTAGGTATTTTATTGTTTTTGATGCTATTTTATTTTATTTTTAAAGATTTTATTTATTTATTTCAGAGAGAGAGAGTACACAAGTGGCGGGGGGGAAGACAGGCCAAGGGAGAAGGAGAAGCAGATGCCCCGCTGAGCTGGGAGCCCGATGCCGTGCTCAATCCCAGGACCCTGCAATCATGACCTGAGCCGAAGGCAAAGGCTTAACTGACTGAGCCACTCAGGTGTCCCATTTTATGCTAGTTTAAATGAGATTGTTTTCTTAATTGCATTTTTTTTTTTTAAGATTTTATTTATTCATTTGAGACACAGCGAGAGCATGAGCAGGGGGAGAAGCAGAGGGAGAGGGAGAAGCAGGCTCTTTGCTGAGCCAGGAGCCCAACATGGGGCTCGATCCCAAGACCCCGGGATCACGACCCGAGCCGAAGGCAGACGCTCAACCATCTGAGCCACCCAGGCACCCCTCTTAATTGCATTTAAAAATAACTTGTTGTTAGTACATAGAAATACAACTGGTTGTGTTTTTTTTACAACTGATTTTTGTATGTTGATTTTGCATCTTGAAACTTTATTGAATTTGTTGGTTAGTTCTAACAGTTCTTGGTGGAGTCTTTAGGGTTTTCTATATGTAAGATCATGTCATCTGAAAACAAGGACAGTTTTACATCTTTCTTTCTGATATGGATGCCTTTTATTTATCCAATGTGGATGCCTAATTGCTCGGGCTAGGACTTCCAGTACTATTTTGAACAGAAGTGATAAGTGGGGGCACTCTTGTCTTGTTCTTGATCTTAAATAAAAAGCATTCAGCTTTTCATGATTGAATATGATGTTAGCTGTGGGCTTGTCATATATGGCTTTTATTATGTTCAGGAGCATTCCTTCTATCCAAATTTGTTGGAAGTTTTTATCATAAAAGGATATTGGGTTTTGTCAAATTTTTTTTTGACAAAAAAATATTGATTGAGATGATCGTATCATTTTAATCCTTCATTTTGTTAATGTGTTGTATCACATTTATTGATTTGTGTATAAGCCAACCTTAACTGGCTTATATACAAGGGATAATTCCCAGTTAATTATAATGTATTATCTATTTAATGTGCTTTGAATACAGTGTGCTAGTATTTTTTTAAGTATAGCTGACACAATGTTACATTCTTTTCAGGCATATAACAGTGATTTCACAACTCAGTATATTATGCTAGAATGTGCTAAAATTTTGTTGAGGATTTTTGAATCTATGTTCATCAGGGATATTGGTCTGTCAGGGAAATTGATATAATTTTCCTTTCTTATAGTATCCTTATATGGCTTTGGTATGAGAGTAAAGATGATCTCATTTCTGATTTTATTTACCTGAATCTTCTCTCTTTTTTTTTCCTATTAGGCTAGCTAAAAGTTGATCAATTCTGTTTCTTTTATTTTTTATTTTTATTTTTTTTTAAAGATTTTATTTATTTATTTGAGAGAGAGAGAATGAGAGAGAGTGAGTACATGAGAGGGGGGAGGGTCAGAGGGAGAAGCAGACTCCCTGTCGAGCAGGGAGCCCAATGCGGAACTCGATCCAGGGACTCCAGGATCATGACCTGAGCTGAAGGCAGTCGCTTAACCAACTGAGCCACCCAGGCGCCCCAATTCTGTTTCTTTTAAAAACCCAGCTCTTACTTTTGCTGATCTTTTCTATTGTTTTTCTCATCTCTATTTCATTTATTTCTGCTCTGATAATTGTTGTTTCCTTACTTTGCTATCTTGGGGTTAGTTTGTTTTTTTCTAGTTCCTGAGATGTAAAGTTAGGTTGTTTATTTGAGATCTTTCCTTTTTTTAATGTAGGCATTTATTTGTATAAATTTCCCTGTGGGAACTTCTTGTGCTGCATCCCATAAATTTTGGTGTGTTTTCATTTTTGTTTGTCTCAAAATATCTTTGGATTCCCCTTTTGATATATTCTTTGACCTATTAGTTTTTCAGAAGTGTGTTGTTTAATGTGCACATATTTGTGAGGTCTCAAATTATCCTTCTAGTACTGATTTATTGTTTTATATTATTGTGCTCACTAACATTCTGTTTATCCTTGAGAAGAATGTATATTCTGCTGCTATTGCATAGAATATTTGTACATGTCTGTTACATCCGTTTGGTTTATGGTATTGTTCAAATTTGCTGATTCCCTATTTACTTTCTGTCTGGATGATCTATCCATTGTTGACAGTAAGGTATTAAAGACCATGCAATTACTTTATTGCCTTTTATTATTGAATGCTTTTATTTCTTTGTCTTCTTTAACTGCTCTACAACTTCCAGTACTGTGTTGAATAAGAGCGGTCAGAGTGGGCATTCTTGTGTTGTTTCCGATCTTGGAGGTAAAGCTTTCAGTCTTTCACTGTTGAGCCTGATGTTAGCCGTGGGTTTGTCATACATGGCATTTATTATGTTGAGATATATTCCTTTTTTTTTTAAGATTTTATTTACTTATTTGTCAGAGAGAGAGAGAGAGCACACACAAGCAGGCAAAGCAATAGGCAGAGGGAGAAGCAGGCTCCCCACTGAGTAAGGAGCCTGATGCGGGACTCGATTCCAGGACTCTGGGATCATGACCCGAGCCAAAGGCAGATGCCTAACCAACTGAGCCACCCTGGCATCCCAGGTATGCTCCTTCTATACCTAATGTGTTAAGCATTTTTATCATGAGAGGATGTTGTATTTTGTCAAATGCATTTTCTGCATCTATTGATATGATCATACAATTTGTATCTTTCATTCTGTTAATGTAGTGTATCGCATTTACTGACTTGGCTTATGTTGAACCATCCCTTGCATTTGGGGATAAGTCCCACCTGATCATGGTGTATGATTCTTTTAATGTGTTGTTGAATTCAGTTTGCTAATATTTTGTTGATAATTCTTGCATCTTTATTCATTGGGAATATTGGTCTGTAGTTCTCTTTTTTTGTAGTGTACTTCTCTGGCTTTGATATTAGGATAAAACTGGTCTCATAAAATGAGTTTGGAAGTGTTCCTTTCTCTTCAATTTTGTGGAACTTTGAGAAGGATTAGCATTAATTGTTCTTTAAATGTTTGCTAGAATTCACCAGTGAAGCCATATGGTCTGGGCTTTTCTGTGTTGGAATGTTTTTGATTACTGATTTGATCTCATTACTCAGTATTGATCTGTTCAGATTTTGTACTTCTTCCTGATTCAGTCTGGTGGGTTATGTTTTTAGGAATTTATCCAATTCTTGGGATACTTGGGTGGCTCAGTCAGTTAAGCAACTGCCTTCGGCCCAGGTCATGATCCCAGGGTCCTGGGATTGAGTCCCTCATCAGGCTCCTTGCTCAGCGGGGAGCCTGCTTCTCCCTCTGCCTGCCATTCTCCCTGCTTGTGCTCTCTCTCTGTCAAATAAATAAATAAAATCTTAAAAAAAAGGAATTTATCCAATTCTTCTAGATGATGCCATTTATTGGCATAAAATTGTTCATAGTGGTCTCAACAATCCTATGAATTTCTTAGTTGTAATGCTTCCTCTTTCATTTTCTAAATTTATTTGAGTCTTCTGTTTTTTTCTTAATTAAACTAAAGTTTTGTTATATTTATCATTTATTTATCATTTTGAACTCTGTTTATCATTTTGAAAAAGGAGCTCTTACTTTCATTGATTTTTTTCCTATTTTTTTTTGGTCTCTATTTCATTTATTTCCACTAAGATTATTGTTATTTCCTTCCTTCTGCTAATTTTAGGTTTAGTTTTTTCCTCTTTTTCTGGTTCCTAGAGGTGTGAAGTTAGGTAGTACTTGAGATCCTGCTATTTTCTTAAAATATATATTTAATGATGTAAATATCCTTGTTAGAACTGTTCTTGCAGATCCCATATGGTATGTTGTGTTTCCATGTTCATTTGTTTTGAGATACGTTTTTATTTCTTTTTTCTTTTTTTTTTTTGACCCGTTTGTTGTTCAGGAATGTGTTATTTAGTTTCCCCTTTCTTGAAAATATCTAGCTTTCCTTTTGTTGCTGATTTCTAGTTTCATACCATTGTTGTCAAAAAAGATATTTGGTGTGATTTCAATCTTCTTAAATTTGCTAATATTACTTTTTGGCCTATCAGTGTGATTTGTCCTGGAAAATGTTCCATGTGTGCTTGAGAAGAATGTGTATTCTGTTACCTGGATGGAATGTTCTATAAATATGTGTTAGATCCACTTGGTCTAAAGTGGTTAAAGTCCAATGTTCCCTTGTTGATTTTCTGTCTGGATGATCTGTCGATTGCTGGAAGTGTGGGACTGAAGTCCCCTACTATTATTGTATTTAGTTTTTCCCTTAGATATTTTAGTATTTGCTTAATATATTTAGATGTTCCAATTTGGGGTGTGCATATTTACAATTATTATATGTTCTTGATGAATTGACTCCTATGTCATTATATAAATATCTTCTTTATCTCTTGTTACCATTTTTGGCTTAAAGTCTATCTTGTCTGTGGTAAATACCCCTGATCTCTTTTGGATTCCACTTGTATGGAATATCTTTTTCCATCTCTTCACTTTGAGCTTATGGCTTATGTATGTTCTGAAGTGAGTCCTTTATAGGTGGCAGATAGATGGTCCTTGGATTTTTTATCCACCCATTCTGTGTCTTTTGATTGGTGAACAGTCCATTTATATTTAATTATTGGTATGGAGGGACTGACTAATACCATCTTATTAATTGCTTTCTGATTATTTTATTGCTCCATTGTTTCTCTCTCTGTTTTGCCTAGTTTTGTAAATTCATAGTTTTCCATAGTTGGATATTCTGTTTCCTCTTTATCTTCTGTGCATCTGCTCTAAGTTTTTGTTTTCTGGTTACCATAAGGCTTACCTAAAACATCTTATAGGTAAAATAGTTCATTTTAAGCTGATTGCAAAGTAACTTTGATCACACAAAAAACTCCACCCATTTGTCTTCCCTTTATATTTTTGACGTTATAATTTACCTCTCTTTAAAATGTGTACTTATTAACAAATTGTAATAGCTACAGTTATTTTATTTTACTCTATTCCTTCAACCTTTATACTTTAGTAACTGGTTAGCCCACCATCCTATTACAAAATTAGTTTTCTAAATCTGACTGTATATTTACCTTTACCACTGTGTTGGATACTTTCATATGTTTTCATATCACTAATTAGCATCTTTTCATTTCTTAGCATTCTTAGATCCATTCACATTGTTGCATATGGCAAGATTTCATTCTTTTTATGGCTGAATAATCTTCCATTGTATATATAGATACCACCTCTTCTTTATACATTCATCTATTGATGGACACTTGAGTTGCTCCCCTATCTTGGATACTGTAAATAATGCTGCAATAAACATAGGGATTAAATTAGTGTTTTTATTTTCTTTGGGTAAATACCCAGTACTGGCATTACTGGATCATATGGTATTTCTATTTTTAATTTTTTTTTTTTAAAGATTTTATTTATTTGACACAGAGAGACACAGCGAGAGAGGGAACACAAGCAGGGGGTGTGGCAGAGGGAGAAACAGGCTTCCCACCAAGCAGGGAACCCGATGCGGGGCTTGATCCCAGGACCCTGGGATCAGGACCTGAGCCGAAGGCAGACGCTCAACAACTGAGCCACCCAGGCACCCCTCTATTTTTAACGTTTGAGGAACCTCCATACTGTTCTCCAGAGTAGCTGTACCAGTTTGCATTCCCACCAACAATGCATGAGGGATCCTTTTTCTTCACATCCTCACCAACACTTGTTGTTTCTTGTGTTTTAATTTTAGCCATTCTGACAGGTGTAAGGTAATATCTCATTATTGTTTTATTTGCATTTACCTGATATTAATAATATTGAGCATCTTTTCATGTGTCTGTTGGTCATCTGTCTTCTTTGGGAAAATATCTATTCAGGTCTTCTCCCCATTTTTTAATTGGATTGTTTGGGTTTTTGGTGTTGAGTTGTATAAGTTCTTTATGTATTTTGGATATTAACCCCTTAACAGATATATCATTTGCAATTATCTTCTCCCATTCAGTAGGTTGCCTTTTTGTTTTCTTGATGGTTTCCTTTGCTGTGCAAAAGCTTTTTTTCTTTTTTCTTTTTGATGTAGTCCCAATAAATTTAATTTTCCTTTTTGTTTCCCTTGGCAGTAGAGACACATGTAGAAAAATGTTTCTACAGCTAATGTCAAAGAAATTACTGCCTATGCATTCTTCTAGGAATTTTATGGTTTCAGGTCTCACATTTCGGTCTTTAATCTATCTTGAGTTTATTGGGGCACCTGAGTGGCTCAGTCATTAAGTGTCTGCCTTCAGCTCAGGTCATGATTCCAGGGTCCTGGGATCAAGCCCCGCATCGGGCTCCCTGCTCAGCAGGAAGCCTGCTTCTCCCGCTTCCACTCCCCCTGCTTGTATTTCCTCTCTTGCTGTATCTCTCTCTGTCACATCAATAAATAAAATCTTAAATATATATATATAAAGAGAGAGAGAGAGAGAGAGAGTTTATTTTTTTGAATGGTGTAAGAATGGAATATGGTGTATGGTGTCCAGTTTCATCTTTTTGCATGTAGCTGTTCAGTTTTCTCAACAACATTTGTTGAAGAGACTATATTTTTCCCATTGTATATTCTTGCTTCTTTTGTCACAGATTAATTGATCATAAAAGTAAAAGTATTTCTGGACTCTTTACTCAGTTTTCCGTTGATCTATGTGTCTATTTTTGTGCCACTACCATACTGTTTGATTACTACAGATCTGTAGTATTCCTTGAAATCTGGGATTGTGATACCTTCAGTTTTGTTCCTCTTTTTTCAGATTGCTTTGGCTATTCAGGGTCTTTTGTGGTTCCATACAAATTTTAAGATTATTTATTCTAGTTCTGTGAAAAATGCTGTTGGTATTTTGATAGGGGTTGCATTAAATCTGTAGATTGCTTTGGGTACTATGGACATTCTAACAATATTGGTTCTCCCAATCCATGAGCATTGGAATATCTTCATATTTTTTTGTGTCATCTTCAATTTCTTTCATCAATATTTTATAGTTTTTGGAGTACAGGTCTTTCACATACATGGTTAAGTTTATTCCTAGGTATTTTATTGTTTTGGGTACAATTATAAATGGGATTGTTCTCTTAATTTCTCTTTCTGCTACTTTATTTTTAGTGTATAGAAATGAAACACATTTCTGCATATTAATTTTGTATCATGAAACTTTAGTGAATTTATTTACCAGTTCTAGGTAGTGTTTTGGTGGAGTCTTTAGGGATTTCTATATATCATGTATCATGTCATCTGCAAATAGTGGCAGTTTTACTTCTTCCTCATAAATTTGGATGCCTTTTATTTCTTATTGTTGTCTGATTGCTGTGGCTGGGACTTCCAGTACTATGTTGAATAAAAGTAGTAAGAGTGGACATCCTTGTCATATTTCTGACCTTAGAAGAGAAGCTCTCAGTTTTTTACCATTGATCTTAATTTTAGCTGTGGGTTTTCATGTATGTCCTTTATTATGTTGAGGTATGTTCCCTCTAAATCTACTTTGTTGAGTTTTCATCATGAATAGATGTTGTACTTTGTCAAATGCTTTTCTGCAACTCTGCAACTATTGAAATGATCACATGGTTTTTATCGTTTCTCTTGTTAATGTGATGTATCACATTGATTGATTTGTGAATATTGAACTACTTGCATCACTGGAATAAATCCCACTTGATCGTGGTGAATGATTTTTTTAATGTACTATTGGATTCTTTTTGTAATATTTTGATGAAGATTTGTGCATCTACATTCATCAGAGATATTGACCCTTTCTTTCTTTCTTTTTTTTGTAGTGTCTTTTTTTTTTTTTAAAGATTTATTTATTTGAGAGAGAGTGCACGAGTGTGGTGAGGGGCAGAGGGAGAGGGAGGGAGAGAACCTCAAGCAGACTCCCTGCTGAGTACAGAGCCTGATGTCAGCTCGATCCCAGACCCTCAGATCATGACCTGAGCCAAAATCAAGAGTCGGACGCTTAACCAACTGAGCCACCCAAGTGCCCCCCCCCTTTTTTGTAGTGTCTTTATCTGGTTTTGCTATCAGGATAATACTTGCCTCATAGAATGAATTTGGAATCTTTCCTTTCTCTTCTATTATTGGGAATAGTTTGAGAAGAATAGGAATAGATACTAACTCTTCTTTAAATGTTTGGTAGAGGGAAAAATAAATAAATAAATGTTTGGTAGAGGGGCGCCTGAGTAACTCAGTCGTTAAGTGTCTGCTTTCGGCTCAGGTCACCATCCCAGGGTCCTGGGATCGAGCCCCCCAGCGGGCTCCCTGCTTGGCGGGAGGCCTGCTTCTCCCTCTCCCACCCCCCCTGCTTGTGTTCCCTCTCTTGCTGTGTCTCTCTCTGTCAAATAAATAAATAAAATCTTTAAAAAAAAATAAATAAATGTTTGGTACAATTCACTTGTGAAGTCATCCCAGTCCTGGACTTTTGTTTCTTGGGAGTTTTTGATTACTGATTCAATTTCTTTTTCTTTCTTTTTTTTTTTTTAAGATTTCTTATTCATGTTTTGACAGAGAGAGAGACAGCGAGAGAGGGAACACAAGCAGGGGGAGTAGGAGAGGGAGAAGCAGGCTTCCTGCAGAGCAGGGAGCCTGATGCAGGGCTGGATCCTAGGACCCTGGGATCATGACCTGAGCCGAAGGCGGATGCTTAACGACTGAGCCACCCAGGCGCCCCTAGTGATTCAGTTTCATTGCTAGTAATCAGTCTGTTCAAATTTTCTATTTCTTCCTGAGTCAGTTTTGAAAAGTTATGTATTTCCAGGACTTTATCCATTTCTTCTAGGTTGTCCAATTTGTTCGCATAAAATTTTTCATAATATTCTCTTATAATTCTTTGTATTTCTATAGTCTTGGTTGTTACTTCTCCTTCATTTCTTTTTTTAAAAAGATTTATTTATTTATTTTAGAGGGAAAGAGAGCGAACACGAGCGGGAGGGGCAGAGGGAAAGATAATCTGAAGCAGACTCCACCCTGAGTGCAGAGCCCCAGGCAGGGCTGGATCTCACAACCCTGAGATCATGACCTGAACTGAAACCGAGAGTCAGATGCTTAAGAGACTGCACCACTGAGAAGCCCTGTTCCTCCTTCATTTCTGATTTTATTTGAGTTCTTTCTTTCTCTCTCCCTCTCTGTCTCTCTCTATCCCTTCCTCTTTACCCCCTATATATTTTGATGATCTAGCTAAAGATTTATCTATTTTGTTGATCTTTTCAAAGAACCAGCTCCTGCTTTCATTGATCTGTTCTATTGTCTCTTTAGTCTCTATTTCACTTATTTCTACTCTAATCTTTATTATTTCCTTCCTTCTACTGGTTTTGGGCTTTGTTTCTTCTTCTTTTCCAGTTCCTTTAGAAGTAAGATTAGGTTATTTATTTTTCTTGCATCTTGAGGTCAACCGTATTGCTATAAGCTTTTGCTGTATCCCAGTGATTTTGGACTGTTGTGTTTTTATTTTCATTTATCTCCATGTATTTTTTGTTTCTGTTTGATTCCATGGTTGACTCATTCATTGTTTAATATCACATTATTTAACCTGCATGTATTTGTGTTCTTTCCAGATTTTTTCTTGTGATTGATTTCGAGTTTCATACCATTGTGGTTGGAAAAATGCATGATATGATTTCAACATTTTTTAATTTGTTGAGACTTGTTTTGTGGCCTAACATGTGATCTATTCTGGAGAACATCCCATGTGCTCTCGAGAAGAATATGTATTCCACTGTTTTAGATGGAGTGTTCTGAATATATCTGTTAGAATTATCTGGTCCAATGTGTCATTTAAAGCCACTACTTCCTTGTTGACTTTCCGTTTGGATGATCTACTCATTGATGTAAGTGGGATGTTAAAGTCCCCTGCTATTATTGTATTGCTATCAATTACTACCTTTATGTTTGTTATTAGTTGCTTTATGTAATTGGGTGCTCCCAACTTGGGTGGTAAATATTTATAGTTGTTAAATCTTCTGGTTAAATCATTCCCTTTATCACTAGGTAGTGTCCATTCTTTTTTTTTTTTTTTAAGATTTTATTTATTTATTTGAGAGAGAGCATGAGAGGGAAGAGGGTCAGAGGAAGAAGCAGACCCCCCGTTGAGCAGGGAGCCCGATGTGGGACTCGATCCCGGGACTCCAGGATCATGACCTGAGCCGAAGGCAGTCGCTTAACCAACTGAGCCACCCAGGCGCCCGGTAGTGTCCATTCTTTATCTCTTGTTACAGTCTTTGTTTGAAAATCTATTTTTTTCTTTTTTTTTTCTGCTTCCATTACTTTTTAATTTTTTTTAAATTTAAATTCAATTTAATTAACTACTGTAGTGTGTTATTAGTTTCAGAGGTAAAATTTAGTGATTCACCAGTTGCATATAACGCCCAGTGCTCATTACATCAAGTGCCTTCCTTAATGCCCATCACCCAGTTACCCCATCCCTCCACCGACCTCCCCTCCAGCAACCCTCAGTTTGTTTCTTATAGTTAAGAATAATGCTAGCCCAGCTTTCTTTTCACTTCCATTTGCATGACAAATATTTTCCCATCCTTTTACTTTCCATCTGGATGTGTCTTTAGGTCTGAAATAAGTCTCTTGAAGGCAGCATATGGATAGATCTTGCTTTTTTTTTTTAAAGATTTTATTTGAGAGAGAGACAGAGAACGCAGGAAACAGAGAGAGCACGAACGGGGGCAGGGTGGGGGGTGGGAAGGGCAAAGGGTCAGGGAGAAGCAGGCTCCTGCCAAGCCTGGAGCCCTTGATCCCAGGACTTGGGATCATGATCTGAGCTGAAGGCAGACGCTTAACCCAATGAACCTCCTAGGCATCCAGGGTCTTGCTTTTTTATCCATTCAGTCACCCTGTGTCTTTTGATTGGAGCATTTAGTCCATTTGCATCCAAAGTAATTATTGATAACTATACTTACTGGCATTTTGTTATTTGTTTTATGTTTTTTGGGGTTTTTTTTTTTTTTTTTTTTTTGTAGTTCTCTGTTCCTTTCTTCTCTTGCTCTCTCCCCTTGTTGTTTGGATAGCTCTCTAGTGATATGCTTAGATTCCTTTTTCTTTATTTTTCGCATATATATCACAGGTTTTTCACTTGTCATTACCATTAGGTTTATATATAACATCTTATGTATATAGCAGTCTATATTAAGTTAATGGTTGCTTAAGTTTGAACCCATTCTAAAAGCACTAAATTGCTACTCCTCCCCCCATGTTTTGTATATGTGATGTCATAGGTTAACATCGTTTTATTTTGTGAATACCTTGACAGATTTTTTCCCCTCATTCCTTGACTCTTTATTTTATTTTATTATGTTATGTTAGTCACCATACAAGACATCATTAGTTTTTGATGTAGTAATACATGATTCATTGTTTTCGTATAACACCCAGGGCTCCATGCAATACATGCCCTCCTTAATACCCATCACTGGGCTAACCCATCCCCTCACCCCCATCCCCTCTAAAACCTTCAGTTTGTTTCTCGGAGTCCATAGTCTCTTATGGTTTATCTCCCCCTCTGATTCCTCCCCCCTTCATTTTTCCCTTCCTTCTCCTAATATTCTCCATGCTATTCCTTATGTTCCACAAATAAGTGAAACCATATGATAATTGACCTTCTCTGCTTGACTTATTTCACTTAGCATAATCTCCTCCAGTCCCATCCATGTTGATGTAAAAGTTGGGTATTCATCCTTTCTGATGGCTGAGTAATATTCCATTGTATATATGGACCACATCTTCTTCTTTTTTTTTTTTTTAAAGATTTATTTATTTATTTGAGAGAACGAGAATGAGAGAGAGAGAGAGAAAGTACATGGGGGGGGAGGGTCAGAGGGAGAAGCAGGCTCCTCGCCGAGCAGGGAGCCTGATGCGGGACTCGATCCAGGGACTCCAGGATCATGACCTGAGCCGAAGGCAGTTGCTCAACCAACTGAGCCACCCAGGCGCCCTGGACCACATCTTCTTTATCCATTCATCTGTTGAAGGGCATCTTGGCTCTTTCCACAGTTTGGCTACTGCGGACATTGCTGCTATGAACATTGGGGTGCATATGGCCCTTCTTTTCTCTACATCTGTGTCTTTGGAGTAAATACCCAGTAGTGTAATTGCTGGGTCATAGGGTAGTTCTATTTTTAATTTTTTGAGGAACCTCCACACTGTTTTCCAAAGTGGCTGTACCAACTTGCATTCCCACCAACAGTGTAAGAAGGTTCCCCTTTCTCCACAACCTCTCCAACATTGGTTGTTTCTTGCCTTTGAAAGATTTTTTTTAAGTGCGCTCCATGCCCAGTGTGGAGCCCAGTGTGGAGCCCAGTGTGGGGCTTGAACTCATGACCCTGAGATCAAGACCTGAGCTGAGATCAAGAGTCAGATATTTAACCGACTGAGTCACCCAGGCACCCCTACCTTGACAGATTTTTATAGATGTAATTGATTTTACTGCTTGTGTGCTTTAACCTCCATATGGTTTTATAAGTGATTAATCTCCTACTTTTGTTATGTTTGTATTTGCCTGTGAAATTTTTTCCTTTCCTAATTACCTTACTCCTGATTATGGCCTTTTCTTTCCACTCAGAGAAGCCCCTTTAACATTTCTTTTGAGGCTGGTTTAGTGGTGATGAACTCCTTTAACCTTTCTGGGGGAAACTCCTCTATTCAAAGCTATGATATAGCTTTGATGGATAGAGTATTCTTGGTTATAGGCTTTTTCCTTTTAGCACTTCGAATATATCATGCCACTCCTTTCTGGCCTGCAAAAGTTCTGTTGTTAAATCATCTGATAGCCTTATGAGATTTCCCTTGTATGTAACTGGTTTTCTTTTCTCTTGCTTTTAAAATTCTCTTTTTAGGGGCACCTGGGTGGCTCAGTCGGTTAAGTGTCTGCCTTCGGATCAGGTCATGATCCCAGGGTCCTGGGATCGAGTCCCACGTTGGGCTCCCTGCTCAGTGGGGAGTCTGCTTCTCCCTCTCCCACTGCCCCTCCCCCCCAGCTCATGCTCTCTCTCTCACTCTCTTTCTCTCAAATAAATAAATAAATAATATCTTTTAAAAAAATAAATAAAATTCTCTTTTTATCACTACTTTTTGCTATTTTAATTATCATGTGTCTTGGTGTGGACCTCCTTGGGTTGATTTTGTTGGGGGATCTCTGTGCCTCCTGGATCTGGATGTCTGTTTCCTTCTCCAAATTTGGGAAATCCTCAACTATTACTTTGTCAGATAAATTGTATGCCCCCTTTATTCTCTCTTCTTCTGGGATCCTTATAATGTGAATGTTATTAAACTTGATGGTGTTGCTGAGTTCTCTTAACCTATTTTCATTTTTATTACTCTTTTTTCTTTTTGCTCTTCATTTGTTTTTTTCTATTACTCTGTTTTCCAGCTTGCTGATTTGGTCTTCTTCTTCCTGTAATCTACTACTGATTCCCTCCAGTGTATTTTTAATTTCAGCTATTGGGTTCTTCATCTCTGGTTCTTTTTGATATTTTCACTGTTGAAGGTCTCACTGAGGTCTTCCACTCCTTTCTCCAGTCCAGTGAGTACCTTTATGACCATTACTTTAAATTATCTATCAGGCATATTGTTTATCTCTGTTTCATTTAGCTCTTTTGCTGTGATGTTGTCCTGCTCTTTAATTTAGGGCATATTTCTCTGTCTCATTTTATTTAATTCTCTTTGTTTAATTCTATGGATCAGCAAGTCAGCTACAACTCCTGCTCTTGAAAGTAGTGGCCTTATGAAGAAGAGGTCCTGTAGAACCCTGTGGTGCAATGTCCCCTGCTCAGCAGAACCAGGCACTTCAGGGGTGTCTCCTATGTGTGTTTTGTGTGTCCTACTGTTGTGGCTGAGTCAGGTTTGCCTTCAGTACAGTTGGCTGCAGTGGCCCACTTTGCCTGTTGGGAGCAAGATTCATTCCCTACGCTGTTCGGAGGCCAGGCTGGAGCTAACTTGTATCTGTAATTGGATCAGACCAGGCGTCTGCCCTCAGTGCATGTGCCAGGGCTGCAGCTGCTCTAAACTACCAGGCACTCTCACTGGGTTGTCCCCTGAGAGGCATTCGTTGGTGGGTAGAGACTGCAGTCAGACCAGATGTCTGCCCCCAGTCCCATCTGTCGGGCTTGCAGTGACCCCCCACTATAGGGCTTTCTCCTTGTGCTGCCTCCTGGGAGGTTTTGGTGGTGGGCAGTGCTGGCAGTAAGATCAGATGTCTGCCCCAGCCCCCCGCTAGAGCTGCAGTTGAACTGGTGTGTGTGGCTATCTTCCCACCTTTGGAATGGTGCTATCTGCTGTCAGGGCTGCTTGCATATCAGGAGCACTGTGGAGGAACCCCTGCTGAGTGGGCAGGTTGGAGTGGGAAGATCTACAAGAGAACATGAGACTGGGGGCACGTGGGGTTAGCAAGCTAGGTGGAGAGTGTTCAACCTGATTCCTGCAGGTGTCTGCCTATCTAGGCTAGGTGGTGAGAGTGGGGAAGAGATGGCACTCATCAGCTCTTTTGTTCTGGGAGAAGTTGCCTAAAGATCCCTGATTGTCCTGCACGTGCTCCAAGATTAGTAAATAAATCTGCTTCCCATATAACCCAGGCCCTTTTCTTTTTTTTTTTTAAAGATCTTTTTTATTTATTTGACAGAGAAAGACACAGCGAGAGAGGGAACACAAGCAGCGGGAGTGGGAGAGGGAGAAGCAGGCTTCCCGCGGAGCAGGGAGCCCGATGCGGGGCTCGATCCCAGGACCCTGGGATCATGAGCTGAGCCGAAGGCAGACGCTTAACGACTGAGCCACCCAGGCGCCCCTAACCCAGGCCCTTTTCAAACTGCTGTTTCTACGTTGTATTTAGGAGGGGTTGTTTTTTATGTTGCCTCTTTAAGAGCAGGAACTCAGTTTCTTATCACCTTCTGGCTCTCCCAGAGCTGAGCCTGTTCATCTCTAAAGTACCTGGAGTTTCAGCCTCACTGATTGTACAAACTCTTGAAGTTAAGCCCTACTGGATTTCAAAGCCAAATGTTATTGGGACTCATCTTCCCAGTGCAGGTCCCCTGTCACTGAGGTGCCTGATGTAGGGTCTATTCCTCTCCCTTCTCCATGCTTGTGGTGTCCCTCCTATTTGTGGTTGGTCTCACAGGAGAGTTTGGTTAATCTCTACTTCCACCACTCCTACTCTTTTTGATGTGGCCTCTTCACAATTAACTGTGGAGAGTCTGTTCTGCCAGTCTTTGGGGTGTTGTCTGGGTTAGTCGCACTGAAGTGACTATTACCTAGGTGTATCTGTGGGACAAGGTGAGCTTAGGATTCTCCTACTCTGTCATCTTCCCAGGCTCCTCCTATCTTTCATTTTTGACAGCTTTATTTATTTATTTTTATTATTTTTTTTAATTTATTTATTTGAGAGAGAGAGCACATGAGATGCAGAGGGCCAGAGGGAGAAGCAGACTCCCCGCTGAGTAGGGAGCCCGATGCGGGACTCGATCCTGGGACTCCAGGATCATGACCTGAGCCAAAGGCAGTCGCTTAACCAACTGAGCCACCAAGGCGCCCTTTGACAGCTTTATTATAGTGTATCTTGGACAGTTTGTTTTGCATTAAGATAATAGGGTGGTCTATTATCATCATGTACTTGGATGTGTAATTCTCTCCCCAGAACTGGAAAGTTCTCAGCTGTTATTTCTTTAAGTAAACTTTCTGGTCCTGTAACCAGGGCCCAAGGGTGCAAGAGCACCCTGCTCTGGGGGTCCCAACAGACTACATTCAGCCATTCACCACTGACAAATCCAAAGGCAGAGAGACAAGTGGTGGTGAAAAAAGAAAGGAATTTACTTTGATGAGGCCAACCCTGGGAAAATAGCAGACTAGCATCTTAAAGTCTGTCTCCAGAATGCTGGAAATACCTCCAGGTTTATATAAGAAAAATGTGGGATAAAGTTTGATGGGGACGTGCAGCTGGGCAGTAAAGGTCAGGTTGATCATTGTCTTGGAGTCAATCACGTGGGGTCTTTATTCCTTGAGGGGGTAGTTTTGTTACTTGTCACAGGATGCTTTGGCTGCCAGGTCTTTTTGCCTGAGTTAAAAGATAAGCTGGAAAGAAGAACTTAATCAATTAGAAAGTACAGACTGAGAACAACTGGAGGTAGTTGAAGTCCTCTTTCCACCCTGTCCCCCACTGTTCTCCTTCTGGAACTCTTGATTATTCTAATAGTTCTACGTTTGGTGGAGTCCTATTTACCACAGAAGGTTTCTTCATTTCTTTTGTTGTTTATTCTTTGTTTTCCATTGATGAGCTTACTTCAAAGTTCTTATCTTCTACATCATTTATTCCCTCTCCCATTTGGTCTGCTATGCTATAGATACTCTCTATTGCATTTTTTATTTTATTCATTGATTTTTTTTTCAGCTCCAAAATGTCTGTTTGGTTCTTTCTAAAAGTATTTTTACCTCTGTTAAATATCTCATTTTGTTCATGTATTATTTTACTCCTTTTATTGAATTGTGTTTCTGTGTTTTCTTGTAGCTCATTGAAGTTTCCTCAGAATGGCTATTTTGAATTCTTTATCAGTTAGATCATGAAGTTCTGTGCCTTTGAGTTCAGTTATTTTGTTTTGTTTTTTTTGTTTGTTTGTTTGATTGATTTTGATGATGTGTTCCCTTGATTCTTTATATTCCTTGTAGTTGTGCATTGCTGCTTTCATATTTGAATGCAGAAAATTCTCAAATCTTTACGACTTACCTTCAGGTGGGATATGCTATTTGTTGATCCTGTTCTATCTGGGTTTTTCTCAGACCTTGTATGGATACAACTGCTCCACCCTTCTTGCTCCCTCTTATGACATATTTCTTAAGCTTTTATGTCTTTTCTGGTTCTTAAAACTCACCAGGCTCGTTTCTAGAAACCTTTCTTTTTTCTTCCGGAGGGTGGACGTACAGCTCAAGATTGTGCTTTTCCCCTTGCCCACAGACCTTGGTCTATTTTGTCTGAGACCTTCAGTTTACTGGAGAGCTCACTCTCACCCTCACACTCAGGAGCACACGTAAAGAGCCAGCTGCAGATTTGGGGTAAGTGTAGGTTTAGCACACAGGGCATTGGTGGTGCCTGTGGGCCCAGGAGGGGATCCTAGGGTGAGGTTCTTCCAGAGGCTTGAGGGTAGAATTCCTGCTGAAATCCTGAGTGCAGTCAACAAGAATTGTGTGCCTTTAATGCCCTTGGATATTCTTATCTGCATCTTTCCCAATCTCCCTTCCCGGAGTCGTGGAGGTCCTGCCTCAATATTCTGGGTGCTGCTAGAGAGAAACCGGTTTCTTGGGCAGCATACCTCACAGCAA
Organism: Mirounga leonina; assembly: GCF_011800145.1. Lineage (NCBI taxonomy): Eukaryota > Metazoa > Chordata > Mammalia > Carnivora > Phocidae > Mirounga > Mirounga leonina. The sequence goes on along the minus strand of NW_023270316.1, from coordinate 51,617,904 downwards.
GAGAAGCCTGGCATTTATTCACTGTTCTCTTTTTGCCCACTGGGGTGGTCGCTGCCAACTAGTCCCATCCCATGCAGTGTTACCTTGGGGGACTGGTGGCACTGGAAATGTTCTTATTCTCTCCAGTGTGTCCAAACTCATAATTTAATTAATTAATTAATACTGCAACAGAGCATTCAAATCTCCCCTTGGGAAGGCTGGACTTCTACAAAGTCTCTATTATCTGTGGGTTTCTGCCCAAGTCAGCGCTCTCCAGGTTTTTCCCAAACTGCAGCCTGGAGACACTGAGGCAGGTTTGCCAGCTTTTACTGTTTCTGCAACCCATTCTGAGGGCTGTCTGGATATTACTGCATGCACAGGTGGGCGAGAGTACTCCAAGATCCCTTGGCATATGCTGCTGGATCCCACAGTGCCTCCCATGGAGGCATTTTTGTTTATGGACGGATGTCTCCTTAGTTGTTTAAAAGGGGGACAAAAAGATGGATGTCTTACACTGGCATGATGCTCATGTCACTCCCCGTATAATCAGTTTGTCATTATTCACAAAATAACTTGCTGGCTAATTGGATGGGATCACTTGAATCTATAGATCAACTTGGGAAGAAGAGTGCCACTTTTATTTTAAAAGAGGAAATTGCAAATTATGAAGAATCTGAGTCACTCAGTAATAAGGATACAGATTATAAGGTTCTTTGAGAGTTGAATGAGTTCTGCAACGAATAAACCATATTTAAAGTGTTGGCTTATCTCTACTTCTGTGCTTAGCTTCTAATTCTTGTTTTTCTTTGGCTTAATTGAACGAGCAGCAACAGATGGTCTAATAAGAGTAGTCTACTATGTAGGTTTATAGAAATGGCAGTGGAAATAAAACAGTCCTTTCCTTCAGAAGCTTCCAGTTCAGTTCTTATAAAAATAACAGCACAACAATGTGGCATGATGTATGTAGTAATTGTTCTGAGGAATGATTCTGAGCAAGTAAGAGAAACTATTATTTTAGGCATTTCCCAGAGAGGAAGTAAATGCCAGAAAAGACTAGCTGAAACTATTTTAAGCCCCGTGGAATTATTTGGATGAGAGACGTTTTCACCAAATTTTTATTTTGAAAAATTTCAAGCATACAGAAAAGTTTAAAGAATACCTTGATGAGGGCGCCTGGGTGGCTCAGTCAGTTAAGCGGCTGCCTTCGGCTCAGGTCGTGGTCCCAGGGTCCTGGGATCGAGCCCCGCATCGGGCTCCCTGCTCCGCGGGAAGCCTGCTTCTCCCTCTGCCATTCCCCCTGCTTGTGTTCCCTCTCTCTCTGTGTCTCTCTCTGTCAAGTAAATAATAAAAAATCTTTAAAAAAAAAAAAAAGAATACCTTGATGAACATTATACATGCCACACATAGATTTAATGACTATAAAATTTTTTTTCTCACATTTGCTTTTCTTCTTTCCTTCTATTCCCTTCCTTTTTTCCTCCCTCTTCATATGTGTGTGTGTAAACACAGTTGACCTTTGAACAACACGGGTTTGAACTGCACAGGTCCACTTTTGCCTGGATTTTTTACAGTACAGTACTGTAAGTGTATTTTCCTTATGATTTTCTTAATAACATTTTCTTTTCTCTAGCTTACTTTATTGTAATAATACAGCATATAATACATATAACGTACAATATATGTGTTAATTGACTGCCCATGTTATTGATAAGGCTTCCAGACAGTGTAGGCTATTAGTACTTATGTTTTGGGGGGGGAGTCAAAAGTTAAATGTGGATTTTCTTCTGTGTGGGCAGTCGGCACCTCTAAGCCCTGCATTGTTCAAGGGTCTACTATATGTATATATATATACACACACATACACACACACAGATATATATTCGTTTTGTCCAGTCCAGAATCTAATTAGGACTCATGCATTACATTTGGTTGCATGCTTGTGTTTTCTAGATTAGTTCCTCTACCTTTTTTTCCACATGACATTGACTTTTTTAACAATCCAGCAAAATGTTTTATAGAATTGTCTAGATTCTGGATTTGTCTGGCTGCTTCCTTAGGTTTTTAGTAATTGTGATGTTTAATTTTATGTGTCAACTTGAGTGGCTCACAAGGTGCATGGATATTTGGTTAAACATTATTTCTGGGTGTGTCTGTGAGGGTGTTTCCAGAGGAGATTAGCATTTGAGTGGGTAGACTGAGTAAAGCAGATTGCCTTTCCACTGTGGGTGGGAATTATCCAATCCATCGAGGGCCTGAATAGAATAAAAAGGCAGAGGAAGGGACAATTCACTCTGCCCTGACTAAACTGGGACATTGGTCTTCTGTCCCCTTAATGGGACTTGCCCCACTGGTGCTCCTGGTTGGTCTCATACCTTGAATCCAGTTGGGACTACACCACCAGCTTTCCTGGGTTTCAGGCTTGTAGAGAGCAGATCCTGAGACTTACTAGCCTCCACATTTGCATGAGCCCGTTCCTTATTAATAAATCCCTTCAGGGCGCCTGGGTGGCTCAGTCATTGAGCGTCTGCCTTCAGCTCAGGTCATGATCCCAGGGTCCTGGGATTGAGCCCCACATCGGGCTCCCTGCTCTGCGGGAAGCCTGCTTCTCCCTCTCCCACTCCCCCTGCTTGTGTTCCTGCTCTCGCTATGTCTCTCTCTGTCAAATAAATAAATAAATAATCTTTAAAATAAAAATAAAAAAATAAATCCCTTCATACATATATATATCCTATTGGTTTTATTTCTCTAGATATATCCCAAATAATCCAGTAAATTTCATCCATCCCCTTGATGTATTATAAATTAAATTAGGCCTAATGATTAGATTCAGGTTAAAAGCATTTGACAAGATTTTCATAGATAATGTTGCAAAGTTCCTATTGTATCGTGTCTGTAAGAACATAATCCAGGAAGTCTCACTCTTCGTGACACTAGGTTTAATCACTAAGATAACTGTCATGTCTCTTTATTGTAATTGTTCATTTTCCCATTAATAATTAGTAGGCAATCTGTGGCATCATAGAAACATTTGGTTCCTTGATGTGATTGGCAGCTTCCGAGATTACCCCAGAGCATGATCTCTGCTCATGCTATGTACTTGTGTAAACTCCTCCCCTTGAGTGTGGACTGAACTTACAGCCTCTCCGCTAACAAGATATAACAGTAGAGCTGCAACGTCTCCTCCACGATTGGGTTATAAACAGAAACTGAAGCCTCGTCCACCTCTCTCCTTATCTCTCTGTCCCATCACTCATGCTGGGGTAGTGTGCCATGGGGAGAATCTGAAGCCTTCATTCCAACAATTCTTAAGGAACTGAAGACTGATAATGAAGCAGATCTTACAGCACAAGTAGAGTTTTGAGATGAATGCAGTCCTGGCCAATAGGTCATGAGTAAAGTTGAGCCAGAACAACCCAGCTAAATCCCTCCTGGATTTCTGATCTGCAGCAACTGCAGGATGATAAACGTTGCTTATTTTAAAAATGCTGAATTTTTTTTTTAAGATTTTATTTATTTATTTGAGACAGAGAGAATGAGAGAGACAGAGAGCACACGAGAGGGGGGAGGGTCAGAGGGAGAAGCAGGCTCCCCGCCGAGCAGGGAGCCCGATGCGGGACTCAATCCAGGGACTCCAGGATCATGACCTGAGCCGAAAGCAGTCGCTTAACCAACTGAGCCACCCAGGCGCCCTAAAGATGCTGAATTTAAATGTAACTTGTTTTCCAACAATAATTACCCCAAAACTTTTATCTCATGATTTTAGCATCTGCTAACAATCATTGCCTGACTCAACTCTTATATTGACATTGTAAATGGGGACTTTCTAACTCCATCTTTCTTCCTATGCTTATTAGCTGATAGCTGATATTCTTCTGTAAAGAAAGTATGCATTTATTTTTCCTCCCTTTTTCCTCAGTTGAAAGATAATTAAATCACATTTGAACCAATGCCAGCACTTCCACTGTGGAAATAAGATGGCAGAAAAGGAAGTCCTGGGTTTTAGTCCCCCTTACAAAGAGACCAACAAGGACAATTCACAGAAAATAACCTCAGTGTGAAAATCCTGGAATCCAGTGGTGTGGAGGAAGCACCCCTTGAATAACAAAAACTGAGGGAAGGCAGATTAGAAGGCTAAGAGGGGTGGTTTCACTTTGACCAATTTGCCCTTCCCTCAGGCTGGCACAGTGCCATGCTGACAGGGTTCCCTTGGGCCCATGGTTTCTCCAGTGAAGAAAAGAGAGCCCGAGGTTGATATCCAGCTTATCCAGCATCCCGTCATGCTTTCCAGAGGCTTACTTCTATCCCACCTCCCATGGAACACTGGGCGAATTGGCAGGGCTACACAAAAGGGGGTCAACTAGAAACAAAGAAGAGGGGAAGAACTCACAGCAACCAGTGCAATGATCGTTCTTTGGTACTGCATTCCTCAGTATGAAGATCCTTAGAAAAGGTGGAGAGAGAGACAAAGGACAGAAAGTCTATTTAAAAAAATAATGGCTGGTGTCAACAGCAATGCGTAAAGGAAAGAACAAGTCCAATGCAATCCTAGACACCCACTGACCTCTCCTGTCCTCCTCTCTCCCCCTAAAGTTTATTTGGTTGGTCTGGACTCACTTACAGCCTTTGATTGGCTTTCTAAGGGGCCTAAAGAAGACATTTCTACTGCAGACGGTTAGAGGCACTTGAGCCAGGACCCCGCTCTCCAAAACTCTGGCAGTTGGGGCATGGGGATGGGGGGAGGCATTTCTGGGAAACACAACGAGCCTAGATAACAGGAACTCACAGAGCAGCAGAAGCTGTGACAAGTTTAGTAGTCTCTAAGTGGGTCATATCCCTTCCCCCATCACATCAGAATCTTCAACAGAAAGAGGAATCAAAGGAAGCCAATCTCTCACACACTTTCCAGGCAGGGTAGAGGTGGGAGTCAAACCAGGGTGAGAGGTGAGTGGAGAACCCTGTTTGAAGTTGTGGCTGATCCCTGTTAATAGCTTTCCCCTAGGGACAGGAAGCTTTAGGAAGTGGGGGACCCTACAGGGGATCTTGCCTCCCTCCCCTTCACAAGGCAAGCAGCCTGCCAACCCCATCTTTCAAGGAATGGCCTTGCATGGAAAATGCCCCTACACATACCCTCTTCTTTTTTTCTAGTCAAACTCTGTTTACTGCTTGACCTGCCTTTCTCCCTCCCCTCTAAACCTTTCCTGCTGATTTCTATTTCATGGAATTGGGGATTGAAGTTAAACTACAACAGTGCCGCCAACACCAAGTCTTGTAGGAAAACATTTCAAAGAAATTTAATAAAAATATATTAATAAAAAGGTTCAGGGGCGCCTGGGTGGCTCAGATGGTTAAGCGTCTGCCTTCGGCTCAGGTCATGATCCCAGGGTCCTGGGATCGAGTCCCGCATCGGGCTCCCTGCTCCTTGGGAGCCTGCTTCTCCCTCTGCCTCTCTCTCTGTGTCTCTCATGAATAAATAAATAAAATCTTTAAAAAAAAAAAAAAAGGTTCAAAAAAAAATATTGGCTGAAAACTTCCCAAATTCAGGGTGAGAAATGGATATTGCATTCGAGTCCCAAACGTCCTTACATAGTATGACCCTGAAAAGGTCACCAAGACACATTAAATTGTCAAAAGTCAAAAATAAAGAGAGGGCGCCTGGGTGGCTCAGTTGGTTGAGTGACTGCCTTCGGCTCAGGTCATGATCCTGGAGTCCCTGGATCAAGTCCCGCATCGGGCTCCCTGCTCGGCGGGGAGCCTGCTTCTCCCTCTGACCCTCCCCCCTCTCGTGCTCTCTCTCATTCTCTCTCTCTCAAATAAATAAATAAAATCTTTAAAAAAAAAATAGAGAATTTTGAAAGCAGCAACTGATTCATTATATACAAGAAGTCCCATAAATATTAGCAGATTTCTCAGTGGAAACCTTGCAGGCCATGAGAGTGTCGACGATATATTCAAAATACTGAAGCAAAAAACCTGCTAAACAAGAATACCATACCCAGAAAACTGTCCTGAGAAACAGAGAACTCCCAAACAAACAAAAGCTGAGGGACTTTATCACCACCCGACCTGCCTTACAAGAAGTGGTAAAGGGAGTTCTTCATAGTGAAATGGAAATGAAATTAACAATGAAAAACAATGAAAAGCATCCGAATATGTAAAACTCAATGGTAAAGATAAATAGTCCAAGTCAGAATTTTCTAATGTTGTAATAGTGGTGCATAAATTACTTTCAACTTAGTTTAAAAGTTTTAAAAATTAATGTATTAAAATTAACTATATAATAATTTGATAGTGGATACACGATATTTTAAAAATGTATATTGTAATATCAATAACCTAAAATGGGGGGGTATGGGTAAAAGTACAGAGTTTTGTATGCAGTTGAAGCTTTTATCAGCTTAAAATAGGATGTTATAACTATAAGATATTTTATGTAAGCTCATAGGTAACCACAAAGGAAAAACATGTAGTAGATAGCACAAAAGATTAAGAAAAAAGTCATACATCACAAAGAAAAACAGCGAGAGAGGAAGTGAAGAATAAAGGAAATACAAAAGTCAGAAAACAATAAGACAGTAATAGTAAGTCCTTACATACCAAAAACTACTTAAACAGGGGTGCCTGGGTGGCTCAGTCGGTTAAGTGTCAAGACTCTTGGTTTGGCTCAGGTCATGATCCAGCCCCACATTGGGCTCTGCGTTCAGCAGGGAGTCTGCTTGAGATTGTCCCTCTCCATCTGCCCCTTCCCTGCTCACACACACCCACTCTCTCTCTCTCAAGTAAATAAATAAATCTTTTTTAAAAAATTACTTAAACATAAATAAATGCTCCAAACAAATAATATAGAAAGATTGAATGCGTAAAACACAAATTCCAATGATATGCTACCTACAAGAGACTCACTTTAGCTTCACGGACACATATAGTGGAAAACTGACGGTATGGAGAAAGATACTCCAAGAAAGTGGCAGCCAAACGTGAGCAGGGATAGCTACACTTATATGAGACAAAATAGACACACTGTAAGAGAGGGTAACAAAAGACAAATAAGGTCATTATACAATGATAAAAGGGTCAATTCATCAAGGGGTTATAATAATTGTAAATATTTATACACCCAACATAGGAGCACCTAAATATATCAAGCAAATACTAACACAGCTAAAAGGAGAATGAACAGCAATAAAATAATTATACAGGGTTTTAATACTCCACTATCAACAATGGATAGATCACCCAGACAGAAAATAAGTAAAATAGCAAGTGTAAACAATATTATACCAATGGACCTATCAGACAAAAAACGTTCCATCTAATACCAGCAAAATATACATTCTTTTCAAGTGCACATACAACATTCTCCCGGACAGATCATATGTTAGGCCACAAAGCAACTCTTAAAAATCAAAAATATTGAAATGCTATCAAGTTATTTATCCTTACCACAATAGTATGAAACTAGAAATCAGTAACAGGAGGTTAGTTTGGAAAATGCACAAATATGTGAAAATTAAACAACATACTTCTGAAGAAGAAAGCAAAGGAAAACCCAAAATATTTTGAAACAATTGAGAATAGAAACAACATACCAAAACTTGTGAGATGCAGCAAAAGCCTTTCTAACAGGGAAGTTTAGAGCAATAAATGTCTAAATGAAGAAAAAAGAAAGTCTCAAATAAACAACCAAACTTTACATCTCAAGGAACTAAAAAAAAAAGAGTAAACTAAATCCAGTGATAGAAGAAAAGAAGTAAGAAAGATTGCAGCAGAAATAAATAAAGAAACTAGAAAAACACCCCATAATCAGGAGGGATTTATCCCTGTGACACAAGGGTGGCTTAACATAAGCAAATCAATAAATGTGATATATCACATTAACAAAATGAAGAATTAAAATCACATGATCATCTTGATGCTAAAAAACATTTGACAAAATTGAAGATCCTTTCATGATAAAAGCTTTCCACAAATTTAGTATAGAACAAATGCTCCTCCTCGGGGCACCTGGGTGGCTCAGTCAGTTAAGCATCTGCCTTCAGCTCAGGTCATGATCCCAGGGTCCTGGGATCGAGCCCCGCATCGGGCTCCCTGCTCACCTGGGCTGCTTCTCCGTCTCCTGCTGCTCCCCCTGCGTGTGCTCTCTCCCTCTCAAATAAATAAATAAATCACACACACAAACACAAATAAGAGATAACAAGTGTTGATAATAACAAGAATGTGGAGAAAAGAGAAACTTTCAGCACTATTGGTGGGAATTTGAGTTGGTGCCAGCATATGTAAAACTATATGGAGATTCCTCAAGAAATTAAAAATAGAAACTACTGTATAATCCAGCAATTCCCACTTCTGGGTATATATCAAAAGAAAAAGAAATAAATATCTTGAAGAGATATCCACACTCCCATGTTCATTACAGCATTATTCACAAGAACCAAGATACGGTAACAGCCTAAGTATCCATTGATGGATGAATAAAGAAAATGTGGTATACATGTATAATGGAATATTTTTCAGCCATTAAAAGATGGAAATCCTACCATTTGCAACAACATGGATGAACCTGGAGGATATTATGCTAAGTGAAATAAGCCAGGCACAGAGAGCCAAATGCTGTCTGATCACTTATATGTGGAATGTAAAAATCTCAAACTCATAAAACCAGAGAATATATGGAGGTTGTCAGTGACTAGGGGTGAGGAAATAGGGAGAGGTTGGTCAAAGGGTATGAAATTTCCCAGTTGTAAGATGAATAAGTCCCAGGTGTCTAATGTATAGCATGGTGACTATAGTTAATAATACTGTATTGCATACTTGAAATCTGCTAAGAGTGGATCTTAAATGTCCTCACGACAAAAAAAATTTTTAAGGGTAACCATGTAAAGTGATGGATGTATTAACTAACTTAATTGTAATCATTACACAAAATATCTTAAATCATCATGTTATATACCTTAAAAAATCATATTATATAACCCTAATATATGTAATTTTTATTTGTGAATCATACTTTAGTAAAGCTGAGGGGTGGGAGGAAAGATGTGTGTTGTTTAACCCTTACTGACACACCTTGGGGTTCTCCAGTTATTTTTCTGTTACTGATTTCTAGTCTAATTCCATGTGGTCTGAGAGTATACTTTACATAATTTCTATTCTTTGAAATGTGTTAGGGTGTGTTTTATGGCCCGGAATGTGGTCTATCTTAGTGAATGTTCCATGTGAATTTAGAGGAATGTATATTCTGCTGTTGCAGATGAAGCATTCTTCAAACGTCAAATGTCAATTTAGATCCAGCCGATTGATGGTGCCGTCCAGTTCAATTAAAATAGTCCTCCCTCATCCATGGTGGCTATGTTCCAAGATCCCTGGTGGATGCCTGAACAAGCAGATACCACCAAACCCTGTAGAGACTCTGTTTTTTCCTATACATACAGACCAGTGATAAAGTTTAACTCATGAAGTAGGCACAGTAAGAGAGTAAGAGCAATAATAATAAACGAGAACAATTATAACAATATACTGTAATGATAGCTATATGAATGTGATCTTTCTCTCAAAATATCTTACTGTACTGTGCTCTTCCTTCCTCTTGGGATGTGAGATGATAAAACGTGTATGTGATGAGACGTGAGATGAGTAACATAGGCACTGTGGTGTCACTCTAGGTTACTAGTGAGCTTCTGACAGTAAGTCAGAAGGAGGCTCATCTGCTTCCAGACCACAGTCAACTGCAGGTAACTGAAACCATGGAAAGGGGCGCGTAGGTGCCTCCATTGGTTAAGCGTTGGCCTTCAGCTTAGGTCACGATCCCGGGGTCCTGGGATCGAGACCCACATGGGGCTCCCTGCTCAGCGGGAAGCCTGCTTCTCCCTCTCCCTCTGCCTGTTGCTCTGCCTACGTGTGCTCTCTCTCTCTCTCTGTCAAAAAAAAGAAACCATGGAAAACAAAACCATGCATAAGGGAGTACTACTATATATCCTTACTGATTTTCTGCCTGCTGGACCTATCAATTACTAATAGGTATTGAAGTGAATTTTATATAATTTTATATTCTCTTCTCTATTGGCATATCAATTTTACTTCTTCTTCTTCTTCTTCTTTTTTTTTTTTAAGTAGGCTCTTCACCCAGTGTGGGCCTTGAACACACGACCCTGAGATCAAGAGTTGCGTGCTCTACCGACTGAGCCAGCCAGATACTCCCTCAATTTTACTTCTATTTAATTTTTTTTTCAGTGTTTCAGACTGCTGTCTGTGCAGTGCCCTGAGGGTAGTAGTCTGCTAAAAACCATCTCTCCAGTTTTCTTTTTTTTCTTTTTTTAAAAGATTTTATTTATTTATTTGACAGAGAGAGAGATAGCGAGAGCAGGAACACAAGCAGGGGGAGTGAGAGTGGGAGAGGGAGAAGCAGGCTTCCCGCGGAGCAGGGAGCCCGATGCGGGGCTCGATCCCAGGACCCTGGGATCGTGACCTGAGCCGAAGGCAGATGCTTAACGACTGAGCCACCCAGGCGCCCCATCTCTCCAGTTTTTACAGTCCCATGGAAACCAGGACCACAAGCCCTCCTGGCCTCCAAAGCCAGGTACCTGAAATAAAAGCTGGACACACAGGAACGTGTAAGAGCTCCTCTCTGAGCTGCTGGCATTCTGGAGTGTGACCAGGGAGAATGCAAAGACAGTGCCGGCTCTCTGCGGTCTCAGGAAAGGTTTATAGTCAGCTCTTAGATGTACATTTAATTAGAAGCCTGGCCCTCAGGCTGCAGCTATGATAAGGCCTCTGTCACTGAAAGACTGAGCTCCCCGGTCTGTTGCCTCTTGCTGGGGATCACAGCTGTTTAAGAACTCTTCCTCAGGGGCGCCTGGGTGGCTCAGTCGTTAAGCGTCTGCCTTCGGCTCAGGTCATGATCCCAGGGTCCTGGGATCAAGCCCCGCATCGGGCTCCCTGCTCTGCGGGAAGCCTGCTTCTCCCTCTTCTACTCGCCCTGCTTGTGTTCCCTCTCTCTCTGTGTGTTTGTCAAATAAATAAATAAAATCTTTAAAAAAAAAAAAAAAGAACTCTTCCTCAGTTGGTTGCAGTCCTGTGGGATCCACAGTCTTAAGCCCTGCTGGCCCCTAGAGCCAGGCAATGTAGGGGGGGGTTCCCTGACTGCTGCTGCGAAAATCAGGGCACCAGACAAGTATTTAAGGTTCTTTCTGGAAGATACCAGTGAGCTGGATGGGGGGCAGAAGGAGAGAACAAACACTGCATCCCCGAGTCTCTGTTCCCTGGGGGTAGCTCCATAGGGTCCCTCTAAGTGTGCCAGACCAGAAGCCTGCTTGTGTCCTTAGGCCACAGCTCCTAGACAAAGTCAACGGACCTCTCTCTCAGAAAGCCTGGGTGTGTGTTTCATTCTGCTCTCTGTGCAGGGCCCTGGGAGAGAGAGTCGGCCAACCACTGACTCTCTGGTTGTTACAGTCCCTTGCGACCCAGGAATGCAAGCCCCTCTGGCCTCCACAGCCAGGTGATCAAGGGGCATCGAGCAAACAAACAAACAAAGAAGAAGAAGAGGGAAAAACTGAAAAGGGGAAAAAAAAAAAAAGATGGCGTCTGCTGGCTTTAGCAAGGCGGTGTGAGAACACAGAAGATGGTGCTATTAACCTTGAAAATAAAACTGCCAGTTATATTAACAGCTAAAGATAGCGGGGGTTTTTTGTTTTGTTTTGTTTTGTTTTCAGGAATGGTAGAGAAGTGCAATCTAGGGCAAGCAGGCTAGTTTAAAACTATAGGGGAATCTGGAGAACAAAGGGAGAGGAAGCTCTTCTATAGAGGAAAGGGAGGAGTTGGGAGGGGCTGTTATAAACAAAAAGTCCATTGGTGTAAACTGAGAGCTGGAAGTATAGTGGATTTTCGTTGGCTAAGTTGTGACTGTCTCTCATTGCCAGGACTGTTGAAGCACCCCCCCCCCACCACGCCCCCCAAGAAACCTTCCTTCCTCCTGCTGGGAGAGTAAATAAAGTAGTATCCTCTGGGATTGACTAGGAGTGGTAGGGCTGATCTCTCTTCTGCTGGCCTCCTGACTCCATTCTAAACGAGTTTTCCTTTTATTAATTTTCACAGTGTCCACCTAGTGAAGCAAGATGGCACCTGCTGGAAAGGGGGAGAAAATGGTGCCTGCTGGCTCCAGCAAGGCAGAGGGAGAGCAGAAAGATGGCACCCACTAGCCTCCGTACCTGGAGAGTATCCTATCAGGCCCCTGCCCCTCTGACCAATGCTTTCAAATCAGCAAATGAACCTCTTTCCTATGAAGTCCAGGTGCTTTCCAAAAGGCTGCTTCTGCACTGGGCCCCGGGAGGGGTGAATGGCATGTGAGCTCTTTGAGAACCATTCCTCTGGGCACCTGGGTGACTCACTCATTTAAGCGTCTGCCTTCGGCTTAGGTCATGATCTCAGGGTCCTAGGATGGAACCCCAAATCGGGCTCCCTGCTCAGCAGGGAGTCTGCTTCTCCCCCTCCTCCACTTGTGTTTGTGCTGTCCCTCAAATAAATAAATAAATAAATCTTTAAAACAAAACAAAGCAAAAAAACCCCTCAGTTCCTGCAGCCCTTTGGGTCTTGTGGATGGCAGTCCTGATGGTCTTCAAAGCCAGATGTTTGGGGGACTCATCTCTCAGTTGGTAGTCTTAAAAGGTGGGGTGCCCAATGTGGGGTACGAACACTTCACTCCCCGTGGAGAAGCTCTGGGTTCCCGAGTTCCCTTGCGATTGTGTGTTCTCCCACTAGGGGTTTATGGCAAGATTGTTCTCAGCCTCTCTTACCCAGTTCCATGTGGTTTCCCTCTCATTTGCCCAGTATAGAGGGGTCAGTCCATCAGTTTTCAGTTTTTTTCCAGAGGAAATTGTTCCATACGTAGCTCTATGTTCAGTCTGTCCAGGGAAGAAGGTGAGTTCAGAATCTTCCAATATCACCATCTTGAACTGGAACTTCTATCATTTCTTTTTGTTTTTTCCTTAGGATTTCCATTTCTCTGCTGACATTGCCCAATCAGTTTTTGCATGCTGTCTATCCTTAGAGCACTTAGCATAGTTGTTTTCAATCTTTAGTCTGGTAATTCCAACATCCCTGCCAGGTCTGGTTCCGGTGCTTGCTCTGTCTCTTCAAATTATCTTATTAAATACACTTGCTCTAGACACCTGAAACTAACATTATGGGCCAACAGTACTTCAATTTAAAAAAATACAATAATGTAACCCTGTGTGTAAACTACACTCAAATGCAAAAAAAAAAAAAAAAAAAAATACACTTGGCCCCCCGGGGGGCTCAGTCGGTTAAGCCTCTGTCTTCAGCTCAGGTCATGATCCCAGGGTCCCGGGATCGAGCCCCGCATCGGGCTCCCTGCTCGGCGGGGGGTCTGCTTCTCCCTCTGCCCCTCCCCCCTGCTTGTACTCTCTCTCTCTCTCTCAAATAAATAAATAAAATCTTAAAAAAAAATACGCTTGTCTGTCTCTTCACATTTTTACCTTTCTTTCTTCATAGCCAGACACGATGTGCCTGGGAAAAGGAACTGTCGTAAGCAGGCCTGTAGTCATGCGGTGGTGAGGTGTGGGTGGAGGGAATGGGTTCTATTAATCAGTCTAGGAGTAGGTTTCGGTCTTTTAGTGAGCTTATAGCTCTGAACTGTGAGCTTTAAAAGGTCTTATGTTTACACTGTTTTCCTTCCCCTTGGGTCAGACAGGATTCGGATAGAGTGAGCAGGCGTCGGGTATTTCTCTTCGTTTAGGTCGGTGAGGCTCTGATACGACCCCAGCAGGTGAGGCTCTGACTAACTAGTTTCTCCTGAACACGATCCTTGTTAAGAACAGAGGGCGCTGATGTATTTTATCATGGTTGCCTTTGCTCTCTCCCTTCAGAAGTACGAGGGGCTTTCCCCTCTGTTTGCTGTGAAGACCGGTCAAGGTCCTGGAGGTAGATCTCACAATATTGTGCCCCCCGCCCACCCCCCGCCCAGGACTGGGTCCTCTGGAGTTGTCGACTCTGGAGTTACCCGCACTGAGCCCTCAGCAATTCCTCAATCATATTTCAGGTTTGTCCACCTTGGCACTGGTTCGGCTGCAGTTTCAGCTCCTGGGTGTCTGCTCCGGTAAGCCCCGACTCCCTGTGTTCGCCTGTCCCTTCAGTCGGGAGCAGCTCTTTGCCCTGTGTTTTCCTCTCGCTTATGAATCCAAGAAGAGGTGTTGATTTTCAGCCTGTTCAGCTTTTTACTTGTTGTTAGGCGGAGTGGTGAATTCCAAGCTCCGTATGTGTGAAACCAGACTTGTCTTGCATTTTTTAATTGGGGGATATAAAGGACGTGTTACACCCCTTGTAGTTTTGTCGCGGTATCGGCGTGTAAGACACCGTGTTAGATCCCTTCCACTTGGAATCAAGATTGGGCTTTTGGTGGTGTCTTTGCAGAAGATGAAATCTCCAATTTGCAGATCATGTAAGGACTGTGGTGAGAAAGGAAACCTGACCTGTTGATGATAAATGAGTGTATTTAAAAAGACGTTAGCAGTATTTGAGGATAGGTGTTGGATTGGTCAAATTAAGGGTGCCTTCAGACAAATGAATTAATAAAACAAATGTGTTTGAATTTAGGAGTATCACTGTATTTGTTTGGCTTTGTTTTGTTTTTCCCAGAGGACTGAGGGAGGTAGAGAATAGTGAAATTTTTGTAGCAGTGTGGGTACTTGTCCAATATCCTGAATAACCTTACCATTGAAGTGAATTTCTCTATCACTAGAGAGGAACAAAGGGATTCCAGAGTGGGGAAAATTCTTTCTGGTAGCAGCTTAGCTACAGTTGTGGCGGTAGCCTGTTTGCAAAGAAAAGCTTCTCACCATCCTGAAAACAAGGATATGAATGTCCTTGTTTTGTTGTAAAAGAAGGGAAAGGGTGATGAGCAATTGGAGAGTCTAAAAGTGGGAGAAACAGATAGGGAGGTTTTCAGGTTTTGAAATGCAGACGTGGAAGGAGAGTCCCAATTAGGGAGAATGGTGTTATTTTCTTAGTCCTGGCATGCAAGGGAGAGGCAATAGCGAAAAAGCTAGGGGTCTGGTTCTAGCAATTAGCCAACTAATCCCAGAAATCCTCAGAGTTGCCTTTTGGTCTCAGGGAAAGGGGAATTAATGATGGTGTTAATAAATTCAGGGGACAGAGTCGTCCCTTCACGGGAGGTAGCATGTCCTAGCTAATGCTCTTGAGGGGGCTGAATAATTGCATTGGGTTTTTAGAAACCTTATGTCTGTTGTGGACAAAAGCTTGTAATAAACAAGTTGTTAAAATCAGGTGAGCAGAGAAGACAGTCATCTGCATGATGGATAAGGAGAGAATTACAGGGAAAGGTTAAATTTCTCAGGTTTGCAGAGAGTCCTAGAGAAATAATTACTGGCCTCAAGAAACCCCCGAGGCATGGGCAGTCCGTGTGTAGTGCTGATTTTTTTCCATGTGATGGCCAAAAAGATATTTGAATCCGGGTGAAGGGGTATAGTGGGGAGGGGAAAAAAAGCAGAACATAAGTTGATAACTGTGGAGCGAGTGGTGTTGGATTGCATATAGGCCAGAAGGCATTGGGGTTAGGAACTCGAGGAACCTGGGTTTAGCTAGTTTATTGCTCACAAGTGTTAAACTAGTCAGTATCCCTTACCATTAGGATTCTTCACTGGGGGGATTGGATTATTACAAGATGTGTCAACAAAGCCTTGAATCATAGGGTGAAAATTTTGGAGAGCTTCTAGTTTTAAGTATGTCCTGGTAATCTTAGGAGTGGCGTGGAAGGATGTAGTTCTACTTCCAGAGGTTTGGCCTCCCAGACTTGGCCTATGTCAGATGAGTGAGCCGCCCAAAGGGAGTCAGGTATTATAGTTAACAGTTTGTACTTAAATACTTGGGGGGTTTTATAGGAGAAAAAAAAATCTGGTGATCAACGAGTCATAAAAATGCAAAGGTACATGGGAACAGAGTCAGAGGCTTCAAGGGTGAGGCATTTGAGGGGGGGCGGGCAAAATGTTCTGATATTCCTACTGGGAAGTAAATCTCTTCCCAGAAAGATGAGTGGGCCAGTGGAACAAAGCACTAAGCCATGCTGTGTAGTGAGAGGTAGTAGTGAGGTGGAAAAGATGTAGACGAAGGCAAGTAATGTGGTAGATTATCTAGTCCCACTGCAGGTATGGTTTATGCACTCCAAAGGAGGTTAGTGGGAAAATAAAAGATGTTTGTGTTAGTTTTCTAGGGCTGACATGGTACTTTGTTATGTAGCTGAGACCGGGTGGCTTAAACAAAAGAAATTTATCATCTCCTACTTTCTAAGTCCAAGATCAAGATGTCAGCAGGGTTAGTTCCTTCTGAAGGCTGTGAGGGAAGGATCTGTTCTAGGCTTCTCTCTTTGGCTTGTAGATACAGAACATTTTCATCATCACAGAAAATTCTATTTGAACGATGCTACTGTAGGCCTGAGAGCACAGTGTCTAATACTTTGCATTTTGTGAAAAGCAACTGAAAGCAAATAATGCTGTTAAGGGCATATATGAAGAAGTTAAAACAGTGACTGAGCACAATTTATTTTGAGGGTTGTATACTGAAACAATGTTGATAAATACAAATATAGAATATTTTGATAAAGCATAGACTAGATTAATTCAAGGGATGTTTGAGTATGTATGATGCTGAGCTCTAAGGATCCTGGGTAGAACAAGGTCTCTTTGTTGAACTATTTTTATTTAAAATTATCCTGAATAACTCGAATTCCATATGCTTCTACTGATTTGGGGGTGGGAGTGTAAGGAGGTATATTGGACTAGTTGTAAGCATTTACGTTAAGGGGTTAATGGAAATACTTCTGCACTGCTTTCTGAACATGAAATATTGACTTTGTGAGACCACCAAAGCATCTATTCATATTCCTGATTTACATAATTTGACAGAATCCATATATACTGCTCTCTGAGAGAAATTTAACAGCCCTGCCAATACTGCTGAATGTTTAAAATACTATCATAATCTTCAGAATTTTTCCAGAGGCAAGTTTAAAATCTGTAAGGTCAAAAATTCAAAATACTGACACCACCAAATGCTAGGAAGAATGTGGAACAACAGGAATGTGCATTAGTTGCTGATGGGAATGCAGAAACTGTATAGCCACCACTTTGGAAAATATTTTGGCAATTCCTTACAAAGCTAAACATGATCTTAACCCTACGACCCAGCAATCACTCTCCTTGGTATTTACTGAAATGAGTTGGAAACTTATGTCCACACAAAAACCAGCACAAGAGTGTTTATAGCAGCTTTATTCACAACTGCAAAAAATCAAAGCAAATATAATGTCATAGAGTAGATGATGGATAAGTAAACTGTGGTAAATCCATACAATGGAATAGTATTCAATGAAAAAAGAAATGAGCTTTTAACAACGAAAAGACATGGAGGAACCTGAAATGAAGTGAAAGAAGATATTTTA
Source organism: Mirounga leonina (assembly GCF_011800145.1). Classification (NCBI taxonomy): domain Eukaryota; kingdom Metazoa; phylum Chordata; class Mammalia; order Carnivora; family Phocidae; genus Mirounga; species Mirounga leonina. The sequence goes on along the minus strand of NW_023270316.1, from coordinate 51,600,461 downwards.
AAAGGCTACACATTGTATGACTCCAACTATATGACATTCTGGAAAAGTTAAAACTACCTAGACAGCAAGAAAATCAGTGGTTTCTGGGGGTTGGAAGGCAGGGAGAAGGAGGCATAAATAGATTGAACACAGCATTTTTAGAGCAGTGAAACTATTCTCTATGTTATTGTAATGGTGGATACTGACATTCTACCCTTTTCAGTACCCACAGAACTGGACAACACAAAGAGTGAAATCTAATATCAACGATCCACCTTAATTCATAATAACGTACCAGAGTAAGTTCATCACTTGTAGCAAACACAAACACTAATGCAAGGAGAAACTATAAGAAGATGGAGTATATGCAGGCTCCCTATAAAATTCTGCTCAATTTTGGAGCACCTAAGACTTGATCTTAAAAATAAAATCAATTATTAACAATTTCTTTATTAACAAATAAAGAAAAGAGACAAACAACGACAAACAGATTTAAATATAGAGTACAAACTGGTGGTTGCTAGGGGAGGGGGATGGGGGAGATGGGTGAAAGAGGTAAAGGGGATTAAGAGTACACGTAATGAACACCAGGCAATATACAGAATTACTGAATTATTATATCATACATCTGAAACTAATATTTGGAAAAAGAAAAAAAATCTATTACAAAAAGGCGGGGGCGAGGAAGGGGTGGAATCTCCGCAGAAACCTGCAGGGCTTTGAATTTTTTCCTACAGACTCATAAGCTCAAGAGTGGGTGCTTGATTTTTCATAAATGGTAGAAGAAAAGCTAGAATTTATCCAACCTTTACATTACAGGTACTGCGTAAGTACTTTATTAATCTAATCCGCAAATATTTATTCAGAGCATCCTTTTTAACCTACGCAATTCGTGTCGTCGTCACACACCACTGTGACATATTATCGTTATTCGCGTTTCTGAAAACCGTTCTGAGAGCGAAGCCAAACAGTCGATGAACACAGAACGGGTGACCAATCTGGATTCCAAATCCAAAGTTCTAAACCATAAATCTGAACGAAAGAAAATTAGCGATTTCTAATTCCGTCAGCCGAAACAATGAACGGCCGATAAATCTCGCGATATTATCGAAACTACTACTCCCAACATGCATCGCGGCTTCTGTCCATCCGCCTATCCCCTTGAGTCTGGAGGGCCCCGGCATGCCTCGAGGCGTGAAAGGCAGCCTGGGAGCCGTAGTTCTCTTGGACGCCTACCGGTATTGCCAGCGCGGCAGTGGCGGCTCTCTCGGTTCCGTCCAGCGGGTTCTGTAAGGCGAGCTGAGGCGGAGAAAGGGCGCGGAACTGGAAGAGGGTGAGTCAGGCACTGGCTACGTGATAAAGGGAGGCGGCACTGCGGCATAGGGCTGAATTAGGTAAATGGACCCGTGCTGCAGTCTCTCCGGAGACACCGCGATCTAGCGCCAGCGAGAAGAGGGCGAGGAGGAGCCAGAGCCCGGTCCTTGCACCCATTCTCGCCCTCGTACCCCGCCGCCATCTCCACCATGCAGTCCCGGGAAGAAGCTCCGCGCTCTCGCCGCCTGGCCAGTCCCCGCGGCGGCAAGCGGCCCAAGAGGATCCACAAGCCCACGGTTTCGGCTTTTTTCACGGGCCCGGAGGAGCTGAAGGACACGGCTCATTCTGCAGCCCTCCTGGCACAGCTGAAGTCCTTCTACGACGCGCGGCTGTTATGTGATGTGACCATCGAGGTGGTGACGCCTGGTAGCGGCCCTGGGACCGGCCGCCTCTTCCCCTGCAACCGGAACGTGCTGGCTGCCGCGTGTCCCTACTTCAAGAGCATGTTCACCGGTGGCATGTACGAGAGCCACCAGGCGAATGTGACCATGCATGATGTGGATGCCGAGTCCTTCGAGGTGCTGGTCGACTACTGCTACACTGGTCGAGTGTCCTTGAGTGAAGCCAACGTGGAGCGCCTTTACGCGGCCTCTGACATGTTACAGCTCGAGTACGTACGGGAAGCCTGTGCCTCCTTCCTAGCCCGCCGCCTTGACCTGGCCAACTGCACCGCCATTTTCAAGTTCGCCGACGCCTTCGGCCACCGCAAGCTGCGATCGCAGGCCCAGTCCTTTATAGCCCACAATTTCAAGCAGCTCAGCCAGATGGGCTCGATTCGGGAAGAGACTCTGGCAGATCTGACCCTCGCCCAGTTGCTGTCCATCCTGCGCCTGGATAGTCTCAACATAGAGCTGGAGCAGACCGTGTGTCATGTGGCGGTGCAGTGGTTGGAGGCGGCTCCCAAGGAGCGGGGCCCCAGCGCTGCGGAAGTCTTCAAGTGTGTCCGCTGGACGCACTTCACCGATGAAAATAAGGATTACCTGGAAGGGCTGCTGACCAACACCATCGTGAAGAAGTACTGCCTGGACCTTATTGAAGGGGCCCTGCAGATGCGCTACGGTGACAAGTTGTGCAAGTCCCTGGTGCCGAAGCCAGAGACCAGCAGCGGCAGCGGCGGCGCCAGCAGCACCTGCAGCACCAGCAGTGGCGGCGGCGGCAGCAGCAGCGCCTCTGTGGTGCCCACAGCAGAGAATCCCCCGCAGCGGCTGGGCGTGTGTGCGAAGAAGATGGTGATCTTCTTTGGCCATCCCAGAGATCCCTTCCTGTGCTGTGACCCGTACACCGGCGATATTTACAAAGTGCCGTCGCCTCTGACCTGCCTGGCTCACACGAGGACTGTCACCACCTTAGCTGTCTGTGTCTCTCCAGACCACGACATCTACCTGGCCGCTCAGCCCAGGAAGGACCTGTGGGTGTACAAGCCAGCCCAGAACAGCTGGCAGCAGCTTGCCGACCGCCTGCTGTGTCGGGAGGGCATGGATGTGGCCTACCTCAATGGCTACATCTACATTTTGGGTGGGCGAGACCCGATTACCGGCGTGAAACTGAAGGAGGTAGAATGCTACAGTGTCCAGAGAAACCAGTGGGCACTGGTGGCCCCGCTACCCCATTCCTTCATCTCCTTCGATCTGATGGTAATTCAGAACTATCTGTATGCCCTCAATAGTAAGCGCATGTTCTGCTATGATCCGAGCCACAACATGTGGCTCAAGTGTGTTTCTCTCAAGCGCAATGACTTTCAGGAAGCCTGTGTCTTCAATGATGAGATCTACTGCATCTGCGACATCCCAGTCATGAAGGTCTACAATCCAGTCAGAGGAGAATGGAGGCAGATTAATAATATCCCGTTGGTGTCGGAGACCAACAACTACCGCATTATCAATCACGGCCAAAAACTGTTGCTGATCACCTCGCGCACCCCGCAGTGGAAGAAGAACCGGGTGACGGTGTATGAGTATGACACTAGGGGAGACCAGTGGATTAACATAGGTACCACCTTAGGCCTCTTCCAGTTTGATTCTAACTTCTTTTGCCTCTCAGCTCGTGTTTATCCTTCCTGCCTTGAACCTGGTCACAGTTTCCTCACTGAGGAAGAAGATGTGCCGAGCGAATCTAGCACCGAATGGGATTTAGGTGGATTCAGTGAGCTGGACTCGGAGTCAGGAAGTTCAAGTTCTTTATCTGATGATGATTTGTGGGTTCAGGTGGCACCTCAGTGAAATGCACAGGATCAGCAGAATTTGTTGTAGATAGGTTGAAACACTAAGGTGTTTTTACTGCTTTGGAAAGTGTCTTAAAGAGATACCCTTTCTCTTTGCTGGGGGGAAAAAACAACAACAGGTTGATACAATTTCAGGTTTGGTTTAGAAAGGGTATTGTTTGAAATACTAACATAATTTAATGTTAGGGAATTTATACACTCAAATCAACCTATTTAATAATTTACTGTTCTAAAAGTCCAGTATTGATTTGATTGTTGGGTATGTTTCTGTTTGATTATACTAATTTAGTCTTCTGTTTTTAAATCTTATATTCTGTTTTGTGCCACAAGTACTGTGACTTGAATTTTGATTTTTAAAATAGAAAACTGATTGGATAGGAATTACCGGGTAGGGTTTTGAAAGTCTGTCTTTTCCTTCAGAACAGGGTAGTAGGTTTCCAAAATTTTCAACTAGTGGGTCATTACAAAATGTGTTCTAATTTAAATACGGTTTGCCAGGTTTTAATTTAGTTACCTCCCCTTTTGTGAAGAAAAAAAAAATGCATATGTTTAATGTGACTGGTGATTTCATTTGTAATGATGCACAAAATGGCTGTAAGCTCACTAAGAGAAAAAAGCAAACAAAAACAGGATTCTACTGTTTAAAAAAAATTTCAGTTTTAAATTTGTAATGTAAAATGTGTATTTGCGAACAGTGACCAATTTTCCATCTGTTCTATAGTGTCACCAGTCATCGAAAAACCTTAAGAAAAAAACAAAACTAAACTAACTTGCTTTGTAGGTTCACATTTTTGATCTATACTTGATATATGCTTCACAGAATCAGAGGAATCATCCTCTTTTTCACTGGACACGATTGTGTAAATTTGTATCCATTGTCTTAAAAAGTTTATGTGATTCTTAAAATACTTTGGCTGTACAGTTTTGGTGTTCATCTTAGATTCGTCAGCAAAATGTGATTATTCTTTGCTGTTTAATGAGATAATATTCGTTTTGAAAATATGTGTAAGCTAAGAACAGTATTTTATTGAGATCAGTAGATATTGTGTCTATCAACTATAAAATCAAGTGCCAGCAAAGAACTTTAAAACTTTAAGTTGTGTATAGAACTGTTTTGTGTAGCATTGAAATATTGTCAGTTTTGTAAGTCACTAAATGTTATTATCAGCTTAAAGGTATTTTTGTATTAAAAGTTTACAGTTAAATAACATAAGTGAATGATGGCATTTGGGGCCAGTAGTGAAAGTATATTTCGTCTAAAATATTTCCCTAAGCAGTGGTATACATGGTTATTTTATTAGGGTATTTGTATTTGTTCTGTGTTTCTCTGTGAACCATGCTCCAGTCTTTGTTTCTGTCACACTATGTAAGGGAGAGTTCAGAAACAGAGACTACATCGTACAAAACTGACATTGCTAAATACAAGTGCTTACCTCTTGAGGGTTTACTTGCTATGGTTGTCACGCTGCGTACCCGTGAAAAATGACCTGATGCTTATGGTGTATACGTTTTTTCCTATACCCAGTTAGAATTTTCTTCCTGAATCTTCATTCAGTAACATGCTAATTCCTCTTCTATGTTTATGCTCTAGTGGTAGAATGCTAACATTTCTTACACCTTGGCTGAGTACAGAGGATTGTGTTCTCAGGTGGGAAACTGAATTTTTTAAGTGAAATACCATAGGATGAAAACGGAGAGAGGGAGACACAAAAGGTTAAAAAAACAAACAAACAAAAAAGTTGTCTCAGCCATTTTGATTGGCTATCTGAAGATACTACAGAACATTCCTCTTTAACATTTTTCGTGAACTAAGATGCTTGTCCCAACAGTACGTGTTCCTTCGAAAGGGCAAACATGCTTTTAGTTGTTTAAGGCTACATTTTGTTCTATTTAACAGCAGGGTTGTTATAAGCACTGTACTTAACACAAAGCTGTGTCTCAGTAGTGTATTTGGCCAATTTTTTCTTCACCAGTAACTTCTTGTGGGTAGCTTTGGTTTTGTAAGGTTGAAATAGGACAGTGCTGATCTGAACGAGATTGTCTATCTGCAGAATGAAGGTATGCAAACGACTGATAAATGACAAACCTCTCTAATTTGTCATTCTCAACCTTTGAGTTAGGGAAAAGCTAAGTAGTAATATCTTGGTTTACAAAGAAGTTTTCTTGGGAAGAATTTTGGTTTCGTGATATATTTGTGAATTAGAGAATCGATGTTAATCATTATTTTATAGATAAGTGATTTGTATGTGATTAGTTGCAAATAAAACTGGTATTAGAACCTAAACTTCCTGGCTTTTTAATTCAGTGCCTCTGCTAAATGTATAAAACGCTTGCTTGTGCAGCGAGTGACACAACAAGCAGGGTTAAAAGCCTTTCTTGACAGGAAAGCAGCTTCGTCTCAGTTTTACAATTAATCAGCCCATCTTTTAGCAAATGCTCAATATAACACTCTCTTTGCAAGACTACTCTTTGTAAGATTTAGAATGACCTTAATTATCTTTTGTATCTGTTCCTGTAGTCTGAAAAGCGTAACCCAGATTTTTGCAGGTTCTTCTAAGTTCAAACAAGGAGTGTCATTAGGGCTTCCAGAAGGATAAACTAGAAATTAATTTCACAACTGGCTTATCTGTATTAAAGAAAGAAATTAAATTATACTAGCTCTTTTCATTGCTTTTAGTTGAGCAGAGATTTTAAAAGTTTTTTGTACCTGATATTTTGAGAATCTGGGGAAAGCTTTTGATCCGTTCTTTTTTTTTTTTTTTTTCTTCCAGATTTTATTTATTAGAGCACAGGGTGGGGAGGGGCAGAGGGAGAGGGAGAAGCAGGCCGACTTGAGACTTGCCGCCCAGCAGGGAGCCTGACGTGGCGTTCGGTTCCAGGCAAACATTCTTTTAGTTGTTTAAGGCTATGGGATTATGATCTGGGCTGAAGGCAGCCGCTTAAACGACTGAGCCACCCAGGCATGCCCTTTGGTCCATTCTTAAAAAGGCAAATTTGTTGTAATTTTATGTCAAGGATAATATGACACTTCTGTTCATCAGACCTAAGGTAAGAGCACATGTGACAGTGTCTCCTTCCCATATCTGCTTAGAAACTTCAAGACCCTTTTCATCACTCTTACTTTAAGAGGATATTCATTATACCAAATATGATAAAGCAGGGAAGTATTAGAAAGCAAAATCACTTATAGGAAGTGTGACCATCAGTAGAAACGTAAGAGAATGTTATTTTTAAAACCAACAACAGCATTCAATATGATTTGAATCCAACTGATTTTTAAAATTATAATAATAAAAAAAAGCAAAAGATGGTGTTCACAGAAGCTGCTGTGGCTCAGAGTACAATGGGGGCAATAGGTTTTGTGCAAAACAGGAAAAAGGACCTCCTCCTTGACTCTGAGCCATTTGTCACCCAGATCTGTTTCATCAAAGTTCCATTCCTTACATGTGTAACCTTGAGGATTCAGCATGGTCCAAGCAAGGCACAGAGTAGGGAATGGATATTGTTGTAATAACATTCCATCTATATGGGAGACCTATTTTCTCCTAAAACAGCCTCGTCTGGGGAGTCACCTAATGGAGTCAGTCAGCCTTTTACAGTCTCACCTCCAACGTTAAAATTGCTGCTGAGAAACACCGTATCTCAATCAAATATTATTTGGGGGCAAACTATTTGTTAATTCTAGGGAAATGAGCTAAACAGGACTTAATGTAAATGTCAGGCAAAATATTTCTTCCAAACAGAACTGTCTGTGCCTTAAAGAAAGGAAGAGCCAGGACTCTAAATTTTAAGTAATATCACCTTAACTTAGATGGTCTTAAGAAAATCAAGTAGATTTTTTGGGGGAGGGGGGCGGGTAGCTATTGTAACAGAATAATCCAGCAATGGAACTTACTGCAGGCACAGCCTGATCTAGAGTCTGTGTCTTCAGAGGACATCATGAGCTCATGTTTTCTCTCACTTTGTATACCGGCTGGAATATAGGTCTGGTTTTAAGTAATAGAGACCTAGTGGTTATTTATTTATTTATTTATTTAAAGATTTTATTTACTTATTTGACAGAGAGAGACACAGCGAGAGAGGGAATACAAGCAGGGGGAGTGGGAGAGGGAGAAGCAGGCTTCCCACGGAACAGGGAGCCCGATGCGGGACTCGATCCCAGGACCCCGGGATCACGACCTGAGCCGGAGGCAGACGCTTAACGACTGAGCCACCCAGGCGCCCCCCTAGTGGTTATTTAAACAAGCAGTTTCTCATATAAAAGTCCAATCTGTTATGCTGCCCCTCATCTAGAAAGTCCCCTGAGACCCAGGCTTTTCCGTTTTCCCATTCTGCTATCCTTAGGGTGTCGTCCTGGTCCACACGGCCCAAACTGGTTCATACCTGTGTCTGTATCCCAGCCATCAAGAAGAGAGGAAGGGGAGGGAGAGAGCATGACCCTCCCCTGTAAGAGAGGTTGTACACATCGCTTCCAGGCACATGACGCGGGCCAGGTCTTAACCACGTAGCCACACCTGACTTGAAGGGTGCCTGGAAGAGGTAGGTAGTCTTTCTTCTAGGACAATATGTATCGATTTATATTCAGGGGTTCCTTCTTATTACAGAATGGGGTTGAGAAAGGCTATTAGGTTAAATAGCAATCTCTACCACACCATCTGTCGGGCCAGATGTTATCATGTGGCAGCCAAAGTGGTAACACCACCCCGAGGGTGACTGCAATCCACATAGCATGGGCTGGGCTCTCCATCCCCAGGACGCCGTGGGGGAGCTCCCTGGGCCCTCGCTGCCACTCTGTACAGAAAAGGCAAGGAAAGGCGCTTCATCTTGTTTTGATTAAATAAAGCTTCATAGACTAAATGTGTACTGGAACCCTAGATCATGAGCCAAAGTCTAGTCTTGGCATTCTATCATGGAACGTTTCCACTTCTGAAAAGAAAGAAAAGAGCACTGACAAATGGCTCTGTATAATCAATGGCAGTATTAATTATCTTAAACAGCAAATGTTACTTCTGTTAAAAAAAAAAAAAAGCTAACGAATCACAGAGTAATGATGAAAACTGGAAGTTTCTTAGAGCAAGCTCAGCTATTTAGCAACATTCTAGCATTTTCTGTGCCTGGATCATCCCTGCAGTGCTGTGTGACTGTAAATCTACTGGTCTCCCCCTCTGTTGAAGCCCAGACCACTAGCCACAATCGTAGATGCGAAACTCCGTTTCTTGCTGGATTCTCGTCCTGACTTCCAGTTCATCAGAGTTTATTCAGGGTACGCACTGAGGGTCACTCTCGTGTCTGTGCATACTTCAAAAACAGCTGCCAGAGAATGTTGTGAATAATCGCTTCTGTCAAGTTTGGAATACAGCTTTTATCATTATCATTACAAATACTCGTTTTTATTTTAAAAACACAAACCACCCTTATTTTTATATAGAACCCCAACCTCTACCAGCAAGTGACGAGTAATCTGCCAGCTGGTGGTTGTGTTTCTATCCCTACGTTAATCAAGATTGTAAGACTCCATTTTCTGTTTCATTTCTAAATCTCCTCTGAGCCCAGAGACACGATCTGTGATCTGTGCCGTGACCGGGTTCTTCTGCATTTTCTGCACTGGCTACCTCTTGTTTAGGATCACAGCCCCATTACTTTCTTTCCTGCAAGAGCTTCTCGCAGGCGGGAATTACCCAGTTTATTGATTTGTTTACTCTTTATTACCTGCTTCCTGCACTAGAATGTGAACTCCATCATGGAGGGACCCTATCTGTCTTTTCCTCAGCTCCTAACATAGCCAGGCACAGCATCAGCGTTCAATGAATATTTGTTGAACAAAGAAATAAACGTATTTGGTGCTTGTTTGCATTTATATGAGAAACACTTGCATTTAGAGATCTCATCTTTTTGTCAATTTTCCAGCTTTGAGGGAGAGCTATTATTAAACTCTTTTGTCTGGTTGTCATAGCAACCCACTGGCCTCCCGAGCTACAGGTTATTTCTGATGGGCATATTCTACCAGACAACCAAACGCACGGTATTTTCAATTATGGAATAATGACGCTATTATAAATCACAGTCCTCACACTGTATCTTTCTCTATCTTTTATAAAGATTGCAGAAAATTAACAAGCAAACAAGTCTGTTCAGACTGCACAGGCTAGAGGAAATAACGCAGTCTAACCTCCATCTCTACCCCCAGGCCTTTCCCGTTCCCTCCCAATGCTCCATCTTTCCACAAGCACCTTTGAATTCAGTTAGGCTTTCTGTCCAAGCTGTCCAAGGAAGTTTAAAAAATTAATTGTTCCAAGACTCTAAAGAGCTCCGTTGCGGCTTAATTTTCTCTTTTTCTTCTCTTTGCTTGTTTCTTAGATTTCATGTGAAATGAACAAATGATAATGGTCTTACAAAAATTGAGATTGGCCCTGGAAAGGTCCAAAATCAGGTACCCCACCCCCACCCCCACCCTTGTTGCTTTGGCTCATATTTTAGTGGCAGGAGCGGAGAAGGATTTTATTAAACTGAGTTAGAAATCGTAGAAAACTCATTAGGATCCCTTCTGTACGACAGGGTTTCTGGGGGCCATTCAGCCAGCCATCAACGTAGTTTTTAAAAGGCAGAGTCTAATGGTGCTACGCTGAGGGGATTTTACATAGACGTTGTGCTGCATTTTCTCTTCTGTAGGTTTTCCTCATGTTCTAGGGAGAGTCAGGTGCCACCCAGTTCCAAGGTGTAACCTGTGATAATTACTTCACCCTTCCTCTGTGCTGTTCTGAATGCTTTTCTTACAAATAAGGTTGCAATACCCACCAGTAAGCAGTCCCATAACCTTATCTAAATGAAATTATATTGCAATTAACTTACCTCCTGGGTTTTAACATAAAAGCAGTAACCACCCACCACTGCCAATTAGCAGAGGTTGTCAAGGGATTCATGCTAAATGGATATCTCGATTTGGTTTCACTTTTAAACAGAGGGGTTCAACAGCAGGCTAGATGAAGAGGAAGAAAGGATCAGCAGATCCTTGTTGCTTGGGGAATTTCAAACGATGCACCAACCCAGTTACCTTTTCGTGGTTTTACATGAGGGATACTGTCCATGTCTTCTGTACGGATATCAGCTATTCTGTCTCCTGTAAAAATAAGTCCAGCAAAGCTTTCATGAAACCCTTGCATCTGATCCTGCTTTTCGATCTGAAGGCTTCCTCTGTCTTTAGTTTAAATGACAGAACAATTATGAGCCAGAATGCGGAGAAGTACATGAGAATAGTGGTGGGCTCCCTGTGACAGGTCAGCATTGAAGTCAGGGCCCACATGACGCACAGGAAGTAAAGGAAGGAAGTAAAAATAATGTATTCTGCAATTCACAACAAATTAGAAAAATTAAGAGCATTCTATAATAATTCTAAGTTGATTTTTGAATGCTGTACTTGAGGAAAGATGGATTTCCTTCAGGAGGATGAAGAGGTCTTGTGGGAGTTTTCTAGGCTTAGGAATAGATTATACATAACAAGCTATAATATACCTTGAAATTTTAGGTATGATTATGATTATTTTTACGTATGTTAAGGAGATACTCAAAGACAGTAAAACTCAACCTCTCAAAGCCAGTCATTCATGCGTTTTTAGTCTATTCTTGATCCCTCTCTCGCTTGCTCACTCTCTGGATTTGAAGATCATTTTCTTTTGGACTCAACAGTGTGTGGCAATGCTTAACCAAGATCCTTCCTGACCCTCATCTGATAACTGGAACAACTCAAGATTTTATGGATTTACACTTAAATGTTCCTTTTGTGCTCCAGGTTGGATTACAGTAGCCTTTGCATTTTGCCATACTTCCTCCAATTGTTTTGTTTTTTTTTTAAAGATTTTATTCATTTATTTGAGAGAGAATGAGAGAGAGAGAGCATGAGAGGGGGGAGGGTCCGAGGGAGAAGCAGACTCCCCGCCGAGCAGGGAGCCCGATGCGGGACTCGATCCCGGGACTCCAGGATCATGACCTGAGCCGAAGGCAGTCGCCCAACCAACTGAGCCACCCAGGCGCCCTCCAATTGTTTTTTTTGAAAACAAGTTTTCTTACACAGATCACATAGGTCATACTATAGATTTATTGTGATTTTTGTCACACTTTCTCATGTCACAGAAAGTTCTCACTTTAAATAAAAAGCTGTTGCTCTCTATGTGTACATGTGCACACTCTAATATGAAGAGACTACATACGAGGATGTTTGTTGCAGTTTTATATTAGCAACGTTAAAAAGTCATTAAAACTCATCAACAAATACTCATAGCCTGAGCACATACCCAAATATTCAGCAAGCATTTATACTAAAGAACCATAGGCAGCCTTTGAAAGAATGAGGTGGATCTGTGTGCATCGATATGGGAAGATGTTTGCCATAGAATTTGTTGTTGTTTGGACCGTTTGGACCCTTTCCTGTGTTTGCACAACCTAATGTTGTGCGAGTCTCCTAGGGACCGGGGCTTCTCTATAGAAGCCAAAAAGTTCACAGGCAGGTAGCGTTCCAGACTCCTGGCAGAGAGCCCGTGAGGGAAAGGCATGAGCATGGGTGGTCTTTTCCAGGACTTCCACTCTCCCGAAGGGACACAAAGAAGCAGAGTCCTTAGCATTCATTCTGGGGCAGCAGCAGCCGCGGAAAGAACATTTACTTTTCGGAGCAGCTGAGTAGCAGCATATTAATAAGACTTTTTTTTTTTAAGATTTTATTTATTCATTTGAGAGAGTGCGAGCACGAGCAGGGAGGAGAGGCAGAGGCAGAGGGAGAAGCAGGCTCCCCGCTGAGCAGGGAGCCCGACACGGGGCTCGATCCCAGGGCCCTGAGTTCACGACCGGAGCCCAAGGCAGACGCCTAACCGACTGAGCCACCCCGGCGCCCCCCCCCCCTTTTTTAAATTTTTTTTCTTTTTTACTAAAACAGCAGCATATTATATAAACTGCTTCTGATCTTAAAGCGCATTCTGTATCAGTATGTCAGGAACATGTTCATTCTTTGAAAGTTTTAGAGTAGACATTGTGCAAATATATCATAATCTAGCCAGTTTCTATGGCTGGACATTTCGGTGACTTACAGTCCTTTTCTATTACTAACAATACTGCTGTGAATACTCTCATACTTGTGTTCCTTCATATCTTTCCCAAAGTCCCGGTAGGACAAACTTCTCAAAGGGTATAATACATTTGGAATTTTGATGAGGTATTACAAAACTGCCCTCTGGAAAGGTTATGCCAATTTATGCTCCCACCAGTGATGAGTAATGGTGCCATTTCCCCACATCGCCCCCTCAAAATGTATTACTAGATTATTGATCTTTGCTCTGACTTGATTTTGACTTTATTGCTGGCTGTTTAAGAAATTTTTGTTTCTTGGGGTGCATGGATGGCTCAATCAATTAAGTGTCCCACTCTTGATCTTGGCTCAGGTCTTGATCTCATGGTCGTGAATTTGAGCCCCGCGCTGGGTTCCACGATGGGCATGGAGCCTACTTAAAAAAAAAAAGAAAGAAAAGGAAAAAAATTTTTGTTTCTTCATGTTTTCTGAGCTACTTCTCTGCCTTTCCAACATATTCCTTTTTTTTTTGGCTTAAATTAACCAGAGGAAGTTTCTGTTGTTTGCAACCAAGAACCTAGACCTAGACATCTGTGATCTATGATATATTTTTAAGAGTAAAATCAAGTTGGGGAATACTATGCATACAATGATTCTTATTTTTATAAAACCAGAACAACCCAGAACAAAAGCTATATACACATGGAGGTGAGTGTTTAGAGAAATACCTGGAAGGACACAAACTAGACAGTTGCTGGTTACATCTGGATAGAGAGGCTGACCGACAAGGTTAGGGGGACATTTTAACTTTCTCCCTCATATTCTTGAATATCACTGGAATTTTTTATAATGAGCATATTACACTTTTAAAGTTTTAAATTAAAAAAAAAACAGGACCTTAAAAACTCTTCTCAAATTCTCAAATCTATGGTGCTGTACTCGTTTGCTCGGGCTGCCCCAACAAAGCACCACAGCCTGGGTGGTTTCATCAACAGAATACATCTTCTCACAGCTCTGGAGGCTAGAAGTCCAAGATCAAGGTGCCAAGCAGATGCAGCTACCAATCTGTTCTCTCTGAGATCCAAGACTGAGGGAGGGGTAGGAGGAGATCACAGTCTAACCATCCTTTTCATTCCTACTTGCCTCAGTTTTTATGGGGAAATCACAGTGATATTAGTGTGACGAGAATATTCCTCAAAATCAGTGGACACGTGTAGTGTCTTGGCCCTAATAGTTTGGGGCAGAGGACTCAGTGATGGCAGAAGGCAGGAAATGGTATTATCGCACGGAGGTGCAGTCTACAGACATTTCATGAACCAGTGAACATTTTTATGGTCTGTGTGAATTTGAAAATTGGCTACAAAAGTTATTCAATCCCTATGGGTAGAAGATGATGTGACATGCCCTTGTCCTATTTACATGGTTTGGGTCACAGATTTTACCAATTACTGCATAGCCTTTCGTGTTTTCATCCCGTATTAATTTTCTTCCATTTGCACCCCAGGCCAGGGTGGGGAGGGTAACACCTCTTCTCCTGCTCCAGGAAGCCCTTTCATCGGGGGGCAGGGCAAAGCAAAGGCGCATAGGCCCTGTAGCTGAATGTGCCAGATTCCCAGAGAAGCCCACTTTCTGTGGTATACTTTCAACTCACAGAATTTACGTTCTTTTTCTCCTTTCTGGGGTCAGTGACATGGGTCAAAGGCATTTAATCAAAGCCTCATAGAGAGATGAGTCCTATCGTCATGCGGTGTGATGATCAAATTTTTGTCTTCCGTCAAAAAAATGTATTTTGGGAACAGAGCAGAGTATGATGTGTGAGGTCTTCTTACAGTCACTGCAGAAATATGTGTATGGCACGGATCTGCTAGGCTCGTTATTTCATCTGTCTCTGGATAAATACTGAAGTTGTAATTAGTATGGGTAATAAATACTTAGGAAACACGAGGATGTGTCTTCTTTAGTGCACTCTGAGTTCAGCTAGCTAACGCCAAAATTACCTTCCGATCTCTGAACCAAAATAACGAATGCCCAAGAAAGCAATGCAACGGCAGGGAAGTCTACAGGCCAGATGCCTGATTGCTGCTGCAGAAATCATGATATAATGCAGCTTATAGTAAGAAAAACGAAGACAAAAAACTTCTCAAGCCAGCATGTGATGCCACAATTTACAATGTTTGGCTACTTTGGGCTTTAGAACACCTTGCTAATAGCTCTGCCAATTATTTAAGGGATGTAATTTAATTTCTTCTGCATCACACAGTGGTTTATTAAAGAACTCATATTTAGCTCCTCGGCCCTGGAGGACCAGCTCATTTGCTACTGCAGCCAACAGCTTCCAAGCTCTCTCTGGTGACTTCCCCATCGTCCTAAGGCCAACAGGAAGGGGGAAGCTTGATCCCGGGTATTAATCAAGTGCAAGTAAAGACTTCGTTGATGAGCTAGACCCTACATCTCAAACTTAAATCTGAGCTTGTAAAAGAAGAAGACAGGATGATGTTCTAGTCTCAAGGTATTGGAGAAAATCTCTGGTCCCACGTAAGGTCCTTTGTCCTGAGTCCACGGTGTTTGCTGTATGACAAAGCCCTGGGCAGTCCTTTGTATAATTGCTTTCTTTCTTTCTTTCTTTCTTTTTTTTGTCAAAGAAGTGGAGAACAAAATAACATGGGAGACAAGGAAGGGAAATGAATCACGAGCAAGAAACTTAACGGGAAGGGGAGATTCGGAAAAGAACTCCAGCCAAAGAGGTATCTCTAAGCACTTAGAGTGGTCCCTGTTGACTTTCAAGCCTGGGAACCTGGAAGCTCGATTTCCAATGCAAATTAAAGAACTGAGGAATTTGTCGGAACTGATGAGGAAAAAAAAAAAAAGATATTGGGATTCCCCATTTGCCCGGGTGCCAGAAGTTACTTCAGGTCTGTGCATTACCTGTTCTAGAAATACCCAGGCCAATACTTCCCTCTACCGCTTGGAAGCAATTCTACACCACGAGTCAAGCAGAACGAGTTATACAAAATAGCATACCTGTTTCACAGGTGCAGGAACTGAGGCATAAGTATTAAAGTTGACTTCTGCAAAGTATACAAGGAAAAGTGTAGCAATGGTTCAAGACTCACTTTTGTAGAACATCTATAGGTAAGTGCAGACAAATTTGCCTTTCTGAATGTGTATCTTAACCAAAGTGACTCTGTTATGTGAAGATAGGAGGCTTGGCAAAAGGAAATAGATTTTTAAAAATAGGTATTTAAAATAGATTTTTAAAAAATTGATAATCACAGCTCTTAATATGTAGAGAGCCTGAAAGTCATCATTCCAGCCCGCCCAAGAAAAAAACGTTCATCAAAATTAAAATCAATAGGGTGCCTGGGTGGCTCAGTCGTTAAGCGTCTGCCTTCGGCTCAGGTCATGATCCCAGGGTCCCAGAATCGAGGCCCACGTCCGGCTCCCTGCTCATCACGGAGCCTGCTTCTCCCTGCACCTGCCACTCCCCTGGTCATGTCCTCTCTCTCTCTCTCTGTCAAATGAATGAATAAAACCTTTAAAAAATTTTTTTTAAATTAAAATCAATAAATTTTCTTAGAGCCATCAGAAAACTGGGGTCACTGGACAAAACACCATCCCCCAAACTAGAAAGACTGGTAAACACAGAGAACATTGATCAGCTTACCTGAAGGAGGGGCCCGGCAGCCAGCACTGGTAGGGACTCTTACAAGGTAACTGACAAGGCACTGGAGGCTGAATGGGACTAGCCTCAGTGAAAAACTCCTGAGAGCCCCGGCCAAGGGGGACGGTGGGGGAGGGAACCCCTCCTTCTGGGACTTTATGTTCAGGAGCACCACCAGTTCTTACAGTGAAGACCTCAGGAAAGTTCCCTCTGTGTGGCCCGGGGAGGGGAAAATTAACCATTTTGAAATATGCCTAGGGGAAAAAAGTATCTTTTTGAAATGCCCCCAAGTGCATTCTGTTTTGCATAACAAAAGCCCACCATCAAAGGAAACTGCTTTATCAGAGCCTTAACTAAGGTGGGGGAAATTCCAACTCTAGTACCTTCTAGTCTCCCAGGATCACCAAAGTGGGAAAGAAGGGAAGCTGACCAGCCATTTGTGAAGGTCACAGCCCAGAGACAGGAGCACGCAACAGTGAGACGTAATCACTGGATTCTAGGTTGTTTCCCTTCCCCTGCACTGTCCCACCTCATCACCAGGGATCCTGTATATAGGATGTGTGTATATATATAAAACAGTGGATTACAGCTGAAAGAATGAACGGCAAGGCTCAGACTCTGGTTAAGAAGGAATTTCTAAGGCCAAGACAATGGGGGAGAGACAAACAAGGACATTAGATCAAATAGAAACCTCTGACACCTACAAGCTATAGGAAACATTCAACACGGCCTAACTCCAAGGAAAACAAACATAAAAATCTCACAGTAAAGGCCGATTTACTTCAGTTCCTTTTCTCCAAGACATCATGAATGGCTTTCAACAAAAAAATGACAAGGTATGCTAAGAGATAAAAACCACAATCTGAAGAAAGAAAGCAAGTATCAGAAACAGTCGTAAATATGGCAGAGATTTTGGAATTATCAGAAGCTGAAGATAACTGATTAAAATGCTAATGGCTCTCATGGAAAAAGTGGCCAACATACAAAAAGAGTAATGTGCAGAGAGATGGAAACAATCAGAGAGAGAGAATCTCAAAAAATCGAAAGGAGGGACGCCTGGAAGGCTCAGTCGGTTTAGCATCTGCCTTCGGCTCAGGTCATGATCCCGGGGTCCTGGGATCGAGCGGCTCCCTGCTCCGCGGGAAGCCTGCTTCTCCCTCTGCCTGCTGTTCCCTCTTTCTCTCTCTCTTTGACAAATAAATAAAATCCTAAAAAAAAATCAAAAGGAAATTCTAGAAATAAGAAACATTGTAAAAATGAAGAATGCCTTTGATGGGCTCATTAGTAGACTGGACATGGACAGTTAGCAATTAGCTTGGAGGTATGTCCATAGAAATCTCCCAATGTGGAGTGCAAAGAAATAAAAGAATGAAAACCAACAACACTGGAACAGACTATCCAAGAAGTATACAATACCAAGAATAAACGCTAATCGAAGTTCTGGGTTTTGGGGGATTATGTGACAATGTAGATGCATCATTTGTAACCAATGTACCATTCTGTTGAGGGATACTGATAGTGGAGGGTATGCATGTGTGGGGACAGGGGGTATGTAGGAACTCTCTGTACCTTTTTGTCTTTTTTTTTTTTTTTAAGGTTTTATTTTTTAAGTAATCTCTACACCCAGCATGGGGCTCAAACTCACAACTGCAAGATCAAGAGTCACATGCACTACTGACTGAAACAACCAAGTACCCCATCCCTTCTCTTCAATTTTGTTGTGAACCTAAAACCTCTCTAAAAAATATCCCCATTTTACAGATAAGAAGATGGAGGCAGAGCGATTAAATTAAATAGCGTGCCTAAAATTTACCAAGGTCTACCAGGTACAAAATAGGGATTGGCAGAGTCAATGTATCTTGCAGATCAATTCATAAAGCACATGTAGAGTTCCTTTTAATTTAATCAGTTTTGTGTTGCTAGACCTTCAAGTTGCTTCTAATCTGATTTAGAAATAATGCTACAGTTGTCAGCTCAAAATGAACAGACCTTTTGGAATCTCTAAAAGTAAGCAAGAGCTTTATTCGAGCCCAAGTTAGGACAGCTACCCAAGGCACATGCTCTTCACAGGGAAGAAAGTGCTCCAGAGAACTAACAGTTTTTACAGAGTTCTGTACTTTTTTTACATATTATAAAAGCTCAAAAGATGATGGGTTAGTCTATAGGCAGGAATCATGAGTTTCATCATAAAGGAATGCAGGGAGTGGGAGCCTTGATCAATATCTCAAGGACAAGATGGTTTTCCTTTAGGCCAATCATTCACAAAGCAGATGGACAAGGCATGCATGGCAGGCCATACATCAGGTTTTTGGTTTGAACAAAGTTAATATACAATTCTGTTGACTTAGAAAGAAATCTAAAATGGCTTCCCTTGTATGTCAGGGCTTTAGAGAGTTTTTCTCTCATCATTTCCTCCTTTTGATCAATAATCTTCTGACAGAAATCATTGATGATCATTATTTTGTCCCTCGATACTAGGGTGATTGCTTATCTGCCCTGGGTCCTTCATGTCCCTCGGTGCTAGGCCCCATTTAGGTCACCCAGCCGTCTCCATCGGGGTGGTGATGGTGGGGGGAGGTCAGCAATATGGCCTTTAGTAGGGAATATTATAATTGATATATTTTTTTTTTCAATGAGAGGGAATTGTGCAAACATTACATGTGTGCTTTGTGGTGAGTTTTGCCTTTACATTTCTGGGTAACACTTACAGCATAAATATAGAAATAATAATAAAACTCCAATTAATAATATTCCAAGTAACTAATGGGGAGAGTAGGTACAGAAATACAGTGACAAGAATCCAAAAAAATCCATTACAAGTATTTTGATAACCTTAAATTCGGTATCTGTTTACCTTTTTTATCTATAGTTATTTGTACTTTGTGATATGTTTGATAGGATTGGTTTAAAATGGTCATTAAATTTTCTGTTATTATATGTAACAATTTCTCTGGCCGATTATTTTCCATAGATATTACATCTTGCGGTAGTTGTAATTCTATCTCCCAAAACATTTGGTCATTAATATCAGTATTAGTATCATTTTTGTTAGACTCAGGCAATTCCATTGGCGGTGCAAAGCCGATATTACACTGCATGGCCGTAGCATCCTCATGAAAAGTATTCTGGTTACAAAGGAAATCAAGGAGTATTACAGAGATGTTTTGTAAACCTTCTCAACAAAATCTTCCTTTTTCCCGTCTGTCAGTTTGTATAGCTGTAGCTGTTATAGACCAGGTTGGAGTGAATTCAAGGCTACCTTGTTGTTCAGGGCATGATCATGTATTTTGCTGAATTCACAGATGTCCGTTGATATTGGAATTCAGTAAGACTCATTGGTTAATAAGGCCCATCTTCCTCCAATGGGAAGAACTCTGGTGGTATTTACAATAGTTTCTTTACCTATTATGATGCTGAAATAAGTCTGGTTGGCCATAATTTAGAGTATTAAGGCAGTTAACTGAACATTTTTATAAGTTACAGGAGGCTTTAATGGTTTTCTATGATTAGAAGAGCTGTACATTTGGGGTTTCTGCAGTTAATGAAGAAGGTCCTTGACCCATAGTTACCTCAGAACCTTCTGGGTTTTATGGCAGAGTTTGATTTCAGAGATGGCTGAATCCATCAAGTCTTTCCTAAAGTAGCATCTTTGATGGATAGTCATTGTTTTTTTTTTACTTTGTCTTAGGCCATTCCATCACAAAACTTGGTTTGTGGGTACATTGGATATTTTGGTATGTTAGACAGGCTGCCGCTAAATTTCTCCCATTGTTGAACCTGGAGATCTTTCTTAATAATTTATCATCTAAGTTTATAGAGACACAATGGTCATTCTGGTTTTTTTAAATTAATTTTTTTATTAACATATAATGTATTATTTGTTTCAGGGGTACAGGTCTGTGATTCATCAGTTTTACACAATTCACAGCGATCACCATAGCACATGCCCTCCCCAATGTCCATCACTCAGCCACCCCATCCCTCCCACCCCCCTCCACACCAGCAACCCTCAGTTTGTTTCCTGAGATGAAGAGTCTCTTATGGTTTGTCTCCCTCTCTGGTTTCATCTTGTTTCATTTTTTCCTCTCTTCCCCTATGATCCTCTGCCTTGTTTGTCAAATTCCACATATCAGTGAGATCATATGATAATTATATTTCTCTGATTGACTTATTTTGTTTAGCATAATACCCTCTAGTTCCATCCATGTCATTGCGAATGGCAAGATTTCATTTTTTGATGGCTGCATAATATTCCTGTGTGTGTGTGTGTGTGTGTGTGTGTTGTACCACATCTTCTTTATCCATTCATCTGTTGATGGACATCTAGGCTCTTTCCATAGTTTGGCGATTGTGGACATTGCTGCTATAAACATTGGGGTGCACGTACCTCTTCGGATCACTACATTTGTATCTTTGGGGTAAATACCGAGTAGTGCAATTGCTGGGTCATAGGGTAGCTCTATTTTCAACTTGTTGAGGAACTTCCATACTGTTTTCCAGAGCGGCTGCACCAGCTTGCATTCCCACCTTTCTCCACATCCTCGCCAACATCTGTTGTTTCCTGACTTGTTAATTTTAGCTGTTCTGGCTGGTGTGAAGTTGTATCTCATTGTGGTTTTCATTTGTATTTCCCTGATGCCGAGTGATGTGGAGCACTTTTTCATGTGTCTGTTGGCCATTTGGATGTCTTCTTTGCAGAAATGTCTGTTCGTGTCTCTGCCCAGTTCTTGATGGGATTATTTGTTCTTTGGGTGTTGAGTTTGATAAGTTCTTTATAGATTTTGGATACTAGCCCTTTATCTGACATGTCATTTGCAAATATCTTCTCCCATTCTTTTTTTTTTTCAAGATTTTATTTATTTGACAGAGAGACACACAGTGAGAGAGGAAACACAAGCAGGGGGAGTGGGAGAGGGAGAAGCAGGCTTCCCGCTGAGCAGGGAGCCCAATGAGGGGCTCGATCCCAGGACCCTGGGATCATGACCCAAGCTGAAGGCATACGCTTAACCGACTGAGCCACCCAGGTGCCCCTCTTCTCCCATTCTGTCTGTTGTCTTTTGGTTTTGCTGACTGTTTTCTTTGCTGTGCAAAACTTTTTGTCTTGATGAAGTCCCAATAGTTCATTTTTGCCCTTGCTTCCCTTGTCTTTGGCGATGTTTCTAGGAAGAAGTTGCTGCGGCTGAGGTCAAAGAGGTTGCTGCCTGTGTTTTCCTCAAGGATTTTTTTTTTTTTTTAAGATTTTATTTATTTGACAGAGAGACACAGTGAGAGAGGGAACACAAGCAGGGGGAGTGGGAGAGGAAAAAGCAGGCTTCCCACTGAGCAGGGAGCCCAATGCGGGGCTCGATCCCAGGACCCTGGGATCATGACCTGAGCCGAAGGCAGACGCTTAATGACTGAGCCACCCAGGCGCCCCCTCCTCAAGGATTTTGATGGATTCCTGTTGTACATTTAAGTCTTTCATCCATTTTGAGTCTATTTTTGCGTGTGGTGTAAGGAAATCGTCCAGTTTCTTTCTTCTGCATGTGGCTGTCCAATTTTCCCAACGCCATTTGTTGAAGAGACTGTCCTTTTTTCTTTTTCTTTTTATTTTATTTTATTTTATTTTATTGTTAAAGATTTTATTTATTTATTTGAGAGAGCGAGAATGAGAGAGAGTACACGAGAGGGGGGAGGGTCAGAGGGAGAAGCAGACCCCCTGCTGAGCAGGGAGCCCGATGCGGGACTCGATCCCGGGACTCCAGGATCATGACCTGAGCCGAAGGCAGTCGCTCAACCACTGAGCCACCCAGGCGCCCGAGACTGTCCTTTTTTCATTGGACATTCTTTCCTGCTTTGTTGAAGATTAGTTGACCATAGAGTTGAGGGTCCATTTCTGGGCTCTCTATTCTGTTCCACTGATCTATGTGTCTGTTTTTGTGCCAGTACCATACTGTCTTGATGATGACAGCTTTGTAATAGAGCTTGAAGTCCGGAATTGTGATGCCACCAGCTTTGCTTTTCTTTTTCAACATTCCTCTGGCTACTCGGGGTCTTTTCTGATTCCATACAAATTTTAGGATTATTCCATTTCTGTGAAAAAAGTTGATGGTATTTTGATAGGGATTGCATTAAATGTGTAGATTGCTCTGGGTAGCATAGACATTTTCACAATATTTGTTCTACCAATCCATGAGCATGGAACGTTTTTCCATTTCTTTGTGTTTTCCTCAATTTCTTTCATGAGTATTCTATAGTTTTCTGAGCACTTTGCCTCTTTGGTTAGATTTATTCCTAGGTATCTGTTGGTTTTGGGTGCAATTGTAAAGGGGATCGACTCCTTAATTTCTCTTTCTTCTGTCTTGTTGTTGGTGTATAGAAATGCAACTGATTTCTGTGCATTGATTTCAATGGTCATTCTGTTGAGTGTTATATATAATATAGGTTAAATGTGAGTTAGGTGGGACTTCTTGAACGGTCTCTCTTAATGGAGGTCCTTTGTAATATATAAGCACCAGAAGCTAAAGGAACATTAGAGTATGTCCAAGAAGTCATAAGCATTTTACATAAGTTAGCATAATAAAGCACTAGGGGAGTACTGAAGTTATGTTAGTTAAATCAGTGGGTAACCATAATATTTTATCAGAATGTAATAAAGGGGGAGGTGAAAGCAAATACATAGGCTTACTATCTCCTAATATTACAATTTTAAAAGAAGAGTAGAAATACAAGCCTGGTCCTGAATCTTGAAAAAGCAGTCTACGCTGATGTCATTACTTCTCATCCTGGTTTGTGGCTCGAATGTCTCTGATGCTCTCTGAGTGGCCCACAGAGCAATAGGCACAAAGATTGACAATGCATGAGGTATTGTGGTGATTTCTTTACAACAAGCTCTTTGTATTTTCAATTTGCAGAGCTTCAGGGAAAAGGGCAGTTTTAGTTCTCAAATGATTCCAAGTCAGAAAGATGGGAGAAAAATCAACATGTTAGTTTGGAGAGTTGTAGGAGAGCATTGGAGGACACGAGAAGAAATCAAGGTCTGGTCCCCAGTTTACAATGAGTAGTATTAAAATCTAGTATCTACAAAGATGTGTTATTGAAACATTTTCTTTCTATAATCACCCTCATTTTTACCCAAAATAGCCAAATTAAGACTAATTTGTTTGTAAAACAAGTCCAGTTCTAACAAACTTGGTCTAATTACTTACATAAGCATAGGAAGAATAGTGATTGACCATATAAGTTCTTTTAAATCTGCTTTGCTGGAACTTTTCATAAGGAATTCTAGATTGAACTTTTAATAACCTCTCAAGACCAGAAGGCAAGCCAAATTCTTGCTGTCAGATTCCCTGTAATACCTGTAGATTTTGGTGAATTCTTCTTGAGGTCTCCAAAATATCCCAAGGTTCCTGCACCTGCCAGGAAGTGACATTCTTTACTCACCTGGTGAGGCTGTGGGGAACTCTGTAAGCAAGTTATTAGGCTGATACTTCCAAGGGGCTTTGTTGGCCCCATAAAATCAATCTTAGTTCCTTAAAGCTGTCTGGTCTTATCTGAGTCTATGTGTGTCTTTCTCAGATAAAACATTCCAGTCAAAGCCTTGGTAAAATAACCAATGTTTCCAATGGTGTCCTGTTACAAGATGCATGGATTCTTTTTTTTTTTAAGATCTTATTTATTTATTTATTTGAGAGAGAGAGAGAGAGAAACAGCATGAGAGGGGAGAGGGTCAGAGGGAGAAGCAGACTCCCTGCTGAGCCGGGAGCCCGACGTGGAACTCGATCCCAGGACTCTGGGATCATGACCCAAGCCAAAGGCAGTCACTCAACTGACTGAGCCACCCAGGCACCTCAGGAGCATGGATTCTTACTGAACTTATGCAAATAATTATAATTGCCATGAAAGAAAGAATACTCACTGAGAGTTTCTGAATTCTAGAAGGTTCAGGTAGGGAGAAAAGATAAATGTTTCAGTTTGTTCACAAAGGCATACTTTATCATATTTCTGTAAGTCATTGGTATCTTTGGAGGAAAAGTTTCCTTCCATCTGGAAGAGCAGATAGTAGAGGACCTGAAAAGTTTCACACGAAAGCCATCAAAACTGTAATCTTTCTTAATTCATTCGGTCTCATGTTACTAATTCTTGTTCTGTTTGAATGCAGCTTTTCCTTTAGTTTTGCAAATTCTTACTCAGCTTAGTGTTATTACTTTAAATATATTAGAAACCTTTTCGTGGATCTGCTTGAAGACGAAACACATTTTGCAAGAGCATCCGAACAATAACTACAAATGACAAAATACTCAAAAATGGCCATGATTAAAGATCCGATGAGAGTTCATTATAATGCAGTTGACAAGGAAATCTGGCTATTTCTGCGACACAGAACATTTTAATAATTAGAATGTCAAGGGATGACCTTATACCAGAACATATTAAAACTTCAGGAATTTCATGTAATTTCTGAAACAGTTATAGCACTTACCTATACAATATAACCTAAGAAGGTTTATCATCTTTGTTTGACAATGCTTCCCCTGTAACAACACAAAATAAACATGTCTAATTAGTCAAAATGACTTCATTTAGAATTGCAGTGTCGGACGCCTGGGTGGCTCAGTTGGTTAAGCGACTGTCTTCAGCTCAGGTCATGATCCTGGAGTCCAGGGATCGAGTCCCGCATCGGGCTCCCTGCTCAGCGGGGAGTCTGCTTCTCCCTCTGACCCTCCCCCCTCTCATGTGCTCTCTCTCAAATAAATAAATAAAATCTTAAAAAAAAAAAATAGAATTGCAGTGTTGAGAGGTTTTGTTAAGAACCTCAGAATGGGGCGCCTGGGTGGCTCAGTCGTTAAGCGTCTGCCTTCGGCTCAGGTCATGATCCCAGGGTCCTGGGATCGAGCCCCACATCGGGCTCTCTGCTCGGCGGGGAGCCTGCTTCTCCCTCTCCCACTCCCCCTGCTTGTGTTCCCTCTCTCGCTGTGTTTCTCTCTGTCAAATAAATAAATAAAATCTTTAAAAAAAAAAAAAAAAAAAAAGAACCTCAGAATGTTTCCCTCTACAAAAGAAAAAAGAAAAAAAAAAAAAAACAGGAAAAAAACCCCAAATAAACAAAAAACCTCAGAAGGTTTTAAAAGCCCATGCCTAGAGGCACCTAAGTGGCTCAGTCAGTTAAGCGTCTGACTTCAGCCTAGGTCCGATCTGGGGGTCCTGGGATTGTGCCCCACATCGCTCCATGCTCTGCAGGGATTCAGAGTCTGTTTCTCCCTCTCCCTCTCCCCTTCCCCACCCCCGTCCCGCTCATGCTGTCTCTCTCAAATAAAATAAAAAGTCTTTAAATAAAGCACATGCCTAAATAGGATTATAGATCATTATAAAATTTAATGTTTGGTTATCTATTTAACCATGGTGGAAATAAGAGATTCCAAAGGCAAATACAGGTTACCTAGTTGTTAGCAAAACTTAGATCCTTTTAATATTGAGTTTTAACTTCCTTAATCAAAGACTTGATAAAAACAAAGTATAGAAACCTTGTGGGGTTTTGGGGGGGGAGCAAATAAAGATTTTGTTTATAATTTTTTTTTTAGATTTTATTTATTTGTTTGTCAGAGAGAGAGAGTACAAGAAGGGGGAAGCGGCAGGCAGAGGGAGAAACAGGCTCCCCACTGAGTAGGGAGCCTGACGTGGGACTTGATCCCAGGACCCTGGGATCATGACCTGAGCCGAAGGCAGACGCTTAACCAGCTGAGCCACCCAGACGCCCCTGCTTGTAATTTCTTATCAAGTGCAGACCAACAGGGGCACCTGGGTGGCTGAGTCATTTTGAGCGTCTGCCTTCTGCTCCGGTCGTGATCTCAGGGCCTCTCTGTTAAGTGGGGAGCCAGCTTCTCCCTCTCACTCACCCTCTGTTCTCTCTCTCTCTCTCAAATAAGTAAATAAAATCTTAAAAAAAAAAAAAAAAGAGCAGACCAACAATCCAAGAAAACTTTGTCTTTTTAACAGAGAGAAAGGCTAAATCTCAATCTTATATCAATGTGCATTTAAAACTCACTCAATGCAATCTTATTCAGTCCTGAGCACACATGAAATTCTTCTCCAAAGATTTCCCTTTACAAACCTACAGCTTTCTAAAAAAACAAAAACAAAAACAAAAAACAAAACGTACAGCTTTCTTTTTCATTCAGATTTTGTCCTAAGACTTCTCTCTCTAAATAACCAGTCTCATTTTAAGACAAACTTGCTTTCTTTTCCCTCAACAAAAATGTATTTCCATTCCTCATACCTTCTTTCTTATCAAGAAACACATCTTAACTTTTCATGCAGACAGAATTGCTTCCCTTATCATTTCCATCAGTCTTAATTACATTTACAAGAATTTTAACTTTTAGAAATCTTAGTCTCCAGGGAAAACTAAGTATTAACCAACTGTGCACTGTCTGTTACACCAGAATTCGTTAGATCAGAAATTTGTGAATACATTTTTTAATTTCTAGAAACATATTTTTTTTCATAATACGAAAGCATGTTTGCCAACGGACCCTAGTATCCTCCAATTTCTCCACAGTAAGAAGCCAAAGCAGACAAATCTGTTCAGTCATCAGTACTTTGGTATTCTTAGTTAGAAAAGACTTAAATATCCAATGAATTCAGCCCAATGCATCATTTAATGTAGCAAAACTTCAAAGTTTCAGGTTACCAAAGATTTTGAAAGCTATAACACCTTTTATTTATTTCACCCATTTGCTCATAACAATTACACCATGAAAACTTTATAAGACAGACAAAATCGGGGCACCTGGGTGGCTCAGCCGGTTAAGTGTCTGCCTTTGGCTCAGGTCATGATCCCAGGATCCTGGGTTTGAGTCCCGCATCAGGCTCCTTGCTCAGTGGGGAGCCTGCTTCTCCCTCTGCTTGCTGCTCCCCCTGCTTGTGCTTTCTCTGTCACAAGTAAATAAATAAAATCTTAAAAAAAAAAAAGACAAAATCAACCATCATTTTCAGTCATTTTTTGCTGGTAATTTGGAACAGAGATAACAAGCTTATTTGACATTTATTTATTTTTATTTTTATTGTTTTTAAGATTTTATTTATTTATTTGACAGAGAGAGACACAGTGAGAGAGGGAACACAAGCAGGGGGAGTGGGAGAGGGAGAAGCAGGCTTCCTGCAGAGCAGGGAGCCCAATGTGGGGCTTGATCCCAGGACCCTGGGATCATGACCTGAGCCGAAGGCAGACGCTTAACGACTGAGCCACCCAGGTGCCCCTTTTTTGACTTTTAGTAAATCTTGGTAGAATAATAGTTTTATATTTCATGCTGATAAATCTAAAGAACCTATTTTAATTAAACAACAAACTTACATTAGTTTTAATTATTGAATATTTTCTGAGATCATATGAACTTGAAAAATGTTTGGGTTAGTCTCTAAGAGACATTTAGTCTGAGTGCATTTTAGAATGCACAATTCTTATAAATGCTTGCCTTTAAAACAATTAAATAGAGATCTTTTAAGGATTAATTTTTAGCAATACCATCTGGACACAGAAAAATTATCTTACATTTATAACAAACATAAACACATATACACAAAGTGCAAACAAAATCTAGTCTCCTTTTCATTAATATTTGTGGAGAGGACATTAAAAGAGCAATTTCCAAATCTCCTTTTTTTTTTGTTAGGAAAAATAATAAAACTCAAAGTAAAATAGAAAGACTATTCTTTTCTCCCATTCTCCACTATTTTTGGTGAGAATACCATTTTTTCCCACATCAGTGAATATGTCACCAATAATTGTTGCTCTTGCAAGTAAAACATAATTTCTACTATTTTTTTCTTTTTCAGAAAAAAATTTAAGCTCTACACCCAACATGGGCCTCGAACTTACAACCCTAACATCAAGAGTCACATGCTCCATGGACTGAACTAGCTAGGTACCCCAGAAATTTTTTTTAATTAAGTTTTTTATTTTAATTCCAGTATTGTTACCATATAGTGTTATATTAGTTTCAGATGTGCAATATAGTGATTCAACATTTCTATACATTACTCAGTGCTCATCATGACAAGTGCACTTCCTTAATCCCCATCACCTATGTCACCCATTCCCCCACCCACCTCCCCTCTGGTAACCATTAGTTCTCTATAGTTAAGAGTCTGTTTCTTGGTTTTTCTCTCTCCCTTTATTTTTTTTTCTTTGCTTGTTTGTTTCTTAAATTCCACATATAAGTGAAATCGTATGATATTTGTCTTTCTCTGACTGACTGGTTTCTCTTAGCATTGTACTCTATATTTTTTTAAAGATTTTATTTATTTATTTGACAGAGAGAGACACAGCGAGAGAGGGAACACAAGCAGGGGGAGTGGGAGAAGGAGAAGCAGGCTTCCCACGGAGCGGGGAGCCCGATATGGGGCTTGATCCCAGGACCCTGGGATCATGACCTGAGCTGAAGGTAGACGCTTAACGACTGAGCCACCCAGGCACCCCTCTATCTATGTTATTGCAAATGGCAAGATTTCATTCATTTTAATGGCTGAATAATATCCTACTGTCTATCTCTTTTTATTAAAACAAATCTAATTACAAGATAGCATTATAATTTATGGATCCATTAATTAGTCTTTTTCCATTTTCTAATCTAACATAGCTGGTTTTGACCTAACATGCCGAAAGCTGCAGCAACAAATAAACCAGATGAAGCCCAGGGTGCCTCTGTGAGCAATGGTTCCCCCCCACCAAGCCCAGGGTGTTACTGACTGAACCATGTGGCTTCCTGGTTTCCCGTTGCTTGGTCTTGATTTTCTCTAATTGTGTGTGTGAGAAGACTAATTTTGACATGTCAAAAGAACCCTGTTTGGGCCATCTGAGACTCAGGTTACCCAGAGTTACATTTTCCCCTTTAAATAAGCACTTTCAAGTATTGGCTCTGTGTTGTAGATGGAGCCTGCCAGAGTTCCTGTGAATGGTTCTTGGTTTGCTGGGAGTTGTTCAGCTTTTAAAGCTCATCTCCCTCCCTCTTCATTGTAGTTTCGGTTTTGGAATAAGGTTTGAGCAAAATCTAAGGATGGTAAGTGTAGTGCATCGAGAGGGGACTGTTTGTGTCACTTCCAAATGGTCAAGACACCCTCTCTGACGTGTCTTGCTTTATCTCAGGGAGGTCTAAGACCATCAGGGGGGCCTCAGAGCACTGGATGACCCATTTTCACATGTGTGTCCCTGGACGAGCCAATCATTAATTAACCTTCTGAGACAGGAAACTCCTCTGGGGCTGCTACACGTCTTGAGGATAGCCTCAGACACGTCCACTGGGCTTTCAGTCCCCTGAAAGCGCTGGATAGTCTGGAAGAGCAAGTGTCCCTTCTCTTGGAGCTGAATTGTTCAGTCTCCTATCTCTAGCCAGAAAATTTACTCAAGCCTTATATAAATAACATCAATTAGTAGAATGCCAAATTAAAACAACCAACCTATCAACCCCAATCCCTCTAGGTTATTTCCACCTGAAGAACATTCCTGATAGCCCCGAACAGCTTTAAATAAAAGTCAGGACCGTCAACTCAAATTGAGGAGGCCCGGGTACCAGGCGAACTCACTGACACACCTGAGAGGTGCTGAGGAGCCAGAGGGGCACAACGGGCCCATGCTGATGCTAAGTGCACAGTTCCGGATAACCCCCAGGTGTTCTCAGGTGAGTTGATCTGATACCCTGCCAGCCATGCCAAGGAATGTCGACGCGAAATGCACAAACCTTTTAGAATCTCTACCAGTAAGAAAGAGACTTTCATTTGAGACCAAGATAGGACAGCTGCCTGGGAAACATGCTCTTCACAGGGAAGAGAGTGAGCCAGAAAATGAACAGTTTTTACAGAGTTATGTACTTTTTTACATATTGTAAAAGCTCAAAAGATTATAGATTAGGGGCGCCTGGGTGTCTCAGTGGGTTGGGCATCTGTCTTCAGCTCAGGTCATGATCTCAGGGTCCTGGGATTGAGCCCCACATCAGGCTCCCTGCTCCGCAGGGAGTCTACTTCTTCCTCTCCTGCTCCCCCTGCTTGTGTGCTCTCTCTCTCTCTCTGTCAAATAAACAAATAAAATCTTAAAAAAAAAAAAAAAGATTATAGATTAGCATATAGGCAGGAATCGCAAGTTTTATGCCAGGAATCACAAGGAATGCAGGGAGTGGGAGCCTTGATCAATATCCCAAGGATGAGATGGTTTTCCTTTGGCTACTCATTCACAGAGCAGATGGACAATGAGTGTGTGGTGGGCCATACATCAGCCTTTTGATTTAAATAAGCTTAATATACAGTCCTGTTGACTGAGGAAGAAATCTAAAATGACTTCCCTTGTAGAGCGGGACTTCAGAGAGTTTTTCTCTCCTCCCTTCCCGCATGTGTGAGAGTACCTGAGAGTTGCTCTAGGATACATCCCTGAACATGGAATCGCCAGGTTAACAGATACATACTTGTAAATTTTGATATGTTTCTCTATCTATGTTGTTGTATCAATTTAGAGTGCTGTACAAATGTACATGTTGGGTACGGCACTGTAAAGTAGGCGGGGCCGCAGGAAGAGACAAGACTGAGGTTTGGAAGGAGAAAGTTTATTATAGTTAACAGGACTCAGAGAAGATCACCACATGCCACAGGGCGAGCCAATCATTTGGCAGAAGCCAGGAGCAAGGGGCAAGTCTAGGCCAAAGTCTTTATTGGGGTTTCTGTGGGAAAAGCAAGGCAAGGGAGGGCAAAGTACATAGCTTAGGCTTGGTGGGTTTGAATAATTCCAGGGCGTGCTGGGCTATCAGAGTGGTCTCTGGTGGTCTGCTGTCTGACCCTGGGATGACTTAGAGCAGAGAAAATGCTGGTTCAGTGTGTGAGAATTAGATAAGGAGGTGGCTGGAGGGTGGATTTGGGATGGGTTAGTTTGTAGGTGAAAGATGTGCTCCAGGGCAAGCCCTTTGTTATTTCCAAGAAAGGGCTAGCCTTGGGAGGGGCCAGGAAGCTTTTTAAGACGTCAAAACATCCGTAAAATACAGAAAAAAATTAATGCATGTATTTTAAATAGCAGTGTATAAGATCATGTATTTTCCCACAGTAGTAGTAGGATCTGTATTTCCTTTGTTGCTTATTTCTCTTCTGATTATGTTTCTCATTCATTCTTTAAACAAGTATTAAATGCTTCTAATGTGCCATGTACTTATGATGTGTGAACAAAACAGACAAAACCCTTGCCCTCAGGAAGCTTAAGTTTCAGGAAATGTATAGGGCCCTTAGGGAGGAAACCACAAAACTTGAGAGAGACATGAAAGGTGTCTTGCTATTTCTTTGTGTCATCTTCAGTTTCTTTCTTTGGTGTTTTATAATTTTCTGAGTACAGGTCTTTCATCACTTTGGTTAGATTTATTTTTAGGTTTCTTATTTTTGGTGCAATTGTAAATGGGATTGTTTTCTTTTTTTTAAGATTTATTTTTATTTTATTTATCCTATTATTTTTTTTAAAGATTTATTTATTTGACAGAGAGAGACACAGCGAGAGAGGGAACACAAGCAGGGGGAGTGGGAGAGGGAGAAGCAGGCTTCCCGCAGAGCAGGGAGCCCGATACAGGGCTCGATCCCAGGACCCTGGGATTGTGACCTGAGCCGAAGGCAGACGCTTAACGACTGAGCCACCCAGGTACCCTAATCTTTATTATTTCCTTCTTTCTGCTGGTTTTAGGTTTTGTTGTTCTTTTTCTAGCTACTTCAGGAGTAAGGTTAGGTTGTTTATTTGAGATTTATCTTGCTTCTTGAGGTAGGCCTGTTTTGCTATATACTTTCCTCTTGGAACAGTTTTTGTTGCATCCCAGAAGTTTTGGACCATTATAGTTTCATTTTCATTCATTTCCGTGTAATTTTTAATTTCTTCTTTTATTTTCAGGTTGACCCATTCATTGTTTAGTAGAATGTTATAAAACCTCAATATAGGGGCGCCTAGGTGGCTCAGTTGGTTGGGCGACTGCCTTCGGCTCAGGTCATGATCCTGTAGTCCCAGGATCGAGTCCCACATTGGGCTCCCTGCTCGGCAGAGAGTCTGCTTCTCCCTCTCCCGCTCCCCGCTCTTGTGCTCTCTCTCCCTCTCTCACTCTCTTTCTCAAATAAATAAATAAAAAATCTAAAAAAAAAAAAAACACAAAAAAACCCACCCCTCAATATATTTGTGCTCTTTCCAGATTTTTTCTTGTGATTGATTTCTAGTTTCATGGTGTTGTGGTCAGAAAAGATGCATGGTATGACTTTGATCTTCTTGAATTTGTTGAGGTTTTGTGGGTAATATTTGATCAGTTCTGGAAAATGTTCCATGTATACTTGAAAAGAATGTGTATTCTGTGGTTTTAGGATGGAATGTTCTGAGTATATCTGTTAAATCCCTCTGTTCCAGTGTGTCATTCAAAGCTATTGTTTTCGGGGCACCTGATTGGCTCAGTTGGTTAGGCTTCCGACTCTTGGATTCGGCTCAGGTCCTGATTTCATGGCTCGTGAGCCTGTGTTGGGCTCTGCACTCAGTGGGAGTCTGCTTGGATGTCCTCTCCTTCTGCCCCTTCCCCCACTTGTACTGTCTCTCTTTCTCTCAAATAAATAAATGTATCTTTTTAAAAAAAGTTGTTTTCTTGTTGATTTTGTTTGGATGATCTGTCCATGGATTTAAGTGGGGCATTAAAGTATGCTACTATTATTGTATTACTATCAATTAGTTCCTTTATATTTGTTATTAACTGTTTTATGTATTTGGGTGCTCCTATGTTTGGTGCATAAATATTTACATTGGTTATATCTTCTTGTTGGATTTCGCTCTTTCTTATTATATCGTGTCTTTGTTTCTTGTTACGGTCTTTGTTTTAAAGTCTGTTTTTTCTGATATAAGTATTGCTACTTCAGCTTTTTTTTTTTTTTTAAGATTTATTTATTTATTAGTGAGAGCCCAAGGCGGGGAGGGGCAGAGGGAGAGGGAGAGAGAAACTTCAGCAGACTCTGCTTTCAGCATGAAGCCTGAGGTGGGCCTCGATCTTATGACCCTGAGATCACAACCTGAGCTGAAACCAAGAGTTGGACTGACTGAGCCGCCCAAACACCCCTTAGCTTTCTTTTGACATCCATTTGCATAATAGAGGTTTCTCCATCCCCTTACTTTCAATCTACAAGTGAGGTCTAAAATAAGTCTCTTGTAGGCAGCATATAGATGGGTCTTATTTTTTTTTTCATTCTGTCACCCTATATCTTTTGATTAGACCATTTAGTCCATTTACATTCAAAGTAATTTTGTTACTTATTTTGTGGTTATTTCTGAAGATTTTCTCTGATCCTTTCTTGTTCTCTCATATTTTGCTGATTTTCCTTAGTGATATATTTGGATTTCTTTCTCTTTATTCTTGGCATGTTTATTAGTGTTTTTTTTAATTTTTATTTTTTAAATTTTTAAAAAGATTTTATTAATTTGACAGAGGGAGAGAAAGAGAGAGGGAGAGAGAGAGAGAGAGAGTAGCTGAGGGAGAGGGAGAAGCAGACTCCTTGCCGAGCAGGAAGCCTGACTTGGGACTTGATCCCAGGACCCTGGGATCATGACTTGAGCCAAAGGCAGATACCCAACCAACTGAGCCACCCAGGCACCCTATTAGTGTTTTTTGGTTTTGTTTTAAGATTTATTTATTTATTGTTAGAGAGAGAGAGAGAGAGAGTGTGTGCGGTGCGGGGAGGGGGCATAGGGAGAGTGAGAGAGAGAACCACAAGCTGACTCTGCACTGAGTGCAGAGTTCAATGTGGGGCTCAATCTCACAACCCTGAGATCATGTCCTGAGCTGAAATCAAGAATTGGACACTTAACCAACTAAGCCACCCAGGTGCCCCTGTTATGGTTATCATTAGGTTTGTATGTAAACTCTTCTTCAATAGCAGTTTATATTAAATTGATGGTCGTTTAAGTTTGAACCCATTCTTTTTTCCTCTCCTCTGTATATTTTAGGTATATATTATTATATCCTTTTTTTGGTGAGTTCCTTGACTAATTTTATACAGAAATATTCATTTTTACTGCTTTTGTTTTTCCTACCTTTATACTGTCACTTTTGGTCTCTCTTTAAAAAGAAAAAAAAAAAAAGTATGTATTTAAGTAATCTCTGTATTCAATGTGGGGCTTGAACTCATGACCCCAAGATCAAGAGTCACATGCTGTAATGACTGAGCCAGCCGGGCAGCCCTGGTATCTCCTTTCTACTCACAGATCCCTCTTTAATATTTCTTGCAGGGCTGGTTTAGTGGTCACAGACTCCTTTAGTTTTTGTCTGGGAAAGCCTTAATCTGTCTACTCAGAATGACAGCCTTGCTGGATAAAGTATTCTTGGCTGCAGATATTTCCCATTCAGCACTTTGAATAGATCATGCCACTCCCTTCTGGCTTTCAAAGTTCTGTTGAAAAATCTACTAGCCTTATGGGTTTTCCCTTGTAAGATATTGACTTCTTTTGTCTTGCTGCTTTTAAGATTTTTTTTTCTTTAGCACCGTACTTGTGGGTCTGCTTTTGTTGATTTTGATGGGAGTTCTCTGTGCCTCCTGCATCTATCTGGGTATCTGTTTACTTTCCCAGATTAGGGAAGTTTTCGGCTATTATTTCTTTGAATAAATTTTTTGCCCCTTTTCTCTCTTCTTCTGGGACTCCTATAGTGCAAATATTAGTACATTTGATGGAGTCACTGAATTCCCTGTTCTTGTTTTGTGTAACTCTTTTTTCTCTCTTTTGTTTAGCTTGATTATGTTCCATTACTCTGTCTTCTGGGTCACTAATTCTGCTTCTTCCATCCCACTATTTATTCCATCAAATGTGTTTCTCATTTTGTTTATTGAGCCCTTTATCTCTGCTATGTTATTCCTTATCTCTGGGTAAATGTCTCACTCATGTCTTCCACTCTTTTCTCAAGTCCACTGAGTATCCTTAGGATCATTGCTTTAAATTCTCTATTAGGCATGTTAATTATATCTGTTTTGCTTAGATCTCTGGCCATGGATTTGTCTTGTTTGATTTGGGATAAATTTCTGTCTCATTTTGTCTGCTTCTCTGCGTCTGTTTCTGCATGTTAAGAGAGTCAGCTAGGTCTTCTGTTTTTTTTTTTTAAGTAGGGGCTTGAACTCATGACCCTGAGCTGAGATCAGGAGTCCAACACTTAACTGACTGAGCCACCCAGGGACTACTTCATAAAGTAGTGACTTTATGAAGAGGAGGTCCCGGAGTGCCCTGCAGTGCAGTGTCCTGTTTATCAGAACTTGGCACTTTAGGAGAGTATCCTACGCATTTTGCTTACGCCCCCGTTGGGTCTGAGTCACTTTTCCTTTTAGTGCAGTCATCTGCACGGACTCTGCTGTAGGGGGCTGTGCTTGTTCTCTGTGGTGTCTGTGGGACCCAGGCAGGCCAGCTCTGAGGGGCATGCCTGCTGGGGAACTTGGCAGCGGGGCAGTAGTGCCAGCAAAATTTCTGTCGGGGCTCTAGTCCTACGCCGGATCCCCCAAAGCACTGTGGCAGCTGAGGGCTGTGTGCTGGGGCCAAGGGGGGATGTGAGGTTGGGCGTGGGGCAGCAGCTGAGCAATTCACGCAGCGGCAGCTGTGTACCGGGTGGCTCAGTAGGGTGTAAGCGCGGCTTTAACAAAATTTGCCCTGAGGGGGCGCTTGGTTGGCTCGGTCAGGGGAACACGTGACTCTTGGTCTCAGGTTGGGGAGTTTGAGCCCCACACCGGGTGTAGATTACTTAAAAAAATAAAAACTTTAAAAACAAACCAAAACTTGCGCTGAGCCCAGGGACGAGGCTGGCAGGCTTGGAGGAGGCAAGGGCTCTGGGGTAACCGTACGTGTGGTGTTCTGGTAGCACGTTACGTAGCGGTGTCTGTGCAGCGCCACCTCCCGCAGGTGGCTCCGTTTATGCTGGGGGGTACGGGAGGAAAATGCGCCTGCCAGCTCCCTCATTTTTGAAGTCCCCTAACATACTCTGTGCTCGGTATGAACAGATCTGTCCCCTGTTCCCCCAGCATTGGCAAACTGCTGTTTTTATGTTGCCTCTGTAAGTAGGCTGCTCTTTAAGGGTGGAAACCCAGCAATCACTCGCCCAGGGCTGAGTCTGTTGACTTTTAAAGCTGCAGGCTCCAAGTCCCACTGGTTTTACAAACTCAAAGAATTCAGTCCCTCTGATTTTTCAAGCCAAACCTTACGGGGATTAACCTATCCCATGTGAGCTCCCTGACGCAAGGGCCCGTTAATCTGCCCTCTCCACACGCACAGCTCCCTCCCCTCCCGTGGGCAGCCTCCCTCTGCCTTTCTGACCTTCCTAAACTTTCAGGTGCAGTTCCTTCTCTGTATTTAGTTGTGGAGTCTGTTCTGCTAGTCTTTGGATTGTGCTTCTGTTTATTGACTTACAAACGTGGGATGGGGTGAGCCCAGGAGCCTCCTACTCCACCATCTTCCCAAGCTCCTGATAAGGTGTTTTTTTTTTTTTTTGCGTATTTTGTATGAGCTAAACAGGGGTAAAATAAAGCAGCACTCCATTTATGGTTTTACTACCTTCTCAATTGAGGACTGTCAAGCACCAAAATACACTGCTTAGGTAGATGACAAATGGGCTATTGAGAATCTAAAATATTTCTTTATCATCATGCTATATATTCATGAAATATCCAAATAAGTAGACTGAACAAATATAAAGACAAATCTCCAAATACTGCTTCACCAATGCTACATTGACTCTGTTGAGTATTAGAAGGAAAAAAACCCCAATATTATTTTTCATAAAGTTTTTAATAAGCTATAATTTTCTTACATGTACATTAGTAAACTTAAAAAGACAAATATTTACTACCAAACGTTAAATACTGTACAATTTATAAAAAATATAATTTTAAGATTTTGAGTAATAAAGGGAAGAAACTTACTTCAAATGGATAAAATAAAATTCTACTTTTTGAGAAATTTAACTAGAAAATAAGACATTTCCCATTTGTCTAAGAGAACACTAAAAACTTTACGGAAGCCAGAGACCATACTATTTTTTTCAAGCTTTCATCTACATAGCTTTAAATAAGCCTTAAAATTTATTTTCCAGTACATGTAAGGTTGTTAAACAGAGTACATGACTGTGGGAATGACTATGCTAGCATGAGAAGTCATGAAGAACAAAGATATATCTTATTCATCTTTATATCTTCAGCTCCTAGCATAATGCCTAACAAAGTAATAATGTTTAAAAGCAATGCTTGTTGCTGAACTGGGAAAATATACATATCTACCTTTGGTCGAATTTTCATTCCATATTAAGCGGCTACATTTGAAGTACCTGAGTAGCAGTCCTGTTCTTTGGCCCTTGACCTTAAACTGAGTACGGTAAGCTAACACACATACACTTTCTCCATCAGCCTTCTGACAGGATCCTCAGAACTGAACCATCATGGGCCTGTGAATTTTCTCTTATGTTGTCTGATTCGTAGGTCTTGGATAAGTTAATATCAGTGTGCAAAAGTAATGCATTTTCAGTGCAGGATAAGAATGTGCTTTTGAGTAAGAATGGAATAAAGGCCTTGCTTTTCCATGTTTTAAGTAACAGATACATAGCATCTTATATTATGTCACAATTAGCAATTTTTAGACACTGAACATAATACACTGTATTACAATGAAATGTGGTAGGCTTCCATTTTAGGAGCAAAAATAAGTTTCACATGAAAGAAGATTTATTTTAGATTCACATAAAATACATTTAGAATAAATCTAAATTTTTAGCATTTAAACAAACACAGAGGAACTTCAAGATGTACAGTCTCCATGCTGTCCAAAAAGCAAATACAAAAAGCTCTTTTTAAATTATTGATCATCACCTCGTTGCCTTAAATTTCTAGATTTTCCATTTTCAATTCTTCTCTTTTTAAAGACTGGGGCCACTCCATCTGCCATGACTCCAAGAGAAGTGACTGTTTTTTCTTTAAATATCACTTTGGGTTGCCCACCAATATCAGGTTCTGAAGTTGATACATATTCATTTTCAGTGCTTGGAAGTTCCAAATCTACCTCCTCACTGAAACAAAGTAAAAATAAAACCATTATTTGACAGACTGAGACAAACTTTTACATAACATCTGAGTCCAACAAAGGCCCAAGATCATCTTTCTAATGATAGTGAGAAGTTAAAAGTCATTTCATACTAGGAAATTACTTAAAGATAATCATTTTATAGGATCCTTAGACTTCAGAACTCTCTTCCAACATGGCCTAAGACAACTCTCCAAACAAGACCATAACAATGAATCAGAGACGCAGCCGCACCAAATTCACAGAAGATCAATTAAAAATCCTCATCAAGGCATTTCACCAAAATCCTTACCCAGGTTATGCTACCAAACAAAGACTCGCTTTAGAAATCAACACTGATGAGTCCAGAATCCAGATTTGGTTTCAGAATCAAAGAGCTAAGGCACCAGTGCCAGAAAAAATCAGAACCCGATGAGGACTTAGAATCAAGTCAAGACCAAGATCACTCTGAAGAGGAGATTCAAAGTAGAGAAGACAGACGGTGTCGTACCAGCTACACTTCTTCGCAATTACACACCCTCATCGAGGCATTTATGAACAACCCTTATCCTGGCATTGATACCAGAGAGCAACTTGCTAAAGAAATTGGCATTCCAGAGTCAAGAGTCCAAATTTGGTTTCAAAATCGGAGATCCAGATTCCATGTCCAGAGAAAAAGAGAACCTGATGATCAAGACTCAGAACAGAGACAAGACCAGGAACAGGATCTCTGAATGAGAGAGTTCAAGCTTTTCCAGAATCTGAGCCTGCTGGAGATGGTGAACAGAACTTCAGGAGCCAGAGGCAGATATATATGGCACCACATAGCCCTACCGACCGATCGTAGATCCAGAGTTCAGCAGATCTTGAAAATCAATGAAAATAAACTTATCAATAGCAAAAAAAAAAAAAAAAGATAATCATTTTATAATATTATTTAAGATACAGAATACTTATTTAGGTGGATACATGTCTGGAAAAGTATCATCTATTCTTTTATTCCTTCTGCACAGAGTACGTATCGTCTAAGGCAATGTTTGTGCTTATACATGACTAGCAGTACAAGTTAAGGTGGTAAGTTATTTATGGAAACCGATCTTGCCATGAACTGTGACAAGGACTCTGGGGGCTTACACAGCACATGATGAAAACCATGGGATCCCACTGTCCTATGGTAGGAGGCTCTACATGGCCTTTTGTCTAGTACTCTTTTTTTAAGAACTAGTCCTTCAAGCACCCACATGGTTAGTAAAAATAATCAGCTGACTAGTCTAGAGATTGCTACCTTATTAACATGAACCTATCATAGTACCCCACCCTCTATAGTCAGTTGGTCCCTGAAAGAGCAACTAAGTCATGCCACATCCATCAGTTCTACCCATGAGCTTTTTGACATGGCCAAGAAAGATCATTATGTTTAATTCTGTAGTGGCTAAGAGTGTAAAATCTGTGGGGAACTACATCTCCTATGTAAAGGAATTCTGCAATGACTGAGAATACAGCTGCCTTACGAAGAAAAGTAGCAAAGGGGGGGAAGCAGACAGAGAATCCTGCCAATGTTTCATTGCTCCAGTAACTCCTGAGACTCAGCCGAATTTCTGCCCTTCCCACAGCTTGGTAGGTAGAACCTTCCTGAGAACCTCTGAATTAATAACCTCTTTTTTATTTAAGGTAACTTAAGTTTCTATCACTTGAAACCAAAAGATTAGTCAGTATTTATTGTAGACTGACCATATAAACATGGGTTTATTTCTGGGTTCTCTATTCTATTCCATTGATCTATATGTCTATTTTTGTGCCAGTACCATACTGTTTTGATTACTACAGCTTTGTAGTAGGTCTTGAAATCTGGGGTTGTGCTATCTCCGGCTTTGTTCTTCTTCTTCAAGACTGCTTTGGCTATTCAGTCCATACAAATTTTAGTATTATTTGTTCGAGTTCTGTGTAAAATGCTGTTGGTATTTTGATAGGGATTACACTGTATCTGTAGTAGGTTGCTTTGGGTAGTATGGACATTTTAACAATATTATTTCTCCTAATCCATGAGCATGGAATATCTTTCCATTTGTTTGTGTTGGCTAGGACTTAACACTTAAATGCCTATTTGGTTCAATTATTTTAAAAGCACATGATAACAAATTTGCTTCCCTCTCAGAAAGACTATATAGAAAGATCTACAGCAATAGTACTGCAAGATCTTTTTATGTCCCATCCTACATATACATGAATAAAAACACAGGCTTAAAAAAGTAGGTTTATAGGCATAGTAATTACTTAAAAATAAAATTTTTTAAAAAAAAGTTATCTTAACCAACTGGTGGCTCAGTTGGTTAAGTGTCTGCCTTCAGCTCAAGTCATGATTCCTGAGTCCCTAGATCGAGCCCCGCGTCAGGCTCCCTGCTCAGCGGGGAGCCTGCTTCTCCCTCTGCCCCTCACCCTGCTCGTGCTCTCTCTCTCAAATAACAAATAAAGTCTTAAGTAAAAGGTTATCTCTAAACCTAAGGTGGGGATCGAACTCACAATCTCAAGATCAAGAGTCACATGCGTTACCAACTGAGCCAGCCAGCACACTCCTTTTTAAATGTAAAAATAGTTTGGAAATTTGCTAGGACTGCAAACAAAACAAAACAAAAACAGAGAATGTAAGTACAAAAATAACATTTCAAACTAGTTATGGGTAGTTCAAAACTAAAACAAAACTTCTGCATAATAAAACACTTGAGGAAGAACCTATCTTAGTAGATAATAATTCAATAAAAATTTCCTCAAAATCTGATGAGGGGATGCAGGAAATAGGGATTCTCCCTGGAACAGGTCTTAAGTCTGATTTGTTTTGAAAACATATGCCTCCCAAAACTTTTATTTACTGTATTAAAACTGCATGTTAAATGCAGTTTTTGTTTGCTTTTCCTACTTCCCTATTTTCTCTTAGACTGCTAACAATGGTGCTTTTCCTAAGAAGGCTAGTAGCCCCTGCAGCTGATGGGAGTATTAATTCTTGGCTTTTTATTCTTTTATTACAGGAGAGGAAACTGAGGTTTAAAGACGTTAAATAACTTGGTCAACCAAACTTATGGAAGTGGTGGAGCTTGGATTAAAATCCAGGTCTGTCTGACCTAAAATTTATATTCTTTCCCCTAGACCACTCTGCTTCCAAGTGAAAGTAAAATTTTACTAACCAAGGAGAGAAACATCTGAGGAATGAATAGTAGTAGGGTTGGTCACTGGAAAAATGAATCTATAGTCAAGAAATTTGATGTGAGATTCATGTATTTCACTTGAATCTTGATGCGTTATATTGTATTTTGATAGAGTGATCAAGCTGTAGTATTGCTTTTTTTTAAAAAAGATTTTATTTATTTATTTGACAGAGAACACAAGCAGGGGGAGTGGCAGGCAGAGGGAGAGGGAAAAGCAGGCTCCCTGCAGAGCAGGGAGTTGTTGTGGGGCTCATCCCAGGACCCTGGGACCATGACCTGAGCCAAAGGCAGACGCTAACCAACTGAGCCACCCAGGTGCCCCTGTAGTATTGTTTCTTAAGTGGGATTATAGGAAAGATAAAAAAAAGAAGTTTGTATTCAAAAGAAAAGGCAAGAGCCTGCAAGTAAACATCTTACAGAGAAATGTCTTTTCAAATAACTTCGGAACAGTTGCAAAAAATAATTACACAAGCACTTCCACAACACCATAATCATTTCCAAATTCGATTGCAAGAACTGTAAAGGTTGTAGTATCTGAACACAATGTAATAAAGGTAGAACAAACATCCCCCCCGCCATGTAGATTTAAAAATGTGAAAATAAAAGGAAACCTTTTAGAATGGAGTCAGGAGGCCGGCAGGGCAAGCTCTCACACCCTACCACTCCTCAATTCCAGACCCAAGAGGAAGAGAAGGACATTGCACATGGATACTACTTTGCTATCCCAGCAGGAGGCTTTCCTCCACCCACAGAACAATCCAGCCAATGAGAGACACATCTCAGCCAATGAAAAGCCACTATACTTCCAGTTCCCAGTTTACTCCAATGGACTTTTTTGTTTATAATAGCCTTCCCAATATCCCACTTTCCTCTATAAAAGGGCATTCCTCTCCTTCCTTCTGTGGACTTGCCAATGGTTTTGTCCTATTTGTCCTAGACTGCAATTTATTCCTGAATAAATCCATTTTTTTGCTGATAAAATAACGGACAGTTTTATTTTTAAGATTAACACAACTTGGTGATCAGAAATGGGATCCAGTGAAGACCGTCAGCAACTCTGAGGCTGGTGAGATGATGGTTACCTACAGAGCCAAGTGGATTTGCTGCTTACTCACCAACGCTGGGATTTGAAGGTAAGTTTTTCTCTGGATTTTGAGTGCCATGCTTTGTGTTCAAGCTCCCCAGGCTTCATTTGGGATCTGTTTTAGGGCCTTGAGTTTTTCTTGTTTGTGTTTAAGTCTCTTGAGGTTACTTGTTTGGCCTTCGGTCTCTTTTTTTTTTTTTTTTTTAAGATTTTATTTATTTATTTGACAGACACAGTGAGAGAGGGAACACAAGCAGGGGGAATGGGAGAGGGAGGAGCAGGCCTCCCGCCAAGCAGGGAGCCTGATGCGGGGCTCAATCCCAGGACCCCAGGATTATGACCTGAGCCGAAGGCAGACGCTTAACGACTGAGCCACCCAGGTGCCCCAGGTCTGACTCTTTTTAGGACTTGGACTGTTCCTGATAAAATTGTACTGGTCTTAGGCCCAACTCCTGTCTGGACCCAGACTCTGCCTACTGAAACTGTTGTAACCTTCAGTCTGACTCCTTTTTGGAACCAGACTGTTCCTGTTGAAATTGTGCTGTTTAGAAATTTTCTCTGCTCTAGGGAAAAGTCTCTATGAAATGGGAACTCAGTCATCAAAATGCTTGAAGGTGCCCCCCCATCCCCCGCCATTTCCTCTCCATCTTTCTGGGATTCTGGCTTGTTTTATGTTTAAAATCTATGGTCCCTATGCATCCACATTTATAACTAAATGGATCAACTTAGCCAAAAGTAATTCTGAACTTCAATGGCATTATGGGGAACTTTTAAATTCCCAAACTCGTCTTACTCAAATTTAAATTAGAAGGCTATAACCGGGGGCGCCTGGGTGGCTCAGTCGTTAAGCATCTGCCTTCAGCTCAGGTCATGATCCCAGGGTCCTGGGATCAAGCCCCACATCAGGCTCCCTGCTGGGCAGGAAGCCTGCTTCTTCCTCTCCCACTACCCTTGCTTGTGTTCCCTCTCTCGCTGTGTCTCCGTCAAAAAATGAATAAAATCTTAAAAAA
Organism: Mirounga leonina; assembly: GCF_011800145.1. Lineage (NCBI taxonomy): Eukaryota > Metazoa > Chordata > Mammalia > Carnivora > Phocidae > Mirounga > Mirounga leonina. Next base: position 51,556,841 of record NW_023270316.1, on the reverse strand, counting down.
AAAAAAAAAAAAAGGCTATGACTGGTAGAAAAACAAAGCACAGTGGACCAGGATGCCTATTTTTTATTAGAAAAAATTATTTTTTATTTTATTTTTTATTTTTTTTTAAAGATTTTATTTATTTGAGAGAGAATGAGATAGAGAGCGCATGAGGGGGGAGGGTCAGAGGGAGAAGCAGACTCCCTGCTGAGCAAGGAGCCCGATGCCGGACTCGATCCTGGGACTCCAGGATCATGACCTGAGCTGAAGGCAGTCGCTTAACCAACTGAGCCACCTAGGCGCCCAGAAAAAAAATTTTTTTAAAAATTTTATTTATTTGACAGAGAGAGATACAGCGAGAGAGAGAACACAGCAGGGGGAGTGGAAGAGTGGAAGAGGGAGAAGCAAACTTGCTGCTGAGCAGGAAGCCAGATGTGGGCTCGATCCCAGGACCCTGGTATCATGACCTGAGCCGAAGGCAGATGCTTAACAACTGAGCCACCCAGGTGCCCAGAAAAAAATTTTTAATTTTAATTCCAATATAGTTAACATATAGTGTTATATTAGTTTCAGGTGCACAATATAGTGATTCAACAGTTCTATACATTACACAGTGCTCATCATGATATGTGTACTCTTAGTCCCCTTTACCTATTTCACACATTCCTCCTTTTTCCCATCTCCCTTCTGGTAACCATTAGTTTGCTCTCTATAGTTCAGAGGCTGTTTTTTTGGTTTGTCTCTTTTGTTCCTTGTTTATTTCTTAAATTCCACACGAGTGAAATCATATGGTATGTTGTCCCTTCTCTTATTTCACTTAGCATTAAACCCTGTAGATATACCCACACTGCTGTAAACAGCAAGATTTTATTTTTTATGGCTAATATTCCATTGTATGTATATACAACCTTTATCCATTCATCTCTTGATGGGACACTTGGGACTGCTTCCATGGTTTGGCTATTATAAATAATGCTGCAATAAACATAGGGGTGCATATATCTTTTTGAACTAGTGTTTTTATATTTTTTGGTATATATCCAGTAGTGGATATGGTAGTTCTATTTTAAATTTTTTGATGAAATCTCCATACTGTATTCCATAGTGGCTGAACCAGTTTGCATTCCCACCAACAGCACAAGGGGGGGGGGGGGTTGTTCCTTTTTCTCCACATCCTCACCAACACTTGCTGTTTGTGTTTTAGTTTTTAGCCATTCTGACAGGTGTGAGATACCTCATTGTGGGTTTTGATTTGCAATTCCCTGATGATAAGTGATGTTGAGCATCTTTTCACGTGTCTGTCTGTTGGCCATCTGTACGTCTTCTTTGGAGAAATGTCTGTTTGTCATGTCTTCTGTCCATTTTCTAACTGGAATATTTGTGTTGAGTTGTGTAAGTTCTTTGTATATTTGGATACTAACCCTTCATCAGATACGTCATTTGCAAACATCATCTCCCATTCAGTATGCTTTTAATTTTCTTGGTTGTTTCCTTTGCTGTGCACAAACTTTTTATTTTGGCGTAGTTCCATTAGTTATTTTTTATTTGGTTTCATTTGCCTCAGGAGACATTACTAGATATTACTAGATAAAAATATTACTAGACCTGATGTCAGGGAAATTACTGCTTGTGCTCTCTTCAAGGATTTTTATGGTTTCAGGTTTCACATTTAGGTCTTTAATTCTGAGTTTAATTTTTGTGTATGGTATAAAAAAGCAGTCCAGTATCATTCTTTTATATGTAGCTGTCCAGTTTTCCCACCACCATTTGTTTAAGAGACTTTTTCCCATTGCACTTTTTTGTCTCCTTTCTTGGAAGATTAATTAACCATATAATCATTGATTTATTTCTGGGTTCTCTTCTATTGATCTGTGTGTCTATATTTGTGCCAGTACCATGCTGTTTTGATTATTACAGCTTTGCAGTATATCTTGAGACCTGTGCTTGTGATACCTCTAGTTTTGTTCTTTTTCAACACTGCTTTGGCTATTTGAGGTCTTTAGTGGTTCCATACATATTTCAGTATTATTCTAGTTTTGTGAAAAATGGTGTTGGTATTTCGATAGGGATTGTATCGTACCTGTAGATTCTTTCATTGTATGGACATTTTAACAGTATTTGTTCTTCAAATCCATGAGAATGCATTATCTTTCCATTTGTGTCGTCTTCAGTTTCGTCAGTGTTTCACAGTTTACAGAATTTAGGTCTTTCACCTCCTGGGTTAAGTTTATTGCTAAGTTTTTACTATTTCTGATGCAACTGTTTTTCCCCCCCTTAATTTCTCTTTCTGCTACTTCACTATTAGGGTATAGAAATGCAATGGACTTCTGGAAAAAAATATTTTTTTTGAAGTAGGCTCCACACCTAACATGGAGCTTGAATTCATGACCCTGAGATCAAGAGTCACATGCTCCACCAACTGAGCCAGTCAGGGGCCCTGGATTTCTGTATACTGATTTTGTATCCTGCGACCTTACTGAATCCATTGATCAGTTCTAGTACTATTTTGGCGGTGTCTTTAGGATTTTCTATATATAGTATCAAGCCATCTTTAAATGATTTACTTCTTCCTTACCAATTTGGATCTTTTTGTTTTTGTTGTCTGATTGCTGTGGCTAGGACTTCAAATACTATGTTGATTAAAAGTGGACAACCTTGTTATGTTCCTGATCTTCAGTTTTTCACCTAAGTACAATGTTTGCTGTGGGTTTTTCATATATGGCTTTTATCATGTTGAAGTAGGTTTCCTCTAAACCTACTTTGTTGAGGGTTTTTATCATGAATGAATGTTGTACTTTGTCAAATGCTTTTCTTACATCTATTGAAATGATCAGATGTTTTTCATCCTTTCCCTTGTTGCTGTGATGTGCCACGTTGACTGATTTGGGAATACTGAACCACCCTTGCATCCCTGGAATAAATCCCACTTGTTGTGAATAGTTTTTTTTTTAATGTATTGTTGGATTCAGTTTGCTAATATTTTGTTGAGGATTTTTACATTTATGTTCATCAGAGATATTGGCCTGTAGTTCTTTTTTTCTGTAGTGTCTTTATCTGGTTTTGGAATCAGGGAAATCCTGGCCTCATAGAATGAATACAGAACCTTTCCTTCATCTTCTGATATTTTGTATAGTTTAAGAATAGGTATTAATTCTTTTTCTTTTTTAAGATGTATTTGACAGAGAGGAAGCAGCAGACTCCCTGCTGAGCAGGGAGCCCGATGCAGGACTCAATCCCAGGACCCTGAGATCATGACCGGAGCTGAAGGTGGATGCTCACCCTACGTATTAATTCTTTAAATATTTGATAGAATTCACCCATGAAGCCATCTGGTCCTGGACTTTTGTTTGTGGGGAGTATTTTGATTATTGATTCAATTTCATTCCTTGTAATCAGTCTGTTTAAAATTTTCGATTTCTTTCTGATAGTTTTGGGAGGTTAAATGTTTCTAGAAATATGTGTGTTTCTTTTAGGATGTCCAATTTGCTGGCATATAATTTTTCATAATATTCTCTTATAATACTTTATATTTCTGTGGTGTCGGTTATTTCTCCTCTTTGCTGATTTTTTTTTTTTTTTGACAAGTCTGGGTCAGCGTTTATTAATTTTGTTATCTTTTCAAAGAACTAGCTCTGGGTGTCATTAGTCTGCTCTACTGTATTTTTAGTTACTATTTCATTTATTTCTGCTCTAATACTTATAATTTCTTCCTTTGTCGTTTGGGTTTTGTTTGTTCTTCTTTTTCTAGCTCCTTTAAGTATAAGGTTAGGTTGTTTGAGATTTTTCTTGCTTCTTAAGGTAGGCCATAAACTTCCCTCTTAGAACAGCTTTTGTGGCATCTAAAAAATTTCAGACTAAAATCTGATTTCACTTATTTCCATTTAAGTTTTTATGTCCTCTTTGATTTCTTGGTTGACCCATTGTTTAGTAGCATGTTATTTAGCCTCCAGGTATGTCCTCTTTGCAGATTTTTTAAATTTTAAAAAAATTTTAAAAAGATTTTATTTGAGACAGAGTGCGCACGAGTGGGGGAGAGGGACAGAGGGAGAGAAGCAGACTCCCTGCTGAGCAGGGAGCTTGACATGGGGCTCAATCCCAGGACCTCGAGATCGTGACCTGAGCTGAAGGCAGATGCTTAACCAACTGAGCCACCCAGGAGCCCTGTCTTTCCAGATTTTTCTTGTGGATGCACAGTGTTGTGTTCAAAAAAGATGAATGGTATGCCTTTGATTTTTTTCAATTTGTTGAGACTTGTTTTGTGGCCCAGTATGTTTTGAAGATCTTTGTGTACTCGAAAAGAGTGTATATTTTGCTGTTTTAGGATGGAATGTTCTGAATGTTATGTGAGATCCATTTGGTCCAATGTGTCATTCAAAGCCACGGTCCTTGTTGATATTTTGTTTGGATGATCCATCAATGTGAGTGGGATGTTAAAGTCCTCTACTATTATTGCATTACTATTAATCAGTTCCTATATATTATTAACTGTTTTATATATTTGGATGCTCTTATGTTGGGTGCATAAATATTTACAACTGTTATATCTTCTTATTGGATTATCCCCTTGTCCTTTGTCTCGTTACAGTCTTTGTTTTAAAGCCTATTTTGTCTTAAAAAACAGTGTAGTTTGTCTAATGTAAGTATTGCCACCTGGGCTTTCTTTTGACATCCATTTGCATGACAGATGTTTCTCTATCCCCTTATGTTCATTTAGAAGGTGTTTTTAGGTCTGAAATGAGTCTCTTGTAGGCAGCATATAGATGGGTCTTGCTTTTTATCCATTCTGACATTCTAGGTCTTTCGATTGGAGCGTTTAGTCTATTTGCATTCAAAGTAACTACCGATAGGTATTTTGTTACTTGTTTTATGGTTACTTTTATAGTTCTTCTCTGTTCCTTTCTTCTCTTTCTCTCTTTGATTAGTTGGCCTAAGTGGTATACTTGGGTTCCTTTCTCTTTACTCTTTGCATATCTATTACTGGTTTTTGAATTGTGGTTACCATTAGGTTTGCAAATAGCATCTTCAGCATATAGCAGTTTATATGAAGTTGATGGTCACTTAAGTTTGAACCCATTCTTTACCCTTCTCCACACTCCCACATTTGAGGTATATGGTTTCATAATTTACATCCTTTTATTTTGTGAATCCCTTGACTGATTTTATAGATATACTTACTTATACTGCTTTTGTGTTTCCTACTTTTCTTACTCCTACTTATGGTCTGTCTTTACACTCAGGGTCCCCTTTAACATTTCTTGTAGGGCTAGTTTAGTGGTCATGAATTCCTTTAACTTTTGTTTGTCTAGCAAACTCTTTATCTCTGGGATGCCTATTTTAAATAGTACTTTGAGGCTTCCAGACTTTTTCAGGATTCTGAGTTTGCCTTTTTGCAAAATGCTATTTCTGAATGAACTGAGGCAAACAATTAAAAGACATCAAAATGGTTTCTGAGGCCTTTTTCTCCCTCCCTTCATCTGCACTCATCTTGTACTCAGGCCCCATCTCTGGCACCATTTTTGTCTATTCTCTCTGCTGAACTTGCCTTTTCCTACTAATTTCTCTGCTGCTCCCTCCTCTTCTGAACCTATTAAAACCTGCTTCTTTAAAGTTAAGTTTTCTGAGAATCTAAATAAAACTCAAGTTCCTTATGTTCCCTGGACTAAGGCTGAATTGTGAGCTATAGTTATAGTTTTCCTCAAGTGACTGAAGACCCCCAATAAGTTGGCTGAAGATTTAACATAGTTATTCCAACTTACCACCTTGGTTTCTCAGATTTACAGCCATTATTCCATGTGCTGTTGGTAAGAACCAGGCCAAACACTGCATGAAACTAGCTAGAGAACATCCTGAAAAACAAACCTCTAACCTTTGGTAAGATGACAGAACACTTGCTGGAAATCTCCACCGAGCAATTTCAGTAGCTTTTCCTAAAGCCTGTTGTCTGAAACAAAATTCAGGTTTGCACACAAAAGCTTGATGAACCTGTTCATGACGATTATGATTGACTCCAAATTGTCTTTAAAGAAAATTCTGATCTTTAGATGCTGAATCCACCCAGGTAGCATTTAACTCTATGTTTATTAATGTTTCAAACTGGGAATTTCTCCTTTAGTTAAAAAGACCAGGATGAGATGGTAAATTGCCCACTCCAGATTTAGTTACCATGGCAAACCAGCTTGCTCACATCCTAGGTGAGTCACCTAAAACACAGACTGCTAAAAGTATCAATTTTCAACTCTGGCAAATGAAGGCCCCTAAACACAAAACCAAAAAAACCTAGTTTCTGCTATTATTGCAAAGAGTGAGGGCAGTGGTGGGGGCGGGGAAGGGGGAGGAAAGGCTGTTATAAATTTAAGCTCTCCAGATACTTTCAGCCTTCTAGTCAGTCTTTCTGATGACCTCCGAGTTCCCAATGATGGGACTTTGAGGAACTGCAGGGGCTCCTTCCTCTTAATCAGCTTGGAGAAATCACTCTCCAGATTAGGAACAAATCTCTCTCCAAATTGACACCAGAGCTACACTCTGTCATTCAGCCCACTGCTACCAAGCTGCCCGTACCCTGGAGCAGTAAAATGGTTTGGACAGTGGAGATCTCTAATAAACCTCAACAAGTTCCTGTCTCTGAATCTATTTCCTTTGTCTAGGCTCTTTTTCCCTTAGTTATTGCACCCCTATTCATTTATTGCACCCCTATTGCCCTAAATTTCTTAGAAAAGCATCTCATGCCAGAATTTCTTTCTCCCCAAAGAGGGAAATAATTCTAGAATTTGAGAGTAGTAATCAAAATAGCCAACCAGGGGAATTAAATGACCTTTGGCATCTTTTATTTGTTTCTATTGAATCAGCTACCATCCTCTTTTACAGCTATCATCCTCAAATGATATTGGCAGAATCCACAGTGTACCTTCCATCAAAATTCAAATGAAGTCTTCAAAACCTCATCCCACAATTCATCAATACCCTGTAAGTAAAGAAGCCCTTTAGGTGTCAAACGCATAATACAAGATTACAAGGCCCAGAGCCTCACTATCCCCTTCCCCAGTCCCTGTAGTATGTATTTGACCTGGGAGGAAACCCAGTGGCTGAGGATGGAGGTTTTTCCAGGATCTCTGAGCACTAAATAACATTGCTATCCGCTCTTGGCACCCTGTTGTTCCTGACCCCCATATGCTACTGATATCCATTTCTAATGAAAGGAAATTTTTCATTGTAATTGATCTATGCAGTGCATTTTTAGTATTCTAGTTGATAGGGAGAGCCACTATCTTTTTGCTTTCATCTGGAAGGAAAAGAAGTACACGGAAGTACACCTGGACAGTAATTCCCCAAGGTTTCAGATAGTCCTTCCTTTTCACAAACCTTAAAAATTGATTTGGATATCAAATTTTCTGTAGATTCTAATTTAAAAAATGTAGATGATACGCTTCACTGCTCCCCTTTTCAGACCTCTTCACAAGAAGATAGCCATGTACCTGTTAAAACTTTTGGCCTTAAAAAGACATACAATCTCCAAAGAAAAATTGTAGTTTGCTCAAACTCAAGTTAGACACTTAGGGCACCTGATCGCAGAACAAGGACTACATTTGGATCCAGGCAGACTTCAAGGCATCCTGACTTTCCCCAAACCTAAAAGTAAGTACCAGGTACAAAGCTTTCTTGGACTGGCTGGCCACTCTCAAAACTGAATTCCAAACTTCTCTATTATGGCTCAACTTTTACATGCCTTATTAAAAAATGACAAACATAACCCTATTATTTGGAAAGATAGGGATAACACAGCCTTTGAGAACTTAAAGCCTCATAAATAATAAAGCCCGCTGCTCTTGAACATCCTCACTATCAACTTCCCTTTTTTCCTTTGTATCTAAGAAGGAAGGGAATGCCCTTGGAGTACTGACCCCAAAATATGAGGAGCACCAGGGACCCATAGGCTATCAGAACCAACAACTAGATGCTGTGGCAGGGGTTATCCCCCCTTGCCTCGAAGCCAGTTCTGCCACTGCCTTTTTAGTTAAGGCCACTGAAGAAATAGGATTCCCTTTAAGAATTCTTGTGCCCCATGCAGAAGCCGTCCTGAATTCTCCTCACACTCTTGCTCACCTCCTATGAAATCCTCATGCCAACTGCTCCTCATGTAACTCTTTCTCATTGCAATAACCTTAGCCCTATAGCTACTGTCCCCTCCTTCACGGATGAAACCCCTCATGACTGCTTAATGTTGACAGCTCACCTTCTGACTCCCTGTGACAATTTACAGGAAAGTCCTTTGACCAATGCAGATTTTTCATGGTTTACTGATGGTTCTTAAAGGATAAAAATGGTAAATAATGTGCTTAGCATGTTACTGCATATTCCTTTTGAAGTCACTGAGCAGAATTACACATCCTTACTTGAGCTTGTACCTTAGTGAAGGGTGGAGCTAACAAACGTTTATACTGACGGTATACCTTGGGGAAAGCTCATGACTTTGGAATATTATGGAAACAACAAGGTGTCCTTACTTCCAACGAGAATAAAAATGACTTATATGTCCAAAATGTATTAGATGTCATAGTTTTGCCAGTCGCTCTAGCTATTATTAAGGTTCCTAGGCATTCCAGACTTAACTCCCTGGAGGCCAAAGGGAACAATCTGTTTTCTGCCAAAAATGCTGCACTCAGGAGACCAGTAGCCAGACCTCTGTCAAAGTCCACAGGGATGTTCTCCCAAATATAATTTGGAAAAACTGACAAGTGATATCTAACAGTTGGCCCCAGGCAAACAGAAACAGTATTTGAAAAGTAGTAATTGTTGGCTCAATAAAGAGAACTCTGGTTTGGACCAAATAACAGTCTGGCCTTACCAGTAATTCTAAGATTCCCAATACTTACCTCTGTACATGCATTAAACCTGTGGTCTACTGATAATAGCATTCATCAACTGATATTGGTGAGGGAAGTTAATAAAGCTGCAAAAAGTGCCTACCTCACTGGTCCTACTTGTCCAAAGTACATTCCACAGAAACCTGCTTGGAAAAATAGATTTCATATAACTTCTCCCTCTCATGGATAAATATTTTAGTTATGGTTTGTATGTTTTCTCTCTGGACCAAAGCCTTCCTCTGTAGACAAGGCAATAATGCTTCTGTGGCTAAAATTCTGTTAGAAAAGATTATCCCTACCTGGGAACCCTCTTGAATTTCATAGTGATTGGAGAACCCTTTTTACTGGTCAGGTGCTTTGACAAGTCAATGCTGTTTGTCCAGTTTTACAACTTTTTCCTTGTGCATGTCACCCTTAACCGCAGAGTTAGCTGCATGCAGTAATGGCACTATTAAGACACAACTGGTACAATTTGTAGAGACCCTTCAAAAACCTTGACCGAAAGCATTGCCACTGGTCCTAAATCTCAGATCCACAGGTTTGGAACTCACAGACTCTCACTCTCTAAGACAGTCACAGGATGTCCAATACACTTGGCCCCTGCCCCCTCTGACCCACAGTAATAAGAGAAGATAAACTTCAACAGTGTAAAGACCTGTTTCTATCAAAAATAACCATGCTGTGGTACATGTTTTTCACAGTGCACTCTAGGGGGAGACAATGACCGGAAGTATTACACTGTGCAACCCGATGATTTTTTGTTGGGGAAGGCACCTCCAAAATCCTTCCTACCTCACTAGAAAGGCTCTTATCAGGAACTACAAACCAAACCTTGTGTCTCCAAACTGCAGAGAAGCCTCCTGATTCATGTGACACACCTAAAGAAAGCACCAAACCCTGACTGGACGTGCGTATCATGTGGTGACCTGAAAGTATAGATTTCCTGGAACTGAAGCAGATAACATCTGATGACACGCCTTCCCAAGATGTCTGGACCAGGCTGTATACCTTTTTCTCACTCCTCTCCTCTCTCATGGAAAGTCAAAGTACTCTTCTGCATTTCCCAAGCCCTTGTAAAAAACCTCTTCTTTTGATTATGGTCTTTAGGAAACATCCTTATGATCCCAGGACAAATTAATTTTTCACTTGCTTTTTCTGAAGGGTTAGAAGATTCAGAATTCACAAAAATTTTATTTCATCTGAACTATTAACTGACTTTGGATTCTTACCCAAATTAATGGTCTCTAACTTTGCAAACTTACTGGCTGTATTACCGTTTTTTTTTTTTTTAAGATTTTGTTTATCTTAGAGCTCTCAAGCACCTGCGCGTATGCGTGAGTAAGGCAAGAGATGGGGGGGGGGGGGGGAGAGGGAGAGAAAATCTGAAGCACACTCTGCTCTAAGCCTGACATGGGGCTCGATCTCACTACTGCGAGATCATGACCTGAGCCAAAACCAAGAATTGGGACGCTTAACCAACTGAGCCTCCCAGGTGCTCCCTGACTGTATTATTAATAGCACATTTGGTTCTAAACACTTCTGAGATAATACTATTTTAAAAAACAACCTTTCAAGTTTTACCGTTTTGCAAAAAGTTCACTGGCTATTGCTTCATGATCATACCTGCACTGTATCTTCCAAAATGCACTTGGTTAATTCCTTCACTGTGCTTCTGCAGTATCTACTATTCTGTCTTCATTATTGCTTTAAGTGGGGACTTTCAGAAAGGAGGCATACATGACTCCAGGTTTGCCTTCATAAGGAGAACCTTTCTCCCCTAAGTTGGAATAAGTGCCAATAAGTATTTCAACTGGCTACTTTCAGACCAAGAGTCCTGCCGTGGAATCTGGTTTAGAACCATCATACAATTTGGAATTGTTACTTCTGTTTTGCAGAAGTTATTTTAAGTTTTGTATTTTTTTGCCTGAACTTAAAACAATGGACCCAATAACATGATGCTGGCTCAACATTTTGAGATGATCTCCAACATGACCTCAAGAAGATTAGTGGGAGCACCTGAGAGTTTCTCCCTCTTAACCTTCCTTGCTACTCAAAAGTGGCTTTAAGTGGTTTCCTACTGTTATACACATTCTTTCTGATACTGCACATGACAACCAGGAAAGGTTCTTCCAGACACTGAGGGATAAAACCACCAAATACGGAAAACCTGAGTTGATCAGCAGTACTTTGAAAGAAACTTTATTAAAAGGGAGAAATGTGAGGGTTGGCTGGGAAGATGGTGAAGTAGGAGGACCCTAAGCTCACCTTGTCCCTCGGATACAACTAGATAACACTCATTTCAGGGTAAATAACCCAGAAAATGATCTGAAGACTGGCAGAACAAACTCCAGAACTAAAGGTAGAGAGGAGGCCACACTGAAGAAAGTACGAAGGGCAGAGATGTGGTCTGGGAGTGAAATGGATTGTGGCTGTCTGTGGTGGGAAAACTGGTGGTGGGGAGAAGGGCAAAAACTAGACTTTCGCACTGGGGAGTCCATGAATGGGGAGGATGAATCCCCGTAACATTTGCCTTTGAAAGTGAGAGGGGTTGAATTTTTGAGTTCTTACACCCAGTGAGACTTAAAGCCTAGCACCTGGGTGGCTCAGTCGGTTAAGCATCCGCCTTTAGCTCAGGTCGTGATCCCAGGGTCCTGGGATCGAGCTCTGTGTCGGGCTCCCAGCTCAGCGGGAAGCCTGCTTCTCCTTCTCCCTCTGCCCCTCCCCCTGCTTGTGTGGTGTCAAATGGATAAATGGAATCTTAAAAAAAAAAAAAAAAAAAATCAGAGAGGTCAGCTCTGGGAGAGTGCAGAGGGTGTTAAGAAGCCCAGTTCAGACCCTTAAAGAGACAGCACAACAAGCAGCACAAGAACATATAGTGTAGAACTAGCAGTTTGAAAAACACTGATGGCAGACAGAAGGGAGAGTGATTTCCTCATTTCAGAGTGTGGTCTGGAGACACAGCACTCCTCCAGGAACAAAGGAGCTGGCAGGTGCCATTTCCCTCCCCTGCCCCCCACTATAAACAATGGCCACTTGTGGGAACCAGTGAAGCCAACAGTCATTACCTAACTTGCTTACACCAAGCCCCGCTGCAAAACCTCCAACCCTATGCTTCAGTGGATCCCCCTTCTCAATCACACTTGCCTCAGTACCACAGCTGCAGATCCTCTCCCTGAGAAGTCTGGCGCAAACCCTGCCAACACCACATTTCCCAACCTGCACGTTTTGTGAAACCTCAGTTCCTGCAGAGGGCAGGTCTCATTTTGCAACCAGACCGCTGCACACTTTGTTAAAATGCACCCCACCCCCTATTGTAGACCAAACACTGCCCACAACAGGCAAAGAGAATATCTACAGACAACTGGACTGAATGCAAAAGAGGTCAAGCCTCAACAGCAGAGAACACACACACAGACACATAGGAAACACATCCTGAAGCTCCAGGCCCTGGGGAATAGGAGACACTGCACTGCAGGGCACTACAGGACTTCTCTTCATAAAAAGACTTAGTGTTAAAAGCACAAAGTAGCTGACCTTCCGAACACACAGAAAGTCAGACAAAATGAGAAGACAGAAAAACATTTCTCACATGAAAGAACAGAACCAAACCACAGCAAGAGAGCTAAGCAAAATGGATAGAAGTAATATGCCTAATAGAGAATTTAAAGTAATGATCATAAAGATACTCAATGGACTTGAGAAGAGTGGAGAACATCAATGAGACCCTTAACACAGAGATAAAAAAAGAACCAGAGATCAAGAACACAATACATGCAATTAAAAATACACCTGATGGAGGGCGCCTGGGTGGCTCAGATGGTTAAGTGTCTGCCTTCGGCTCAGGTCATGATCCCAGGGTCCTGGGATCGAGTCCCACATCGGGCTCCCGGCTCAGCGGGGAGCCTGCTTCTCCCTCTGACCCTCTCCCCTCTCATGCTGTTTCTCTCTCGCTTGCTCTCTAAAAAATAAATAAAATCTTTAAAAAAAAAAAATACACCTGATGGAATAAATTGCAGACTAGATGAAGTAGAGGAACAAATTAATGACCCAGAAGACTGTAATAGAGGTAAGCTGAGAAAAGGAGAAGGAAGAAAATTATTCAAATTAAGAAGAGTCTTTTGGGGAACTCAGATTCCATCAAGTGTAATAACGTTCACGTTATAGATATCTCAGAAGAAAAAGAAGAGGCGGCAGAAAAGTTGAAGAAATAATAGCTGAAAAATTCCCTAGTCTGGGGAAAGAAACAGATTTCCAGATCCAGGAGGCGGAGAGAGCTCCCCAAAAATTCAACCCAAGGAGGTCCACACACCAAGACACATAGTAATTAAAATGGCAAAAAGTAGCAATAAGAAAAAAAAAAGCAGCAAGAGAAAAGAAAACAGTTACATACCAAGTAAACCATATAGCAGTGGATTTTCAAAAGAAACTTTCCAGGTCAGAAGGGAGTGATATGATATATTCAAAGTGCTGAAAGGGAAAAATCTGTAGCCAAGAATACTCTATCCAACAAGGCTACCATTTAGCATAGAAGGAGAGACAATTTTTCAGTCAAAACCAAAAAAGTTCATGGCCACTAAACCAACCCTACAAGAAGTATTAAAGGAAAGACTCTAAGTGAGAATGTAAAAATATTTTTGTAAAAATCAGTCAAAGGATTCATAAAATAAAAAGATGAATATGACACCATATACTTGAATGTGGAGAGAGAGGAATACAGAACAGTTTCAAATTTAAGTGACCAATAACTTAATACAGACTATATGCAGATGTTATACACAATCCTAAAAGTAACCACACATCAAAAACCAGTAATAGATATGCAAAGAATAAAGAGAAAGGAATTCCAGTACATTACTAAAGAAAGCCAACAAACCATGACAGAGAGCAAGAGAAGGATCAAACTCTATGAAAACAACCACAAGTAACAAAATGGCAATAAATACATAACTATCAATAATTACTTTGAATATAAATGGACTAAATGCTCCAATCAAAAGACATACGGTGACAAGGCAGATTAAAAAAAACAAGATCCATCAATACGCTGCCTACAAGAGACTCATTTTAGCCCAAGATACCTGCAGAATGTACGTAAGGGTGTGGAGAACCATCTATCATGCAAATGGATGTCAAAAGAAAGCCGGGGTAGCAATACTTGCATCAGACAAAATAGACTTTAATACAAAGACTGTAACAACAGACAAAGAAGGATGCTTTATAATAATAAAGGAGACAATCCAACAGGAATATATAAACAACTGTAAGTATTTATGCACCCAAAAGCATAAAACAATAAAAAACAAAAAGGAAAACAACAACAACGAAAAACAAAGGTAATACATTAAGTAGGACACTTTATTTATATATTTATTTACTTGAGTGAGAGTGAGAGCGAGCAGAGTGAGAGGGAGCAGACTCCTCGCTGAGCACAGAGCCCGAGACACCCAGGCACTCCATAAGTAGGGCACCTTAATACCCCACTTACATTGATGGATAGATCATCCAAACAGAAAATCAACAAGGAAACAGTGGCTTTGTGTTTTGTTTTGTTTTTAAAGCAAACAGTGGCTTTGAATGACGCACTGGACCAGATGGATTAACACATATTTTTGCAGAACATTCCATCCTAAAAAGAGCAGAATATACATTCTTTTCAAGTGTACACAGAATATTCTCCAGAAGAGATAACATAAAACAAGTCTCAACAAATAGAAAAAGACTGAAGTCACACTATGCATCTTTTCTGAACACAATATCATGAAACCAGAAATCAATCACACGAAAAGAATCTGCGAAGAGGACAAATACATGGAGGTTAGATATCATGCTACTAAACAATGAATGGGTCAACCAAGACATCCCAGAAGACATAAAAAATTACATGGAAACAAATGAAAATGAAAACACAATGGTCCAAAATCTTTGGGATGCAGCAAAAGCTGTTCTAAGAGGGAAGTTTATAGCAATACAGGCCTATCTGAAGAAGCAAGAAATATCTCAAACAACCTAACCATATACCCAAAGAAGCTAGAATAAAAACAAAACCCCAAACCAGCAAAGAAAGGGAATAATAAAGATGAAAACAAAAATAAATGACATAGAAACTAAAAATAACCCAAGAGAATAGATTGAAACCAGGAACTGGTTCTTTGAAAAAGGTCAAGAAAATTGAGAAACCTTTTCATCAGGAAAAAGAAAAGAGAGAGAGAGAGTACCTAAATAAACAAAATCAATAATTAAAGAGGAGAAATAACCAACACCCTTGAAATAAAAACAACTGTAACAGACTATCATGAAAACCTATATGCCAACAAATCAGACAACTTAGGAGAAATGGATAAATTCACAGAAACATATAACCTACCAAAACAAAAGGAGGAAGAACAGAAAATTTGAACAGACTGATTACAAGCAATGAAACTGAATCAGTAATCAAAAAACTCCCCCAAAACATAAGTCCAGGACCAGAAAGCTTCATAGGTGAATTCTACCAAACATTTAAAAAAGAGTTACTACCTATTCTTTTCAAACTATTCCAAAAAATGCAAGAGGAAGTAAAACTTCCAAATCCATTCTGAGGCCAGTATCACTGTAATAACAAAACGAGATAAAGACAGCCCAAAAAAAGAGAACCACAGACCAGTATCTCTCATGAATATAAATGTAAATGTTCTCAACAAAATATTAGCTAACTGAATCCAACAATACATTAAAAAATCCAACACCACAATCAAGTGGGATTTATTCTCAGAATGAAAGGGTGGTTCAATATTTGGAAAACAATCAACGTGATACGTCACGTCAATAAGAGAAAGGATAAAAAGTATATGATCATTTCAGTAGATGTAGAAAAAGCATTTGATAAAGTATAACATCCATTCATGTAAAAAAAACCCTCTGCAATGAAGATTTAGAGAGAACATACCCCCCAAATAATAAAGGTCTTACACAAAAAATTCACAGCTGACATCATACTCAATAGTGAAAAACTGAGAGCTTTTCCCCTAAGGTCATCAACATGACAAGGATGTCCACTCTCAGCACCTTTTTTTTTTTTAAGGTTTTATTTATTTATTTGACAGAGAGAGACACAGCGAGAGAGGGAACACAAGCAGGGGGAGTGGGAGAGGGAGAAGCAGGCTTCCCGCAGAGCAGGGAGCCCGATGTGGGGCTCGGTCCCAGGACCCTAGGATCATGACCTGAGCCAAAGGCAGATGCTTAACAACTGAGCCACCCAGGCGCCCCAGCACTTTTATTCAGCATAGAAGTCCTAGCTACAGCAATTAAACAACATAAAGAAATAAAAGGCATCCAAACTGGGAAGGAAGAGTAAAACTCTATTTGCAGATAATATACTATATACATATATATATATATATATATATATGGTATATGTATATACTGTGTGTGTGCATATGTGTGTCTGTATAAATATACAGACACACACATAGACTCCACCAAAAAACTGCTGGGACTGATAAATGAAGTCAGTAAAGTAATAGGATACAAAATTATTGTACAGAAATCTGCTGCATTCCTACACACTAATAATGAAGTGGCAGAAAGTGAAATTAAGAAAACAATCCCAATTACAACTGCACCAAAACCAAAAAAATACCTAGAAATAAGCTTAACCAAACAGGTGAAAGACCTGTACTTTGGAAACTATAAAACACCGATGAAAGAAATTCAAGATGACACAAAGAAGTGGAAAGATATTCCATGCTCATGGGTCGGAGAAACAAATACTATTAAAATGTCTATATCCTTTAAAGTAATCTACAGATCAAATACCAACAGCATTTTTCACAGAACTAAAACAAACAATCTTAAAATTGCACGGAACCGCAGAAGACCTCAAACAGCCAAAGCAATCTTGAAAAAGAAAAACAAAATTAGGGGTATCACAATTCCAGATTTCAAGTTATATTATAAAGCGGTAGTAATTAAAACAGTATGATACTGGCATAAAAATAGACACACAGATCAACAGAATAGAATAGAAAACCCAGAAATGAACCCACAATTATATGGTCAATCTTCAATGAAGGAGGAATCAATATGCAATGGGAAAAAGACAGTTTCTTCAACAAATGGTATTGGGAAAACTGGACAGCTACATGCACAAAAAAAAAAAGAAAAAGAAAAAAACAGGACCACCTTCTTACACCATATAGAAAAATAAATTCAAGATGGATTAAATGGGGCACTTGGGTGGCATGGCTGGTTAAGCATCCAACTCCTGATCTCAGCTCAGGTTTTGATCTCAGGGTCGTGAGTTCAAACCCTGCGCTGGGCTATATGCTGGGTGTGGAGCCTACTTAAAAATAAGTAAGTAAATAAATAAATAAACAAAACCAAAAACAAACAAAAAAAACAAGAACAAAAAACCCAAAATGGATTAAAACCTAAATATGAGACATGAAATCATAATAATCCTAGAAGAGAGCAAGTAATTTCTTCAACATCAGCCATAGCCACTTCTTTCTAGATACATCTCCTGAGGCAAGGGAAATAAAAGCAAAAATAAAGCAAAAAATTGGGACTTCATCAAAATAAAGATTTTCTGCACAGTGAAGGAAACAATCAACAAAACTAAAAGGCAACCTCCTGAATGGAAGAAGGTATTTGCAAATGACATACCCAATAAAGGGTTAGTAGTATCCAAAATATATAAAGAATGGATACAACTTAGGGTGCCTGGGTGGCTCAGTTAATTAAGCATTTGACTCTTGATTTCGCTCAGGTCACGATCTCAGGGTTGTGAGATTAAGCCCGGCATCGGGCTCCGTGCTCAGAGGGGAGTCTCCTTTTCTGCTTCTTTCCCTCTCCTCCTGTGTGTGCAAATGCTCTCTCTAATATAAATACATGAATCCTTAAAAAAAAAAAAAAGAACTGATACAACTCAACACCCAAAAAACTAAATAATCCATGGGCAGAAGACATGAATAGACATTTCTCCAAAGAAGACACACAGATGGCCAACAAACACATGAAAGGATGCTGAACATCACTGATCATCAGGGAAATGCAAATCAAAACTACAAGGAGAGTGGGGCACCTAGGTGGCTCAGTTGGTTAAGCAGCTGGTTCTTGATTTCAGCCCAGGTAATGATCTCAGGGTCCTGGGATCGAGCTGCATCGGGCTCCCTGCTCATCGGGGAACCTGTTTGAGGATTCTCTCTCCCTCTCCCTCTGCCCCTCCCCCCACTCATATGTGTGCACACACTCTCTAAAATAAATTAATAAATCTTTTTTTTTTTTTAAGATTTTATTTATTTGACAGAGAGAGACAGGGAGAGAGGGAACATAAGCAGGGGGAGTGGGATAGGGAGAAGCAGGCTTCCCACTGAGCAGGGAGCCCGATGTGGGGCTTGATCCCAGGACCCTGAGCCGAAGGCAGATGCTTAATGGCTGAGCCACCCAGGTGCCCTAAATCAATAAATCTTAAAAAAAAAAAAGAAACAATAAATAAAACAAAAACCCTACAAGGAGATACCACCTCACACCTGTCAGAATAGCTAAAATCAAAAATACAAGAAATAACAGGTGTTGATGAGGATGTGGAGAAAACGAACTCTTGTGCACTGTTGGTGGGAATGCAAATTGGCGCAGCCACTGTGGAAAACAGTGTGGAGGTTACTCACAAAATTAAAAACAGAACTGCCCTAGGATCAAATAATCTCACTAGTGGGTATTTACCCCCAAAATACAAATACACTAACTCAAAGGGATAAATGCACCCCTATGTTCACTGCAGCATTATTTACAAGAGCCAAACTATGGAAGCAGCCCAAGTGCTCATTGACAGATAAATGGATAAAGAAGATGTGGTGTATATATAGATAATGAAATATTATTTGGCCATAAGAAAGAATGAAATCTTGCCATTTGCAATGCTTTGGAGGAGCTAGACAGTATTATGTTAAGTGAAATAAGTCAGTCAAAGAAAGACAAATATCGTACGATTTAACTCATATGTGGAATTTAAGAAACACAAAGAAGGAAAGGGAGAGAGAGAGAGAAACCAAGAAATAGAATCTTAACTATAGAAAACAAAGTAATGGTCACCAGAGGGGAGGTAGGTGGGGCGATGGGTGAAATAGGATTTGGGGAATAAAGAATATACTTACCATGATGAAAAAAGAGAAAAGAGAAAAAAAAACAACAACAGAAGAAGATATAAGCACACACAAAAAACCACAAAACCCAAAAACAAAGCTCAGGCCCCACAGATACTTTTCTCCAACCAGGACTGTGTGGTGAACATTAAGGAAGAAAGGCTTCAGAAATCTGGCTCATCTACACATTGGATAATCCCCACTGAGCACAACTGCTCCTTTACTTTTAGAAGTGCTTATTAAGCACCTGTTGCAGTACCAATGTGAGTCAAGGAGCCCTGGAAACCTCACTGTCCCCACAACAGAAGCCTCTATGTCAGCCATTGTCCTTTGCAGGTTCCTTCACGGTCCCTTCGATATTCAGAAGCTCTACTCATCCCTGAACTTTCTAACGAACATCAGTCTGTTAGCTACCTTGTGACAGACCTTAAATCCATTCTCCCTTTCTTCCCTAGTATTAGGGCATTAGCTGGACTTTGGAATCTCTCCTGCAGTCAGGTATGGCCAGCCATGTAAACTAAGTTCAAGTCATGGGTCTCTTGGGTGTTGGCATTAAAACATTGGCTATGTCGGGGCGCCTGGGTGGCTCAGTCGTTAAGCGTCTGCCTTCGGTTCAGGTCATGATCCCAGAGTCCTGAGATCGAGCCCCACATCGGGCTCCCTGCTCGGCGGGAAGCCTGCTTCTCCCTCTCCCACTCCCCCCTGCTTGTGTTCCCTCTCTCGCTGTGTCTCTCTCTGTCAAATAAATAAATAAAATCTTAAAAACAAAACAAAACAAAACAAAACAAAAAACATTGGCTATGTCTTCCAGCACTCTTTTTCCTTTCCGAGGGCAGAAACATGGATATGGCAGTGACCCAGCTTTGACAATTCAACAGACAACATCCTGGAGAATGGTAGAGCAACAAGATGGAAAGAACCTGGAATGGAATACAGATACTTACCTACTCTGAATTACCTTCTATCTCTGCATATTACATGAGAAATACATTTCTGTCTTGAATTAAAAAAAAAAAAAGTGGAGGGTGGGGATTCTAAAATTTTAAAAGGAAACTTCATTTAGAATGGAGTCAGGAGGCCAGCGGGGGGAGCTTTCACACCCTACCACTCCTCAGTTGCAAACCCAACAGGAAGAGACAAAGGACCCACATTAGTATTCCAGCAGGAGGGAGGCTTTCCTTCTCCACCCCCACCCCAGCAAACAGTCCAGCCAATATGAGACCATCACAACTCAGCCAATGAAAAGCCACTACAGTTCAAGTTCCCAGTTTACTCCAATGGACCTATTTTGTTCATAACAGCCTTCCCAATATCCCCCTTTCCTCTATAAAAGAGCATTTCTCTCTTTTGTTCTCTGGACTTGCCTATGGTTTTGCCATAGTTTGCTTGTCCTGGATTGCAATTCTCTGCTATTCCTGAATAAACCCATTTTTGCTAGTAAAGAACTGGCAGACTGATTGAGAGCATGCACTTGCAGGGGGGAGGGGGTGGAGGAAAGGGAGAGAGAGAATCTTAAGCAGGCTCCATGCCCAGTGCAGAGTCCGATGTGGGGCTCGATCTCACAACCCCGAGATCATGACCTAAGCCAAAATCAAGAGTCCACACTTAACTGACTGAGCCACCCAGGTGCCCCTGGCAACTTTATTTTTAAGGTTAACAAAAACAAATACTATTCTGGAAAATCACCAAATGAAAAAGTAAGCAAAAATACAACACTAAATTGTTCCAGAAACAATGAAATCAAGGAACCTTCATTCAAAGTTCAACAAAGAGACAGAAAACAAAAAGGAACCAAAAAGGTTTTGGTGCTAAAGAATACGACGACTGAATTGAAGAATTCAACAGAGAGGGAGCTTCAACAACAGACTAGATCAAGCAGAAGAAAGAATATGAGAGCTTGAAGATAGATATTGGAAATTAGCTAATCAGAGGAGAAAAAAAGTGAAAAGAATGAAGAAGCCAGGCTATGGAACTTCTGGGACACCATCAATAAAAATAATATATGCATCATTATAGTCTCAGAAGGAAAAGGGAGGGAGAAAGGAGTGGAAAGCTTATATAAAGAAATAATGGCTGGAGGACTTCTGGGAAGGTGGTGGAATGGGAAGATCCTAAGCTCACCTTGTCCCATGCATACAACTGGATAATACCCACATCAGTGTAAATAGCCCAGAAAAATGACCCAAAGACTGGCAGAACAGACTCTCCACAGTTAAATGTAGAGAAGAGGCCACATCAAAGAAGGTAGGAAGGGTGGAGATGCAGTCAGAGCCACAAGACTGTGGAAGGGAGGAATGCTGTGGGCAAGGAGAAGGGAGAGAGACACTCACTTTAGGCACTGGGAACCTGCACTAGGAAGATGAATCCCTGTAACACTGCTTTGAAAACCAGAGGGGACTAATTTTGCAAGTTCTTACAATCAGTGAGCTTAACATCTGGAACTTTAAAAATCATTGGGCTTGGCTGTGGGAGAGCTGGAGGTCAATGGAAACTGAGTCCCCACCCTTAAAGAAACAGCATGACAAATAGCCCTGTGTAGAGAAAAAGCACAGAGGCAGCAGATGGAAAAATGCCTAGAGTGTACAGAAAGGAGATTTACTTACTGGTTTCAGAGTATGTGTTGGAGCACTAGGGATCTTTTGGAGGGGCAGGAATCTTTAGGATACTTTTCCAGGAACAAAGGAGGTGGCAAGTGCCATTTACCTCCCCCATACCCGTAGCCTAGACACATGGACACCTGTAGGAATCAATGCAGTGCTTATACTTTCCACTTGGCTTGCTAACAGTGCATCCCCCTCCTTCTACAGACCTGCCCCCTCCAACCCTGCAGGTCCCTTCCTGTAGCAGACCAGTGCAGACCTTGCTGGCATTGTGCCCCACCACCTCTTTCTCCTGAGGACTGGTCCCCTCCAGCCCTGTGGCAGTTTTCTAAAGTGGCTCCAGGTCCCTTCCCACAAGAGACCTACACAAACCTTGCTAACGCTACGCCCCTGCCCCCTGTATTCTCCTGAAGACTGAGACCCCTCCAAAATGCCCTTGGCCAGGGCCCACCTGAAGCGAAGCCATAAACATGGTAGTGTGCAAGCAGCCCTGATAGGGACCAGCACAATTCCAAAGTGACTTTTGTCCTGGGGTAAGGGGAAGATAACCAGACACACCAGTCCTACTGAAGCCCCAGCAGTGGGCTGGGGACAGACATCGGGTTTGACTACAGGCCCTGCCCATCAATGAAAGCTTCTCAGGCGACAACACAGGGGAAGTGCTCTGCATTTTGCTGCTATTGCATCTCTGGCAAACACCAGGTCTGACTCAAATCAAGGCGGCCCCAGACTGGCCCACTTATATAACACATGAACAAAACTGTGACCCCAAAAGGCAAAGAGAGCCATTGCAGATGACTGGTCTGAAGGCAAACACTGCTCAGCCATAGCAGTAGGATGCATACAACACACATAAGAGACACCCCCGAAGTGCCACGTGAACAGGGGGACATTGCACAGCAGGGCACTACAGAACCTCTTCTTCATTAAGTCCATTACTTTCAAGAGGAGAGGTAGCTGACTTTCCTAAGACACAGAAACAGAGGAAAAAAAAAAAACAGACACAGAGAGTTAGAGGAAATGAATAGACAGATGAATATATCCCAAATTAAAGGACAAGACAAAATCACAGCAAGAGAGCTAAACAAAACAGATAATACACCTGACAGAGAACTTAAAGTCATCATCATAAAGATAGTCACTGGACTTGAGAAAAGAGTGGCGCACCTCAGTGAGACCCTCAACAGAGATAGAAAACATAAAAAAGAACCAAACAGAAATGAAGAACTCAATATATGAAACTAAAAGCACATTAAATGGAATAAATAGTAGACTAGAAGGAGCAGAAGAATGGATCACTGACCTGAAGAACAGATAATGGAAAGCCATCAAGCTGAATTGGAGAGAGAGAAAAAAAAAAATGTAAACAGACTTAGGGAACTTGGTGACATCATCAGTGTTATAACATTCACATTATAGAGATTCTGGAAGGAGAGGAGAGAGAAAAGGGGCAAAAAATTTATTTGACGAAATAATAGCCAAATTGGGGAAGGAAACAGAAATACAGATCCAAGAGGTGTAGACAGCCCCCAACAAAATCAACCCAAGGAGGTCCACATCAAGACACACAGTAATTAAAATGGCAAAAAGTAGAATTTTAATTTTATGCCATTTGGGTTTACAGAAGATTTCACAAGAATGCTCTATTTTTGGATAGCAGACAAAACCTGTATATATACAATGGAATATTATTTAGCAATGAGAAAGAAGGTCATCTACCATTTGTGACAACATGGTTGGATCTTGAGGGCGTTATGCTAACTGAACTAAGTTAGAAAAAGAAAGGCAAATACGGTATCAATTATACGTGAAGTCTAAATCATCCAAACTCATAGAAACAGAATACTTGTGGTTACTAGGATGTGAGGGAGGCTGGGGAAATGGGGAGATTGGTCAAAGGGTACAAACTTTCAGCAAGATGATTAACAATTTTGGGTATCTAATGTATAGTACGGTAATTATAGTTAACAAAACTGTATTATATACTTTAAACTTGCTAACTGACTAGATCTTAAATGTTCTCACTGTTAAAAAAAAATGGTATTTGTGTGACATGATGGAGGTGCTAACACTATTGTGATAATCATTTTGCAATAATAAGTGTATCAAATCAACACACTGTATACCTTAAGCTTATACAGTGTGATATGTCAATTATATCTCAATAAAGTGGTAGAAAATTCTTTAGGAAATATTACAAAAGAAAAAAATAAAAATTTCAAAGGAGGCATTGACATCTGTAAAACTTAAATTATACAGGAAGTTCAATGTATTACCATATGTTTTAATATTTAAACCTTTGATGAAATACAAGATACTGGGAAAATATAAATTATCAAAGAAACTACTACTCCTCTACTACCCAAGAATAATAGCTGGAGTGTGTTAAGTTATTGGGTGCTTAGGTGTTCTAGATACCAACTGCATACATGGTGCTGTGTTAATTTGTCTTTTCTAATTTAGTCTTCACAATAAATTAGAAATTGGAACTAGTATTATGCTATTTACAAATGAAAAAATTGAGGCTCAGGTAGATTAGGCAATTTGCCCACAGTCACATAGACAGTAAGCATGAATCTAAAAAGTTATCAAAGGGCACCTGGCTGGCTCAGACGGTTAAGCGTCTGCCTTTGGCTCAGGTCATGATCCCAGGGTCCTGGGATCGAGCCCCACATTGGGCTCCTGGCTCAATGGGAAGCCTGCTTCTTCCCCTCCCTCTGCCTCTCTCCCTACTCATGCTTTCTCTCTCTCTATCTCTGTGTCTCAAATGAATAAATAAAATCTTTAAAATAAATAAATAAAAAGTTATAAAAAATTAACTCCCCTAGGATTCCAGGACCAGAAGATTGTACTAGTATTTTCTTTTAAACTTTCTAATCCCCTGCCCCCAAATAAATAACGGAAAGTTACTGGAAAGTTACAGGAGGAAAAAAACCATAAAAACAAATGGAAAACCACCTAATTCACTTTATTTAGCATAAATTGGATACCAAAATCTGATATAGGTATCACACATTTAACAAAAATTAAACTATAGACCACTATTTCCCAATCTGTTTTCCACATCAAAGCTATCACTATTGAAATGTACCAAAATCTTTTTCTGATAATAACCCTTGAAAAATCTAGTAATAAAGTATGCTTCCTCAACATAATAAGGATTATCTATCTTAAGCCAATAGTCAATATAATCCTTAATATAAATTTTAAAGACATTTGCACTGAAATCAGAAACAAAACATACCTGCCCACTCTCATCACTATACCACTGGGTGTGAAAATCTAATTAAAATAAATAGAACGTGAAATAAAATCAACAGAAAATAGATCACAAAATATTTGCAGGGGAAAAAAATGAAAAGAAAAACAGAACAGAAAGGAACTACTTAAGAAAACTTTGAAAAAAAAAACCAAAACAGGATATACCACCAGACAGCAGAACATTATCATATAAAAGTATAAAATTAAAAATCACAATAATTAAATCTTTACAGTTCTGTCACAAAAACAGAGGCTAATAATGGACCAGAATAGGTAGCTAGAAACAAACTGGCAAATTTAAGAATTAAACCCAAGATTAAAAAAAAGTGTCACTTAGGGACGCCTGGGTGGCTCAGTTGTTAAGCGTCTGCCTTCGGCTCAGGTCATGATCCCAGGGTCCTGGGATCGAGTCCCACATCGGGCTCCTTGCTCAGTGAGGAGCTTGCTTCTCCCTCTCCCTCTGCTGCTCCCCCTGCTTGTGCTCTCTCTCTCCGACAAATAAATAAAAATCTTTAAAAAAAAAAAAAAAGTGTCACTTAAAAATCTCATCTCATATGATACATCAAAATAATTAGGGATGGATTAAATAGTTATGTGAAAAAGAAGACAGACCACACAAACCAGAGGAAATACAAGTATATATTTGACTTTTGGATGGAAATTATATCAATAAAAAAACAGATCACAAAAGAAAAAGTTGGACTAGTTAAACCTGACAAAATTGTGCACATAAAAAACCATTATAAGCACAGTTAAAAATCAAGTCAGAAATGTGGAAAATCCACCATAACTACAACTAAACAATGGTTAGCATCTGTACTACAAAAGGTGCTTGTAGAAATAAGGAAAGACTAATAGTTTAATAGAAAAATTTGCAAAGACTATTGACAATTTATAGAAGAGTAAACATAAAACAATGATAAATATGTGAAAAAAAATTATACCAGTAAATCAAAGAAAACTAAAATGGTATTTTTTGCTGAATTAGAAAATAATTATATGCAACTGATGAATCATTAAATTCAATCTCTGAAACTGATACTATGTTAATTGAATTTAAATAAAAAACTTAAAACAAGAAAATATTTAAAAGCTCAAGAATAATTAATGCTGAGAAGGTCCAATGCGACAGAAACTTTCAGAAACTGATGGGAATATAGATTGGTATGCTCTTTTTGGAAAGTAACTGGGCACTGTGTATCAAGATTTTCAACATGTTCATAACCATTAAACAGGTATTCCATTTCTAGAAATAGTCAGAAATGTGTACAGAGTGATATATCAATATAATAGACAAAATGTTATAAAATCCGAAAGTGCTGAAATAACCTAAATGCCCAACAGAAAGGGAATGGCTGGGTAAAATCAAAGTACATCTAAATGATTAAATTTTATATAGCAATTAAAAATAACATTTACAAAATTTTAAGAAGTACAAAAATATTAATATAATGCTAAACAGATGGGAGTAAAAGATGGCGGAGGAGTAGGGGACCCTATTCCAACAAGTCCCCTGAATTGAGCTGTGTATCTACCAGAGCACCCACGTCTGAACACCCACGAAATCAGTCTGAGATGTAAGAAAATATATCTGGATCTCTACAAACAGAATATGGCAAGCAGTTGGTGTCAAGGTACGAAGTGGGGAGGTGTGATTCCATGGGCATATATCGGAGGATAAATGAAAGGGGGAGGGAGCCGAGCCATTGGGATACTACACCACCAGTGAGCGATGGCCTCCCGCACTGGGGACCGGGCACAGGCTCGCAGATGGGTAGCGACGGCGAAAGGACTTTAGGGCAGCCCCCCGGACTGAAACCAGAGCAGCTGGGCCATGTGTGTGAATTGGGGACGGCTGGCGGTTTTATAAGCACAAAGGGCAAAAATGTGCCCCGACCTGGAGGCAAGGACTGGGAGCGCTGCTGAGGGGCACACAACCCAGGACGCTGCAGTTTTTTAGCAGCACAGAGAGAAACGGAGAGGGTGTAGACTGGAGAGCTCAATAAAGAACAGACTGCGATCTCTCTGCTCTGAGGCAGAGGGTTGGAAGCGGTCTCTTCTGCTCTGACTCTCGGAAGAGACGCGGAAAGCCTCCAGGGAAAGCCACAAGAGAACAAAAGCCCCCAAAACCGATTTTCACTGAGCCCATCCCCCCGCAAAGGGAACAGGGCAATTCTGCCCAAACAGGGTTGCCTGAGTAACAGTGCAACAGGCCCCCCCCTCCTCCAGAAGGCTGGGAGAACAAGAGGCCAACAACCCTAAGGTTCCTATGAACAGGTGCATCTTGCTTAGGTTGTGGTCAGTAATTTGGACACTGTACATTCCCTCAACCACCCCTCAACAGAATGACTAGGAGGAGGAACCCCCAAAACAGGAAAGACTCAGAGACTGTGATTTCTGCCACAGATTTATAAATGGATACAGATATAACCAAGATGCCGGAAATGGACTTCAGGGTAACAGTTATGAAGACGATGGCTAGAATGGAGAAATTGATTAATGGCAGAAATGAAAGCAGAACTTAAAAATGCTATCAGTGAGGGGCGCCTGGGTGGCTCAGATGGTTAAGCATCTGCCTTCGGCTCAGGTCATGATCCCAGGGTCCTGGGATCGAGTCCCACATCGGGCTCCCTGCTCAGCGGGGAGCCTGCTTCTCCCTCTGCCTCCCTCTCTCTCTCTCTCTCATGAATAAATAAATAAAATATTTAAAAAAAAATAACAACAACAACAAAAAAATGCTATCAGTGAGATCCAATCTAATCTAGATATTCTAACAGCTAGGGTAAACAAGGCAGAAGAACGAATTAGTGATCCAGAAGACAAACTGACAGAAAAGAAGGAAAAAAGGAGGCCTGGGAGAAACAGCTTAAAATCCATGAAAACAGAATTAGAGAAACAGGGGCGCCTGGGTGGCTCAGTTGGTTAAGTGACTGCCTTCGGCTCAGGTCATGATCCTGGAGTCCCGGGATCGAGTCCCGCATCAGGCTCCCTGCTCGGCGGGGAGTCTGCTTCCCCCTCTGACCCTCTTCCCTCTCGTGCTCTCTGTCTCTCATTCTCTCTCTCTCAAATAAATAAATAAAATCTTAAAAAAAAAAAAAAAAGAATTAGAGAAATAAGTGATGCCATGAAACGTTCCAATGTCAGAATTATTTGGATCCCCAAGGGAGTGGAGAGAGATAGGAAGAGATGATATAGTTGAGCAAATCGTAGCTGAGAACTTCCCTAATCTAGGGAATGAAACAAGCATTCGTGTCCTAGGGGCAGAGAGGACCCCTCTCAAGATCAAGGAAGACAGACCAATGCCCTGGCATGTAATAGTAAAACTCGCAAATCTTAGAACCAAGGAAACCATCTTAAGGGCAGGTAGGGGGAAGAGATTCCTTAGGTACAGAGGGAGGAACATCAGAATAACATCAGACCTATCCACAGAGACCTGGTAAGCCAGAAAGGGCTGGCAAGACATATTCAGGGTACTAATTGAGAAGAACATGCAGCCAAGAATACTTTATCCAGCAAAGCTGTTATTCAGAATGGATGGAGAGATGCAGAGCTTCCAAGACCGGCAGAAACTGAAAGAATGTGTGACCGCTAAGCCAGCCCTGCAAGAAATATTAAGGGGGTTTCTTTTTTTATTTTTATTTTTTAAAGATTTTATTTATTTATTTGAGAGAGAGAATGAGAGAG
Organism: Mirounga leonina; assembly: GCF_011800145.1. Lineage (NCBI taxonomy): Eukaryota > Metazoa > Chordata > Mammalia > Carnivora > Phocidae > Mirounga > Mirounga leonina. The sequence continues at coordinate 51,528,335 of NW_023270316.1, read as the reverse complement.
AGAGAGAGAGCACATGAGAGGGGGGAGGGTCAGAGGGAGAAGCAGACTCCCTGCTGAGCAGGGAGCCCGATGTGGGACTCGATCCCGGGACTCCAGGATCATGACCTGAGCCAAAGGCAGTCGCTTAACCAACTGAGCCACCCAGGTGCCCTTAAGGGGGTTTCTATTAAAGGAAAAAAGACCCCAAGAGTGATACAGAATAGAAATTTAGAGAGACAATCTATAGAAACAAGGACTTCACAGGCAACATGATGACAATACATATCTTTCAATAATCACTCTAAACATGAACGGCCTAAATGCCCTCATAAAACGGCACAGGGTTGCAGACTGGATAAAAAGACAGGACCTATCCATATGCTGCCTATAAGAGACTCATTTTGAACCTAAAGATATATCCAGACTGGAAGTGAAGGGATGGAGATCCATCTTCCATGCCAATGGACCTCAAAAGAAAGCTGGGGTAGCAATTCTTACATCAGACAAATTAGATTTTAAGCTAAAGACTGTAGTTAGAGACACAGAAGGACACTGTATCATTCTTAAAGGGTCTATCCAACAAGAAGATCTAACAATTGTAAATATCTACGCCCCCAACATGAGAGCAGCCAAATACATAAGCCAACTGTTAACCAAAATAGGCATATTGACAATAATACATTAATTGTAGGAGACCTCAATACTCCACTCTCAGCAACAGACAGATCATCCAAGCAGAAAATCAACAAAGAAACAAAAGCTTTGAATGACACACTGGACCAAATGGACCTCATAGACATATACAGAACATTCCACCCTAAAACAACAGAATACTCATTCTTCTCAAGTGCACATGGAACTTTCTCCAGAATAGAACACATACTGGGTCACAAATCAGGTCTCAACCGATACCAAAAGACTGAGATTATTCCCTGCATATTCTCAGACCATAATGCTTTAAAACTGGAACTTAATCACAAAAAAAAATTTGGAAAAATTCAAACACTTGGAAGCTAAAGACCACTCTGCTCAAGAATGTTTGGGTCAACCAGGAAATCAAAGAAGAACTTAAACAATTCATGGAAACCAATGAGAACAAAAACACATCGGTCCAAAACCTATGGGATACTGCAAAGGCGGTCCTAACGGGAAAATACGTAGCCATCCAAGCCTCACTCAAAAAAATAGAAAAATTCCGAATTCACCAAGCAACTTTACACCTTAAAGAACTGGAGAAAAAGCAACAATGCCTAAGCCATGCATTAGAAGAGAAATAATTAAGATTAGAGCAGAGATCAATGAATTAGAAACCAGAAACACAGTAGCTGAGATCAACAAAACTAAAAGCTGGTTCTCTGAAGGAATTAATAAGACCGATAAACCACTGGCCAGACTTATCCAAAACAAAAGAGAAAGGACCCAAATTAATAAAATTATGAATGAAAGGGGAGAGATCACAACTAACACCAAGGAAATAGAAACAATTACTAGAAATTATTATCAACAACTATATGCCAATAAATTAAGCAACGCGGAAGAAACGGATGCCTTCCTGGAAACCTATAAACTACCAAGACTGAAACAGGAAGAAACCTGAATAGGCCAGTAATCAGAAACGAGATTGAAGCAGTGATCAAAAACCTCCCCAAAAAACAAGAGTCCAGGGCCTGATGGATTCCCTGGAGAATTCTACTGAACATTCAAAGAAGAAATAATACCTATTCTCCTGAAGCTGTTTCAAAAAACAGAAGCAGAAGGAAAACTTCCAGACTCATTCTATGAGGCCAACATTACCTTAATCCCCAAACCAGGCAAAGACCCCATCAAAAAGGAGAATTTCAGACTGATATCCCTGATGAACGTGGATTCCAAAATTCTCAACAAAATCCTAGCTAATAGGATCCAACAATACATTAAAAGGATCATCCACCACAACCAAGTGGGATTTATCCCCAGGATGCAAGGGTGGTTCAACATTTGCGAATTAATCAATGTACTAGAACACATTAATAAGAGGAGAGAGAAGAACCATATGGTCCACTCAATTAATGCAGAAAAAGTATTTTGACAAAATACAGCATCCTTTCTTTTTTTTTTTTTTTAAAGATTTTATTTATTTATTTGAGAGAGAGAATGAGACAGAGAGAGAGAGCATGAGAGGGGGGGAGGATCAGAGGGAGAAGCAGACTCCCTGCTGAGCAGGGAGTCCGATGCAGGACTCGATCCCGGGACTCCAGGATCATGACCTGAGCCGAAGGCAGTTGCTTAACCAACTGAGCCACCCAGGCGCCCCCAGCATCCTTTCTTGATTAAAACTCTTCAGAGTATAGGGATAGAGGGAACATTCCTCAATTTCATAAAATCCATCTATGAAAAACCCACACTGAATATCATCCTCAATGGGGAAAGCTGAGAGCCTTTCCCTTAAGATCAGGAACACAACAAGGATGCCCACTCTCTCCACTATTGTTCAACATAGTACTGGAAGTCCTAGCAACAGCAATCAGACAACAAAAAGAAATAAAAGGTATTCAAATTGGCAAAGAAGTCAAACTCCCTCTCTTCACAGATGATACTTTTTGTGGAAAATCCGAAAGACTCCACCCCCAAATTACTAGAACTCATACAGCAATTCAATAACGTGGCAGGATACAAAAATCAATGCACAGAAATCGACTGCTTTCTTATACACTAACAATGCAACTGGAGAAAGAGAAATTAGAGAATCGATTCCATTTATAATAGCACCAAAACCCGTAAGATACCTCGGAATAAACCTAACCAAAGAGGTAAAGGAACTACATTCTAGGAACTACAGAACACTCATGAAAGAAATTGAAGGAGACACAAAAAGATGGAAAAACATTCCATGCTCATGGATCGGAAGAATAAACATTGTTAAAATGTCTATGCTGGGGCGCCTGGGTGGCTCAATTGGTTAAGCGACTGCCTTCAGCTCAGGTCATGATCCTGGAGTCCCAGGATTGAGTCCCGCATCGGGCTCCCTGCTCGGCGGGGAGTCTGCTTCTCCCTATGACCCTCCTCCCTCTCATGCTCTCTGTCTTTCATTCTCTCTCTCTCAAATAAATAAATAAAATCTTAAAAAAAAAAAAAATGTTTATGCTGCCCAGAGCAATGTATACCTTCAACGTCATCCTGATCAAAATTCCAATGACATTTTTCAAAGTGCTGAAACAAACAATCCTAAAATTTGTATGGAATCAGAAAAGACCCCGAACTGCCAAGGAAATGTTGAAAAAGAAAAACAAAGCTGGAGCATTACGTTGCCTGATTTCAAGCTATATTACAACGCCATGATCACCAAGACAGCATGGTACTGGCACAAAAACAGATATAGAGACCAATGGAACAGAATAGAGAGCCCAGATATGGACCCTTAACTCTACGGTCAAATAATCTTTGACAAAGCAGCAAAAAATATGCAATGGAAAAAAGACAGTCTCTTCAATAAATGGTGCTGGGAAAATTGGACAGCCACATGCAGAAGAATGAAGCTCGACCATTCTCTAACACCATACACAAAGATAAACTCAAAATGGATGAAAGACCTCAAGGTGAGACAGGAATCCATCAAAATCCTAGAGGAGAACATAGGCAGTAACCTCTTTGACATCGGCCACCGCAACTTCTTTCATGATACATCTCCAAAGGCAAGGGAAACAAAAGCGAAAATGAACTTTTGGGACTTCATCAAGATAAAAAGCTTCTGCACAGCAAAGGAAACAGTCAACAAAACAAAGAGGCAACCCACAGAATGGGAGAAGATATCTGCAAATGACACTATAGACAAAGGGCTGATATCCAAGATCTATAAAGAACTTCTCAAACTCAACACCCAAAAAACAAATAATCAAGTCAAAAAATGGGCAGAAGACATGAACAGACACTTCTCCAAAGACGACATACAAATGGCTAACAGGCACATGAAAAAGTGTTCATCATCATTAGCCATCAGGGAAATTCAAATCAAAACCACACTGAGATACCACCTTACACCAGTTACAATGGCAAAAATTGCCAAGGCAAGAAACAACCAATGTTGAAGAGGTTGTGGAGAAAGGGAAACCCACTTACACTGTTGGTGGGAATGCAAGTTGGTACAGCCACTTTGGAAAACAGTGTGGAGATGCCTCAAAAAATTAAAAATAGAGCTACCCTATGACCCAGCAATTACACTACTGGGTATTTACCCCAAAGACACAGATGTAGTGAAAAGAAGGGCCACATGCACCCCAATGTTCATAGCAGCAATGTCCACAATAGCCAAACTGTGGAAAGAGTCGAGATGCCCTTCAACGGACGAATGGATAAAGAAGATGTGGTCCATATGTACAATGGAATATTACTCAGCCATCAGAAAGGATGAATACCCAACTTTTATATCAACATGGATGGGACTGGAGGGGATTATGCTAAGTGAATTAAGTCAAGCAGAGAAAGTCAATTATCATATGGTTTCACCTATTTGTGGAACATAAGGAATAGCATGGAGGACATTAGGAGAAGGAAGGGAAAAATGAAGAGAGGGAAATCGGAGGGGGAGATGAGCCATGAGAGACTATGGACTCCGGGAAACAAACTGAGGGTTTTAGAGGGGAGGGGTGCAGGTGGATGGGTTAGGCAGGTGATGGGTATTAAGGAGGGCACATACTGCATGGAGCACTGGGTGTTATATGAAAACAATGAATCATGGAACACTACATCAAAAATAATGATGTACTGTATGGTGACGAATATAACATAATAAAATAAATTAAAAAATATATAATGCTAAATAGGGAAAAAGATAAAAACTAGGGAAAATACTTAAAAACGTTACTATTTTTGGGGTGCCTGGGTGGCTCAGTCATTAAGCACCTGCCTTCAGCTCAGGTCATGATCCCAGGGTCCTGGGATCGAGCCCCGCATCGGGCTCCCTGCTCCGCGGGAAGCCTGCTTCTCCCTCTCCCACTCCCCCTGCTTGTGTTCCCTCTCTCTCTGTGTCTCTGTCAAATAAATAAAATCTTTAAAAAAAAAAAAGGTTACTATTTTTTATTATTTATTAAAAATGCTACTATCTCTTAGTAACCGAGTTATTCTTTTTTTTTTTTTTTTAAAGATTTTATTTATTTATTTGAGAGAGAAAGAATGAGAGACAGAGAGCATGAGAGGGAGGAGGGTCAGAGGGAGAAGCAGACTCCCCGCCGAGCAGGGAGCCCGAGGCGGGACTCGATCCTGTGACTCCAGGATCACGACCTGAGCCGAAGGCAGTCGCCCAGCCAACTGAGCCACCCAGGCGCCCTATAACTGAGTTATTCTTATGCTTTTCTTCAATTCCAAAAATTTTTTATAATAAAAATATATTTGTTATTTTTAGGGGGAACCTCTTAAAAATTAGGTTTTATCTACTTAGGAAGTCAGACATCATAATCCATCACATGTAAAACTGGCTGACTCGGTAAAATTTAACAAGAATGGTTTTACAGTGTATTTATCATATGGGAAACAAAATACCTGAATTTTAAGGAATCTTAGCTTTAAGTATAGGAGATGTTGGTATAGTAAGGCCATCTTCCTACTGTAAGTCACTTAAAAAAGTCACTTAGGGGCTGAAGTAATGCAACCTATTATTTCTGCAATTTCAGTACACAGCATGGCTGGCAGTATGCTGCATTAAAATGCATTTTTTCTAATATTACATTAAGTAACAAATACAACCTATCATAATAATGGTAACATTCTGACAGCAGTTTTAATCTATACTATGGTATGTTATCCCTGGAGAATTAATTCTTATTAGAACAGCATACAGATCTTCCCTCACTTATGATGGGGTTATGGCCCAATAAACCCACTGTAATTTGAAAGTATCATTAAGTTGAAAATGCATTTAGTACACCTAACCTACTTAACATCATAGCTTAGCCTAGTCTACCTTAAATAAGCTGAGAACATGTATATTAGAATAAGTTGGGCAAAATCATCTAACACAAAGCCTATTTTATATAAAACACTGAATACATGTAATTTATTGACTACTGTAATGACAGTGACAAACAGAATGGTTTGAAGTATACTAGCTGTTTACTCACATGGTCACATGGCTGCCTGGGAGTGTATGAAAGAGAAATTGTACAGCAGTGTATTGCTAGGCAGGGTGAAAAGAGATAAAAATTCAAAATTTGAAGTACAGTTTCTACTGAATGCATATCTCTTTTACACCATCTTAAAATAAAAAAATCCCAAGTCAAACCATTATGAGTTGGGGACTGTCAGTATAAAGCTGGCCAAAACCTGCATTATTCTATCTTATGAAAAAATATGATCTTGAAAAGTACAGTTTTAATAATAAATAATTTCACTATAAAAGTATCCACAGAGTAGTCATCTTACATTACCAATTCAAAGCATTAATGTTTTTGGAGAAAAACTGCTAACTCATGTACTTTTTATTTCTAGCTGAAGACTTATTTAAACATTTAAGAAACACTAATTTGTGGAGCTGGGGGTGACTTCTTCCTTTTATTGTGTAAATGCTCCCAAGACAATAACTAATTTAAACATATAAGCTAATAATTTAAATCAGGTAACATCCCTACCATGATCTTGTTTAATTGATAAAACTGTTCTGTTTCTTCAATACTGGCTTTATTTTATTTTATTTTTTAAAATATTCTATTTATTTATGAGAGAGAGAGAGATGGCAGGAGCAGGAGGAGGGGCAGAGGGAGACGAGAAGCAGATTCCCTGCTAAGGAGGGAGCCCAACGCGCGGATGGGGCTTGATCCCAGGACCCTGGGATCATGACCTGAGCTGAAGGCAGACATCTAACCAGACACCCTTGAATATTGGCTTTAAAACTTCGGTGAAGTGCTGTAAACCACTTTTAAGACAGTAACAAAATAAAAGCTATTTTCCTTATCTTTAGACATATCCTATGAAGCCTTTATTGAATATGCAGATACTTGTCCAACAGAATGATGGTGAGTGTGAGAATGCCCATGTGTACATGGTGTGAGTTAGTGTGTGAATGTGTGGTCAAAAGAAATGTTATATTTGGGTAAGAATTAAAAAGATCATTAGAGGTTGGTTGCACTAAGTAATGTACAGAATCGCTGAATCACTTTATCATACACCTGAAACAAATATAACACTATCTTAACTATACTGGAATTAAAATAAATAAATAGCATCTCTCCTACAAAAAAAACACAACAAACCTCATTAACTTACTTTTTAAAATGACCACTAGTTTACAATTTCAAATACTTAAAAATACTCTAGGAATAAAAAAAAATGAACCACACCTTTAATGAGCACCTTATCCTTGCAATTAGTTACTGTAATGTATGGAAGTACTGAGACAAAATAAAATTTGTAGTAACAGTGGGATTAAGTTTCAGGTACTTACTGAGACTCAACTTGCTGTTTAATTTCTTGCCATTCCCCATATGGGTTTGACTTTTTATGAGCTTTGGATTTTTCTTCATTTGGACCTGATGAATTTTGGTCTTGGATATTTTTTTCTTTCTGTGTTTCTGGTTCAATTCCTTTATCACTATTTTTATTTTTTTCCTGAAATGTCAAAGTCAAGAAATAACATACTTCAAGCAAAACTACAGGGACACAATTTAACATAATCTTATTGATTTATAAATAATAATACATTAACTCAACATTTTTAATTGCACATAACACAAAAAATATACATAAAAGAATTTTAATGCTTGATTAGGTTTTTTATTATGTCAAATGTTAAGACACCATGGGCCAAGGCTGGTTTTTAAAATAATCTAATATGATTCTATTAATATTCTGCAATTTTTAAAATATTTATTTATCTGACACAGAAAGAGCACAAGCAGGGGGAGTAGCAGGCAGAGGGAGAGGAAGAAGCAGGCTTCCTGCTGAGCAGGGAGCCCGATGTGGGGCTCGATCCTAGGACCCTGGGATCATGACCTGAGCCAAAAGCAGATGCTTAACCGACTGAGTCACCCAGGCACCCCAATGTTCTACAATTAAGACATAAACTGGCCTTTTTTATCCTCTCTTCTCCTCTTTTCTGCCTTCTCTCCTTACTTATATATCCAATAGTGATCTCCCCTTATACTGTGTCTTTTCTGAATTTAATGCCATGTCATTAGACCCTAATACACTATCTACTTAAAGAACTCCCTCAATCTATCAGTCTTAACTGAACTCTGCCTTCACATTGAGGTGACTGCCAAAGCCTCAATGGAATATATAACTGGTAACTATGTGAAATGAGAAAAAGACACACCCTTGATGTAGAAGTAGGTCCCATGATGCCCTTGGCTAGAGCTAGAATTTTTATGGCACCCCTTCATCTGGGAAAACAAAGCTCTATCATCCAGTTAAGCAAATAAACCATACACTAGATTTCAGTCTATTTGCAAAATGCACAACCGTGGGTGGCAGTCCTAGGACACTGTTTTGTCTGTAATTCTTTGAATGGATATTAACTCATTGCCTCATACTGTTCCATCATAAAACTAGGAGGCAGTATCCACTTTCTCTTAGCATTCTTGACTATTTCCAGGCTGTGACTTTTTTTTAAACAAAAGATTTTTATTGTGATTATAATGTATGTTTTGATTCTAATTCAATGTACTAAATGCCTCCTCCTCTGAGGTTCATACCACCTCTATACAGTTCTCTCCCATGCTTCCTTACACGATAGTGACTTTTGGCCACTACTCCATATTCACTGATGACTTTAACCATGTTCTTTCTATTCAAACTCATCATCCTGGACCTTAAAAATTCCCTAGCCTGTTCTGTGAGCTTCACAATCAAGGACTGTGGCCTTCAACTGTATTTCAGCCACTTAATGTTATATAAGATATTTTCCCTCACATATAGCACATAGTAGTATTCAAATACTAAATCTTTACATCAATGTACTTTTTAATTTGAACTATATCATCACTCAAAAAGGACCTACCTGTAAATTTTAAAACTCCAAAAGCACCCCACCTTTAACCACAGTAAGTTTTTCTCCTGGCTTTCTGGCTTCCTTACTTCTAATATACCTTAATGTTATATAAGATATTTTCCCTCACATATAGCACATAGTAGTATTCAAATACTAAATCTTTACATCAATGTACTTTTTAATTTGAACTATATCATCACTCAAAAATGACCTACCTGTAAATTTTAAAACTCCAAAAGCACCTCACCTTTAACCACAGTAAGTTTTTCTTCTGGCTTTCTGGCTTCCTTACTTCTAATATACCTCCTGTCCAACCTTGTTACCATCTCTAATGCCTTAACTTCTCTTTGTGCTCGGAGTTTGCTGACCTTGTCTAGATTTTACATCATTACAGAGCTTTACATCCACAGGGAATCGTTTTACTTTTTACCTTATTTTATCAACATGGTAAGTGTACTCTTTAATCCCCATCACCTATTTCACCCATCCCCCACCCACCTTCCCTCTGGTAACCATCAGTTTGTTCTGTACAGTTAATGGTCTGTTTCTTAGTTTAAATAGTAAAGGTCTGTTTCTTGGTTTATTTCTCCCTCTTTTTCCCCTTTGCTCGTTTATTTAGTTTCTTAAATTCCACACAAGTGAGATCATATGGTATTTATCTTTCTCTGACTTATTTCACTTAGCATTATATTCTGAGCTCCATTCATGTCATTGCAAAGGGCAAGATTTCATTCCTTTTTTATGGCTGAATAATATCCCACTGTATATACATACACCAATCTTTATTCATCTATCAGTGAGCATTTGGGCTGCTTCCATAGTTTGGCTATTCTAAATAATGCTGCAGTAAACACAGGGGTGCATATATCCCTCTTTGTGTTTTTGTATTTTTGGGGTAAATACCCAGCAGTGCTGGATCCTAGGGCAGTTCTATTTTTATCTTTGTGAGGAACCTCCACAGTGTTTTCCACAGCATCTACACCAGTTTATATTCCCACCAACAGTGTGTGAGAGGGTTCCTTTTTCTCCATTTCCTTGCCAACACCCGTTGTTTCTTGTTTTAGATTTTAGCCATTCTGACAGGTATGAGGTGATTATTTCCTTATAGTTTTGATTTGCATTTTCCTGATGATTAGTGATGCCGAGCACAGATTTTACATCCTTCATTAAAGAGCTCCAGGTCCACATGGAATTACTTTATAAACATTCTTTTTGCTAGCACCCTTAAATATCTTTGTTCCTGTTTGTCTCTTGTGTGGGGCCTAAACACCTCCAACACAGACCTATCCAATCATTGCTCTGTCAAATGTTACATGGGAAAAAAAAAATCACACAATCAGACTTCAAGTTATATTACAAAGCTGAAGTAATCAAAACAGTATGGGGGGGTGCCTGGGTGGCTCAGTCATTAGGCGTCTGCCTTCAGTTCAGGTCATGATCCCAGGGTCCTGGGATCGAGCCCCGCACTGGGCTCCCTGCTCCACCGGAAGCCTGCTTCTCCCTCTCCCACTCCCCCTGCTTGTGTTCCCTCTCTTGCTGTGTCTCTCTCTCTCTGTCAAATAAATAAATAAATCTTTAAAAAAAAAACAACAGTATGGTACTTTTTTATGGCTGAATAATATTCCACTGTATATACATACACCACATCTTTATCTATTCATCTATCAGTGAGCATTTGGGCTGCAAATGCTCACTGAAATAGGCATATAGATCCATGGAACAGAACAGAAACCCAGAAATGAACCCACAATTTTATGGTCAATTAATCTTTGACAAGACAGGAAAGAATATACAACAGGAAAAAGACCATCCTCAACAAATGGTATTGGGAAAACTGGACAGCTATATGCAAAAGAATGAAACTGGACCACTTTCTTATACCATACACACAAATAAATTCAAAATGGATTAAAGACCTAAATGTGAGACCTGAAACCATAAATCCTAGAAGAAAGCACAGGTAAGTAAGGTCTCTAACATTGGCTGTAGCAACATTTTTCTAGATATGTCTCCTGAAGGAAGGGAAATAAAAGCAAAAATAAACTATTGGGACTACATCAAAATAAAAAGCTTCTGCACAGCAAAGGAAACAATCAACAAAACTAAAAGGCCACCTACTGAATGGGAGAAGAGATTTTGCAAATGACATAGCCAATAAAGGGTTAGTATCTAAAATATACAAAAAACTTATACAAACTAACACCCAAACAACAAAGAATCCAATTAAATGGGCAGAAGACATGAACAGACATTTTTGCAAAGACATACAGATGACCAACACATGAAAAGATACTCAGTATCACTGATCATCAGGGAAATGCAAATCAAAACTACAAGAAATAATGTTTATTGCAGAATTATTTACAATAGCCAAACACTGGAAGCAAAACTATGGAAGTCAAACCCCTAAGCAGACTATGGAAGCCAAACCGCTATGTTTATTGCAGCATTATTTACAATAGCCAAACTATGGAAGCAGCCCAAGTGCTCATTGAGATAGATGAATAAATATATGGTATATGTATATACAACAGATTATTCAGCCGTAAAAAAAGGAATAAAAGCTTGCCATCTGCAATGACATGGATGGAGCTAGAGTATAATGTTAAGTGAAATAAATCAGAGAAAGATAAATACCATATGATTTCACCTGTGTGGAATTTAAGAAACAAAACAAACAAGCAAAAGGAAAAAAAAGAGAGAGAGATAAACCAAGAAACAGACTCTTTACTATAGAGAACAAACTGATAGTTACCAGAGGGGAGGTGGGTAGGGGAATGGGTGAAATAGGTGATGGGGATTAAGGAGTGCACTTGCTGTGATAAGCATCGGGTGATGTACGGAATTGTTGAGTCACTACACTATACACCTGAAACTAATATTACACTGTATGTTAAGTGTACTAGAATTAAAAAAAAATCACACAACCATACAAACTGGTAAGACTTCAAGGTTTATGATATCCAGTGTCAGCAGAGACTTTAACACTGCTTAGAAATGTGTCTCCAGGTATTTCTTCCCTTAGTCCTCAGCGGTTATTAAAAAGAAATATTCAGCTACAAACGACTGAGTAAATAATGGTGTATTCATACCACATTAAAGCTATCTATCCGTTATTTTGGTGGATGAAGACTTATTGATGTCTTTGTGACAGATTAAACTGTAAAGCAATTAAGACCTTATTATAGTATGACTCCATGTTTTATTTTATTTTAAAGATTTTATTTATTTATTTGAAGGAGAGAGAGAGCATGCGCACAAGTGGGGGGTTGGAGCAGAGGGAGAGGGAGGAGCAGGCTCTCCCCGCTAAGCAGGAAGCCTGATGCAGGGCTAATTCCAAGACCCTGGGATCATGACCTGAGCTGAAGGCAGACGCCCAACCGACTGAGCCACCCAGACGCCCCCAGTATGACTCCATATTTTAAAATAATGTATGTGAGTCGGAATAAAAAAAAAGTTAAAGACCAAGAAAACACCAAGGTGTTATAGTGATTTCTCTGGGAAGTAGCAGGGTTATAGGTAGTCTGTCTTTATCTGTATTTTGTAATTTATCAGTCCAGGTTGGATGCTGGATATAAACATTGTGAGGTGGGGGTGCCTGGCTGGCTCAGTCCGTGGAGCATGTGACTCTTGATCTCAGGGTTTTGAGTCCAAGCCCCCATGTTGGGTTTACTTAAAAAAAAAAAAAGAAGATATTACTTAAAAAGAAAATCTCAAAAAAGAAAATAAAAGAACAACAACACAGAAATATAAACACTGTGAGACGGCTACTATAAGGGCTTTGCTGCTGCGCCTCTGCAAACTGGACACATCCCTTGGCCTGCGTTCCACCAAGAATTACAGGGTAGTAGAGAAAGTCCAGGCAACGACAAGATCCTAGACGTGGCCTGGGAGTACCCTCTCTCCAGCATCCTTGAATTTCCTTCACTACTCAGGCCAGTAATGTCATCCATGGATCAATGCTATGTGTCTTTTCTGCTTTGCCACCTGGGCTTCTGAGTGTTCCTGGAATGTTCACAAAGCAGAACTAGCAATACTATAGAAATATCTAATTTTACTTTTCTACCATGGCTGGGGATTCAGCAGTACCTGTCAATCCTTTTACTTGGTTCATTTCCTCTCCCACCCTAGCTCAGTGACTGTTTCATTAATATTGTCAAACTACTCAAAGCTTCTCACTCTCAGCAAGCAATCTTGAAGTCTTTATAAATGAGTAAACTGAAGCTAAAAGGGCATGACTGTTTCAATTTCCTCCCTGATACCAACTTATCCATAGTCCTACCTTCTTACAAAAAAGGAAAACCTTACCTTCTTACCAAAAATGAGTTTATTCCTTGTTGAAGACCAACCTATCCGTCTACCCTTGTTGGTATTCCCATTCTGCCTCCTTTGGAGTCTCTCTTAATGAAAACATCACTACCACAAATCTCTCATGATTAAGAGTCAATGTGCAGCCATCATCCTGACAACCAATTTCTAGTTTTCATTTCATATCCAAACCACATACACACCATGAACCACTTTTCATTCCTCTATAATTGGGGTTTTTTCTTTCTTAAGATGTTTTTAAAATTTTTATTTATTTGACAGAGAGAGACAGCGAGAGAGGGAACACAATCAGGGGGAGTGGGAGAGGGAGAAACAGGATTCCTGCTGAGTAGGGAGCCCGACGCGGGGCTCGATCCCAGGACCCCAGGATCATGACCTGAGCCGAAGGCAGATGCTTAACTGACTGAGCCACCCAGGCGCCCATTTATTTTTTAAAGTTTTTATTCATATTCCAGTTAATTAACATACAGTCTAATATTAGTTTCAGATGTACAATATAATTGGAGTTCTGCCACCCCAAACCCTGGTGAAACTACTAGAAGGGCTTCAAGGACTTTTTAACTGTAAAATTCAATGGACTTTTTTTTTGTTCTAGATCTATAATTAATCCTTGATGCTCTCTATTCCTTTGGCTTCTTGGATCTTAAATTCTTCTGCTTCTCTACATACCTTTCTAGTCACTCTTTTCATTATAGGCTCCTCTTTCCCTGTCTGTCTCTTCAATGTTTAATGTTGCCCAAAGTCATTTTCCTAGGTTATCTCACCCATTCTGAGATTTGAATTACTACCAGTATGCTGATGATACTCAAAAATAGGATCTCTAGCCTAGATCTAGATACTTAGACTTGTGTGTTCAGACAACTCTCTAGATATTATGGAGGGATCTCAAACTTAAGAGGTCTAAAAATGAACTCACTGTCTTGCCACCAGGTAGATACTAATAAGTGGTACAACCGTTTATCCATTTGCTAAAAATGTACGTCTTGGCTTTATTTCTATCTTCCACCAGATAACTGAGTAAGTCTGTTGAGCTTTCTATAAATTGGTAAAGTTCTGTAAAGAATAAATCAAGAACCTACCTTAAACTTTATTTTTGGCTTTTGTGTTTCTGTAGAGGCCTTTCCTTTTTCTGCTTCCTCTTCCCCATCAGAATCACTATGAGAATCTGATGATTTAGGCTCTTCTAGGGTACCAAGTGGCTTTTCATTGACCTTACTAGAAAGCAGATCGCCAGAGTGTGGAATGAAATCATCAGGTTTTTCCCATCTGGATTCTATTCAACACATTTTAATAGTCATGTTATTTAGTTACCAACTCTATTCAGAAGTAATTCCCAATATAACACTCCCTGTCACTTACAAATGTATTTTTTTTTAACTTCTTCATAATACATTAAACAACAGCACTGGATCTATTTTACACTATCACTTGATCAAGAATAAGTAAGAGTTCCCAAAGCCCTTGCTCTTTTATCTTTTGAGAGTTGGGTTTCAATCTGGATTCCAGATGTATAAACTACAGCCCCAGTAGAAAGAAACTTAAGAATTGGGCAATGCCTTCTAAGGACTGTCATACTTTATCTGACACCAGTATCAGGAAACATGTGCTTATGAGCACACATCAGATTTCCTGGAATCCTCACAGAGTGATACCATACTGTGAAGACCTGAATGAATGTAATTTGTCATTTTTATACTAAGAAAAAAATAATCTCCACTGAACTCTACTGCCATCCAGTGGTTTATTGGGCTTTTAGTAAAATGATAGCATTTCTTTCTTTCTTTTTTTTTTTTAAAGATTTTATTTAACTGACCGAGACACAGCAAGAGAGGGAACACAAGCAGGGGGAGTGGGAGAGGGAGAAGCAGGCTTCCTGCCGAGCAGGGAGCCTGATGTGGGGCTCGATCCCAGGACCCTGGGATCATGACCTGAGCCAAAGGCAGATGCTTAAGGACTGAGCCACCCAGGCGCCCCATGATAGCATTTCTAATTATCTTGCAATTAGTCTCTATCTTTAGTGTAATAAAAGGGAAGGGGATGCTAAGATTTACTGTCCAACTGAGACAGTTTTAAGAGCGAAAGGGGCTGTATCAATAATTACACTTGTCTACACATAAGCTGAAACTGTTTGAGGACAAATTTGTACAGCCTCTTATTAAAAGAGGGTGCTTTCCAGGGCGCCTGGCTGGCTCAGTCAATGGAGCATGCGACTCTTGATCTCAGGGTTGTAAGTTTGAGCCCCACACTGGGTGTAGCGATTACTTAAAAATAAAATCTTTTTTTTTTAAGATTTTATTTATTTATTTGACAGAGGGAACACAAGCAGGGGGAGTGAGAGAGGGAGAAGCAGGCTTCCCACTGAGCAGGGAGCCTGATGTGGGGCTTGATCCCAGGACTCTGCGATCATGACCTGAGCCGAAGGCAGATGCTTAACAACTGAGCCACCCAGGCGCCCCAAAAATAAAATCTTAAAAAAAAAAAAAAAAGGGTGCTTTCCAACAATAAAAAAAAAACAAAAAAACAAAAAAAAACAACCACATTATTTCCTTATGTATATTTCACGTGAATAACAAAAACAAAAAAAAAAACTTTCAGGAAATAATTTAAGCACCTACTATGTATCAGGTATTGTTCTGGGAACTTTATAGATACCTGACCTTCATGACCCGAGAGTATACATGATCACCTCAATTTTACATAAGAGCAGCTACAGGTTTAGTGACTTTTTTTTTGGAAGGATTTTTTTTTTTTTTAAGATTTATTTATTTTGACAGAGAGAGACACAGCGAGAGAGGGAACACAAGCAGGGGGAGTGGGAGAGGGAGAAGCAGGCTTCCCTCCGAGCAGGGAGCCCGATGCGGGGCTCGATCCCAGGACCCTGAGATCATGACCTGAGCCGAAGGCAGACGCTTAACGACTGAGCCACCCAGGCGCCCCCAGGTTTAGTGACTTTTATATAGCTGGTAAGGGAAGAAGCTATGCATTAAGCTCAGATCCAACTCTCCACCAATATAACTATATTATTTTATCTTTAGAAACTTTCAGTACCTCAATTTTACTGAGCTAGAACCATTACTATCGTTGGGCAGACTAGGTATCTACTTGGAGGCTAAAAGGGCTTTTTCCTCCTAAAAGATTTAATGTTATGTGTTTGGATAGTAGAAATTTAATAAATTTAATAAATAATTAAATAAAGACTCTCAAAGTTATACTGACACCATACATACTTTGGTAAATTTAATTGTAGGAGAAACTACAATTACTTGCTGATCCATTTTATAAAATTAAATTAGAAAAAACGTCAACTTGAAAAACTTAGGTAATAATTAGGTAACAATAGTTATGCATGTTTTATAAATATTTACAAATAACCGAAACATTATTAAATTAGTAGAAGTGAAAATTTGACAATCTCAGCCACGCTAAAATAACTTCAGTTTTGTTTTTTTAGAAAAGGAAAAGGCAAGTTGAATTAGGGGATTTCTAAGGTACATTTCAAGGTAATGATTATATTTCTACAATAATCATAACAAAAGTCAATAATGATAAAGTAAAAATGATTTTTAAAATTTGTGAATGGAGTATCAATTGAGAATGAGCAGCACAGTATATTATATACGAAAATCTTTCTGTTTTTCCATTGTATAGTTTTTAAATTACAAAATACCCACATGCTATGAATATATGTTGATCACTATACTAAAATTCCCAAGTTCCCTTCATTAGCAGGCTAATAAGCAGTTCGAGGTACAATTTTATATAGTTAGGATAATCAAAGGTAGTACTTACCTCCTGTTTCTGTATTATAATAGTAGGTATAACCATCTTCACTTACTCCTTCTACCCAAACAGTCTTCCCTGCTGTCTAATGGGAGGAAAAAAACAGCATAAACTGAAGATAATGATGAAGTTACACTCTATTAAAATAACTAAGGCAGAGTCAGCTACCTTCCCTTTCCTCTGAACACCTGGGAGTGAGAGGGGCAGTACTGATTATGGAAGCTTGGTTTGTATTAATCATGAACTAACTTTCAGAGAGAGAATGTCACACCTCTGAAAGATAGGAACAATTCTCGGCCGATGGACAGGGACATCTGAATGGCAACCAACTATAAATCAACTGATAATATTTGCCCTGCATGGAGTTTTTAGGTAGATACCACTTTTCCACTTCCACCCAACCTCCTCACAAAAGCATTATAGGAAGAAAGGAACAAAGTGTGTGTAGGGGGGCTTATTTGGAAGTAAATTTGCTTAACAGAACTCTTTTATAAAAACCCCAGAAACCAATCAGTTTAAAGCAAAGACACTATCAATGTGCTTCAGTTACCTTTTTTAAGTTTCCTTGAAATCCTTCTGGTCTCTCCCACTGGGATGCTTAAAGCAAAATATACTTCATTAATAAAATTTTTTCGCTTAAAAAGAAAAACAACTCAAAACATTTAATTTGGCAAAAATTTACAAGACATTCAATGTGTACAAAGCACTACAGGCCTTTGAAAAATGAAAAAAAACAGTATATATCCCAGTGGTATTGTACAGAACATACGTGAATGATATTTAACCAAGAAGGAAGAACAGAATGAAGAATTCGAAGTTACTGGGACTTCCACAAGAATTATTAGACACAGGTAGGACTTCTCTTAAAGACTTCATGGAATTCAGACTTGAAGTTTTTTTGTTTGTTTTAAAGATTTATTTATTTGAGAGTGAGCACACGCAAGTCAGTGTGTGCCCCTGTGCGCATGGGAGGCAGGGTAGAGGGAGAGAACCCTAAGCAGATTTCCTGGAGATCATGGAGCCTGACGTGGGGCTTGATCCCACAACCCATGAAATGACGACCTGAGCCAAAACGAAGAGTTGGATGCTCAACTGACTGAGGCACCCAGGTGCCCCCAGGCTTGAAAAGTTTTTAAAAGCTTATTATACTATTTTTTTTTTTAGTAATCTCTACACCCAACACAGGGCTCAAACTCATGACCCCAAGATTAAAAGTCATGTGCTTTTCCGGATGAGCCAACCAGGTGCCCCAGGCTTGATAAGTTCTGAAGGAATGAGATGGCTGTTTGACATCCTAAGGAGGGGAAAGTGAGAGATAGAATGAATGACTTAAGAGAAGCAAGATGAAAGACGCAAGAATTAAAAAACAGCTGACCCTTGAACAACACAGGTTTGAACTGTGCAGGTCCACTTTTAAGCAGATTTTTAAAAATATATATATTGGAAATTTTTTGAGAGAATTGTGAGTTTAAAAAAACAGATGAACCATGTAGTCTAGAAATACCGAAAAATTTAAGAAAAAGGTATTACTGTAAAAATACAGTATGTAATACATATAACACACAAAATGTGTGTGTCAACTGTTTATGTCATCTGTAAGGCTTCCAGTCAACAGTAGGCTATTACTAGCTAAGTTTTTGGGGAGTCAAAAGTTATAAAATACCAATGATCCAGTAATTCCCAGTATACAGGCATATACTCAAAGAAAATGAAAACACTAACTTGAAAAGATAAATGTACCCCTATGTTTATTGCAGCATTACTTATATATTATAATAACATCTATCATTATATATAGACAGCACAGAGAAGCAACCCAAGTGCTCACTGATAGATGAGTGGCTAAAAATGTGAGATACATAGCTCTCTCCCCTCTTTCTCACACACACACACACACACACACAATTACTCAGCCATAAAAAATAAAATCTTGCCATTTCTGACAGCATGGATGAACCTAGAGGATATTATGCTAAGTGATATAGATCAAACAGAGAAAGACAAATACCATATGATTTCACTTGCATGTATAGTCTAAAAAACAAAACAAAACAAATATAACCAGACTCTTAAATATTGAGAACTGCTGGTTGCCAGAAAGGAGGTGGATGGGGGGACAGGTGAAATAGGTGAAGGGGATGAACAGGTTTAAACTTCTGGTTATAAAATAAATAAGCCATGGAGATGAAGAAAAGGACAAGAGAGGGAATACAGTCAATAAAATTGCAATAGTGTTGGATGGTGACTACACTTGTGGTGAGCATGGGTTAATGTACAGAACGGTCAAATCACTATGTTGTATACCTGAAACTGATATAACACTGTATATCAACTATACTTTAAAAAAAAGTTATAAGCACATTTTCGACCACATGGGGTAAGGGAGGGGTCGGTGCCCCTAACACCTGTGTTGTTCAAGGGTTTTGCTGAGAGCAAGAGTATACACAGTAGGATGGTGAACAAAGGAAGCAAGCAATAGGAATTAGAAGGCAGAAACACAGAATTAATAGTTTAAAAAAAAATCTTTTTAAAAAAAGATTTTATTTACTTATTTATTTTAGAAAGAGGGAGGAAGGGGCGCCTGGGTGGCTCAGTTGCTTAAGCGTCTGCCTTTGGCTCAGGTCATGGTCTCAGGGTCTTGGGATTGAGCCCCTCATTGGGCTCCCTGCTCAGCGGGGAGTCTGCTTCTCCCTCTGCCTGATGCTCCCCCCCAGCTTGTGCTGTCTCTCAAATAAATAAATAAAATCTTAAAAAAAAAAAAGAAAGAAAAAGGGAGGAAAAGAGAGAGCATGGGGGGTGAGATGCAGAGGGAGCAGGAGAGAGAGAGAATCTCAAGCAGACTCCACACTGAGCCAGGAGCCCGGCATGGGGCTCGATTCCACAACCCTGAGATCATGACCTGAGCTGAAATCAAGAGTCGGATGCTTAACCGACTGAGCCACCCAGGTGCCCCATTAATAAACTGTTTCTATGTAAATTTGAGAAAGACTTATGATCCTTAGCATATAATCATTTGTGGTTCACTGCTGACTAACACGCACTTCTCTTAAGGCTCAGTGCAAACTGTGAGTGATTATTACTATTTCTATGTAGTCCTAAACTGTGATTCTAAAAATCATAATAATTACAATACTTAGAGCCCAAGGTTTTTTTCATAATTAACTCTGATCTCATTTCCTACCTTTCTGATCATTCTCTTTTTTCCTGGCTTTTCTCTCCTTTCCTTCAATAAATGTACTACCCACCCTTCGTACTTCTTGTTCTCTTCTTTCTCCTTGTGATCTCATATACTCCTGAAAGTTAAGATAGTATCTACATTTCTAGACATAATTTATCTAATTCCAGACTCTAATCAGCTCCTGAAAACTACCACATGAATGTTCTAGAGGTACCTCAACCTCAACATACCAAAAACTGAATTTATTATTGTCCCACTTTAACTTACTCTATTTCTGTATTCCATACCTCAGTAAATGGCACGATCATCCTCCTAGCCCTCCATGACACAGCCCCAATCTATTTTTCCAGCCTCTTTCTTCTGCTAGGACATCTTCAGAGAACTGTATATTTTACCTCCACCAGATGACTGTTTCCCAAACTTTCAAACTTTTTAAAGCTTCATATTGTTCCACCTGTTTGGAATGTTTGCTTCACCCTCACAATAACCTACTACAATCATTTTCAGTCAAAATACGTATAAAGTGTCTATACCATGCCAGGCACTGTGTTTGGTCCTAGGGATATAAATGGTGAATAAGAAGACATCATTCCTGATGTTCTCTTCTTAATGTATAGATCGGTTCAAAAGTAATTTCTGCGATAATCTCTCAGATCCACATAATCACAATTAATCCCTCACCAATCGGAGTTCCTATACGATTTTACATCTCTATTACATTATGGCACTTTAAAACTCCTCCTTGTATAGTGTTTATTTCTGATCTTAAATTTTATATTTCTGGAGAGTAAGATGCTACATAAATGTATTTACTTATCTCAGAATTTATATGAAAAAATCCCTAAAACATTTAGTTTTAAAGGAAAACAAAAAGATATTTTTGATATTCCCACTGAATAACACCATTGTGTATTTTATTAGAAAGTGATATCCAAAACATGAATAGGAGGGGGGGCTTCTCTACTACAAGACAGCTACATAAAAAAGAAAATGGTTCTGGTTCCCAGCCTGGTTTTGGATAGAAAATCTCTCCCACAGAATATTTTAAGAACCTCTGCAATTTGTAAAGTGGATCTAAAATGCCTTATTTCCATGTAAAATGCTTAATTTCTATGTAGTTCATACTTTTAAAAGATTTTATTGAGAAAATACAAAGCTTTAACTTATTTGTAAGGAACCCATTCTTAAAAAAAAAAATTTTTTATTTATTTGAGAGCGAGCGAGCGAGAGCACAAGAGGGGAGGCAGGGGTGAAGGAGACAGAGGGAGAAAGAGAAGCAGACTCACCGCTGACCAGGGAGCAAGACGCCAGCCTCTATGGGACTTGATCCCAGGACCCTGAGATCATGACCTGAGCCGAAGACAGATGCTTAACTGACTGAGCCACCCAGGTGCCCCATAAGGAACCCATTCTTAAGGCTTTGACTAAGTATGATGTTGAGTCACTATAAGAAAGGTACCTTTTTAAAGGGCACATGACTTTTTTACCATTGTGGCAAAGATGTAAAGTTATAGTCTTCCATTGCTTAAATGTTCCAATATTAACTAAAACAAAATAAATGGTCAGTTATCATTCTTACTAGTTCTATGCCTAAATGACCTACCTCCTGTGATAAGATCATAATAGTAATGGTAACCCTCAGAGGTTATGCCTTCTACCCATCTGCCCTTTGAGGGGTCTTTTTTCTTTTTCTTCTTTTCCTTCTGCTGATTTGATGCAGGGGTGGGTGGGACAGTGCTTGTTACTGGTGATATGCTTGGCTCTGAAATTTCTAGAGAAAAAGATATAAGAAAGGTGAAGTACCAACACACTTTTTTTTCCCCTGGTATAAAAACACTAATAATGTTACTCCAATCAAAAGCTTGACAAGAAAATTCTTTTGGGAACTTGACAAATTATAAGAAAGCTCATTTGGAAAACTAAATATGCACAAATATCTAGAATTATAAAACAGAAGTGATAAAGGGAATCTAGTTCTATCAAATGTTAAAACTTATTCTAAAACAATTGGTACCAAAAAAAAGAAGTAAAACTGATCCAGGAGTAGGCAAACATATGAATGAAACAGAACAAAGAGTAAACAGACCCAAATATAGATTCCTGGTGCTTCTTTTTTTTTTTTTTTAATTATTATGTTATGTTAATCACCATACATTACATCATTAGTTTTTGATGTAGTGTTCCATGATTCATTGTTTGCGTATAACACCCAGTGTTCAAACTCCGGGTGCTTATTAGAAAAAGAAATCATTTAACAAATCATGTTGGATTAACTGGTTAATTATTTGGAACAAAGTAAAGCTATTCTCCACTCCATGGCCCCTCCCATGTTTGGACATCAATATAAACTTCAGATCAAAGATATATGTGGGAAAAAAAACACAAAGTAAAATAACGTTAAACTTAACTGCATACAAATCCAAATATTCCGTATAGCAAAAATAAAAACAAAAAAATAAAACAAATAATGTAATGCTATGTTAATCATAATAGGATTAAAAATTTTTAAAAACTAAAAAAAAAAAAAAAAAGACAAATATTTACAACAAACATGGCTCATGGTTAATGTTCATAACAAAGATTCCTTACAAATAAATCCAATATTCTAACAGAAGATGGACAAAAAGTACAAAGACAGCTTGTATTAGCTATCAATATATAAAACATATTCACACTTTGATTCTGTAATCTCATCTCTAGAGATTAAATTTACAGAGATAAATGTAAAAAAACATGCCTGCATAAGGGGGTTCACTGAAGCATTCATTCTAACAGTGAAAACTAAGCAACCTAAATGTTAGTCTGGAAGAGATTAGTTAAATAAGTTATGGCACTTTTATGGCATTTTGTTATGGTATTTTATACCCTTTATTAAATGCTTATTACAAGTGGTCACTGTAATAAGCAGTTTATACCATTATGTTACTTAGTTTTTGTGAAAATCAGAGGTTGTATAGCTAGCAAGTGGCAATTCTGGTGGATTCCAAAGTCTGTGCTCCTAACCACTCTGTAGCCACTAAACATGATGTATATCCTTAATTATTTAAAAGAAAGGAAGTATATGACATGTTGAAGGAAAAAATAAAACCACCTCCAACTAGACTACAATGTGGAATATAACTTAAAAAAGAAAATTCTTAAGATGTCTGGGATAATCTTAGAAGCAGTTTTTAAAAATCCTTTCTTTGTACTGCATTATGGTACTTTAAGGGGAATGTATATCCTATTTAAAAAAACAAGGCTATGAAAAATAATAGGAAAAATCCTCTTTGAATACATTTAAATACAAAATGCTAAGACTGATTTGCTCATAGGTTAGCATAACAAAACCTCTCAATCCATATAATTGATGAGATGAATTTTCAACGATGCCTCTTTAATTCTGCAGGAACACCTCTATCTTTTTCTCCTTTAAGCTTACAGCTTTATCCTCATGGAAATACAGCCCCCACCCCTTCCTTTTAACTAACAATGTCCAGGAGAATATTTTTAAAGTCTGGTTACATCTGTCCTTATTTGATGAGGGCAATACTGATTAACTTATTATTCTGCTTAAAAACTTAATGGAAAGAAGTTTTTAGAGTAAAGAATAACATTCCATGTTGACTATCTCAACCATTATGCAAGATCAACAACTGGGACTGCTATATGCCTGGTTTAAAGACAATGGATTTGTCATGGAAGAAATGCTGACAGAAAAGTTCCCGAGTTAAAGCCTAAGTTCATCAACAAGATAGATACACTCTAATTAAATAAATGCCTTTTATCTGGAGCTGAGTTATCTTCAAACCCGCAAATTATTTACCTTCTTGCTGGTGACCATGTGGAAAAAAGGAAATGCTTATATACTGCTGGTGTATGTAAACTGACAAATATCCAGAATTATAAAACAGAAGTGATACGGGGAATCTAGTTCTACCAGATGTTAAAAACTTATTCTAAAACAATTGGTACCAAAATAAACTGGTCCAACCACTATGGAGAACTTATGGAGGCTCCTCAAAAAATTAAAAATAGGTCTACCGTATGACCCAGCAATTTCACTTCTGGGTATATACTCACTGGAAATATAAGCAGGATTTCAAAGAGGTATATGCATTCCCATACCTACTGCAGTATTACTCATAACAGCCAAGATATGTAAACAACCTTAATGCCCATCAACCAGATGAATGGATAAAAAAGATATAGTACATATATATAATGGGATACTATTCAGCCATGAGACAGGAGGATATCTTGCCATTTGCAACAACATGGATGGAACCTGAGCATATTGTGATAAGTGAGGTAAGTTAAAGAGAAGACAAGCATACTGTTATGATATCACTTTTATGTGGAATCTAAAAGAGTCAAACTCAGAAAACCAGAAAGTAGAACTGTTATTTCCAGGGGACAGGGGGTTGGGGGGTTAAGGCTGATACTGTTTAAGTTTATAAACTTGCAATGAGTAGTACATAAGCCACAGAGATTGAATGCATAGTATAACGAATATAGACAACAATACTGTAATAGGTAATCTGATAAATATTGCTTCAGTAGTAATCCCATTACAATATATAAATGTATCAAAGTAACACCTGCATAAACAATGTTTTATGTCAAATTTATCCAATTAAAAAAAAATTATCTACCTTCTAGTGGTAAAATCAGTAAACTTGTCCACAACAGGCTAATTCACTCTAACTCAACCACATAAACAAACATAATTCATAGTTTTGACCCTATGGATAAAGCAAACTGTGGCTATAATGCAAGGCCTATTTTTTAATGAATAGCTCTTTTTAGCCAAGTACCTAAAAAACTCAACTGTGCCTGAAATGAACACTGACCTAGGACAGAACTAGGACTAGCTAACCACCAAGGTAGTATGGTTATGAACGGAGGTGTTAAAAGATGAAGCTTTAAAAGTAAAACAAAAGTGCATGAGTAAAGTCCCATAGTCTAAATACAGCTATGATGCACAGGAAAAGCACTAAGAGTATACCCTGAGTGTATAACCTCTTTATGGAAACAATAAAAGCTCACTGAGCATGACCTCTGATGTTAGTTTTAAAACATGCTGGCTGCTTTTTTACCTGACTCTAAGCCAAGCCTTTTCAAATCCTCTTGGTATGCTTTCAGGGCAGCTGCCTCCATTGCGGCAAACTCCTTTGATGCCTTTTCTTCTTCCTTTGCCTTGTCCAGGCTTTTCTGTTTAATCTATGTGAGACACATATAAAATTGAAAGCCAGATAAAGGACTGATACTTACATAGAAAAATTGGCAAAGAAAGAAATAAACTAAATTACCTCACTGATCCTCTTTGCCACATTTTCCTTATGATTCTTTCCTCTTTCGTGAAATTCAACACTCTTGAAAATTAATAAAAGAGAAAATGCAAAAGAAGGTTACATCAACATCATAATGTTCATAGTAAAGTAATAGTAAATATGGGAATGGGACATAACAAAATTGAAATTAAAATGACGGACAGAAAAATAATTTTAATGCAAATTGGTCCTTTTATCAAATGATGGGAGGGAACTGAACCATGTTATTTATTATTATATCCTCTGACTAGGTTTCCTTTGGTGCTTAAAATAAACTATGATGACCGAATCAATGGAGAAAAATACAAGGTACCCGTGATGACTAATCTAGTGAATATGATTGTAACGAGGACTCAAACAAGACATGAAGCCAAAAGAGGAGTGGAAAAAAAAAAAACTTCAAGAAACACCTCTCAACATAAAATGTCAAAACCATTAAGTCTCTAGAATTTGTACTGCTCTGGAAACACAGAGAATAAACAATAATATTAGAACTTATTCCTCCAAATTGAGAGAAAAGTAGACAGTAAGGAATTCCTTCTAAATCATAAACAAGTAACTTTTATACACTGTGGTAATGGTATGAAATGTACAACTCCAATGGAGGACAATTTGGCACTATCTACCAAAATTTGGCTGCTGGAATTGAGAACAAAGCTCCCTACATACTGACGTGGAGAGAGCTCCAGGACATACTGTTCAATTTAAAAAACAAACAAACAAATACCAAACTATGGTGAAGGATAGTGTGTATGGTATCCTACGTTTTACATATGTTGGAATTAAAACCTATGTGTGCATATAGAAACAATGACGAATGGACAAGAAAATGAAAAAAAGTGGTAACTTACAAAAAATGATGGTGACTGGATGGGACAAAGGAGTGAGTGAATGTTATCACCTATTTAAAACAGTCAGGAATGCTCCCTAAATTGCAAATGTCTGGTTTTATGCAATAAGAAATTTCTGGTAAACCTTGCAAAATAAATTTTGTCAATCAAATCTTAGCTAAGCTATCCTAAAGTACTACCATGAATTCCTCTTTAAAGTGAGACATTGTAAAACAAAGGTTCACCTTCTATTTTTCATATATCAGGTTTCCTAAATTATGCCACACAAAGAATATTCAAGGCCCATTCGAAAACAAAATAATTTTGTTTCTAATTAAAGGTTAAATTGATGTATATTAACAATCCAAGGAGAAGAAAGACTATCATAGAAGAGATTATTTACTGTTCATGACTCCTAAAATTCACTGAACTGACTGGGTACCTCAACAGAAGAGAAACTATCAGTGATTTGTATAGATTTCAAAATTTGTGGCATTTATGTGTAAGGATGGCCTAAATTAAGCAAGATAGTTGAGAGCTTTAGCAACTATTCAAAAGACCAAAAACCAAAACAAAACCCTGGAGAAAAATATCCCCAAACTCCTGTAGACAGTAGTAAATAAAAGTCTATCAAAGAAGTGTAACATTGTTAAAAATGGGGCCACTGTTCTGTTACGCATGCAACTCTATCAACTAAAAAGGATAGGAATACATATTTAAAAGATACCCAGATGTTTACGTACTATGTATATATTATTATGACATGCACACAAAGGCGAAAAGATCAGTGATGCTTTTGTGTCTTAAAAGCTTAATCTAGGTTAAGAGATACATTAATAAGGTGCTTAATAGAGCTTCTATTTTCATATTCCATGAAAGAGGTAATGATGTTCTTTAAAATTTAACCATTTATAGCT
This sequence comes from Mirounga leonina, assembly GCF_011800145.1. Taxonomy (NCBI): domain Eukaryota; kingdom Metazoa; phylum Chordata; class Mammalia; order Carnivora; family Phocidae; genus Mirounga; species Mirounga leonina. The sequence goes on along the minus strand of NW_023270316.1, from coordinate 51,501,054 downwards.
ACAAAGCTCTGCAAATATGTTTATTTCTGGAGTAGAAAAGATTCAAAATAAACTACAATGTTCCTTTTTACATATTAAGGGCTTTGCCCTTTTATGTTTCTTTTTATATGGTAGTATTAAACATCATAATGTGGATAAACATGGATGAGATGACCCACTCAACGTCCATTTTCTGAATATGACTGAAAGACCATAGAGAAATAATTTGGCTTAATATATAATCAAATTTAAGCTGATGAAAAGGAAGAAGGCTCACGGCTTTCCTTCAAGAAATGAAAAGACAACAGAAATCTTTCAATGCTTTGAAAAATCAAGAACAATGTATATGAAGGTGCTTCGTAAATACTGAGTTTAGATCAAAAAGAAACACAGGAATACAATATTATTAAACTCTCCAAGAGTGGAAATATCATACAGGCCTATTGTCCGCTATCCAACACTTGCAGTAATCACAGAATTTCTTTGGTTGCGACTTCCAGTAGTCTGCCCTGAAAAAGGGAAAAACAAGTCTAAGCTTATTTATAATTAAAAAAGGTAAAATTGTGCATGTTTTTACATCTTCTTAGAGTTTGAAGTATAAGCCCCTGTTACTGCATCTTGTCTTGTTACACACATTACCTTTAGTATTTAACTCACTGCAGCAGTTAGCTGAAATTGTTGCCACTAGAAAAGAAAAAGTCTGCACCGGATTTAAAACTCCCTTTAATAAAATTGCTTTGAAAAAAAATTTTTTTTCTCATTTGCCACTGCCATCGGTGTGAAGAAATAAGATACATCTTGGAAAAGATTTATCTTCTCTATGCCTTTCCGGCATTTTGGGAGGTTGCTGTAATGGAGGCCTGAAGAAGCTCAAAGTTTGCTTTAAATCAAGTTATTTCCACCAAAAGAACAAAGAACAAGACTCCTCTGGTGGGAGACTGGTTCCTCCGAGACTATCAGTTAATACAATTTGTTCCTGAGCCTCAGGGCAAGAGAGAGTTGGAAAAGCCAAGGGACCTCTTAGCCCGCCAGACTTGGGGCCGGGGCGGGGGGGGGGGGGCGGTGGAAGTCACTACGCTAACCAAGACTGGCCGTTTCTACCAGTCGGAGAAGGCGGCGGTGGCCGGAGTCCAACCCTAAAGTTTCACAATACCCCTGGGTTCACGCGCTACAGAAACGAATAGGGTGCTTGCGATCCCCAGCTGTGCAAGCGAGGGAGCACCCGGTCGCTTCGCGGGCAACAGTCCAACCTCAACTGGCCGCCAGCCTCCCTCCCGAAGCCCGAGCTTCAGGCCCCCAGGGCGCTCCGCAGGATAGCATTTCTAAGCGCCCAGAGAACCGGCCCTGCCGGTCTGGTGCCGGTCCCGAGCGAGTTAAGAGCACCTCCGTCACGCCTCCAGCCGAAGGGAGGTGGGGGGGGATGGTGGTGGAGAGCGAGACCCGGCGGAAAAAGGGCCGCCCAGAGGAACAACACCTCGTTGTTTAGAGCCTGAGACCCGACTCACATGACTGGACCAGCCGCTCCGCGCGTCGCCCCCGGGTCCGGCTCGAGCTCGTATTCCCCACGCGGGGCGAGTTGGGACCCGGCCGGCCGCGAGGCCCACCGGAGCCTCCAAACCCCAACACCTCCCTCTTTCCCTGTGACCAGGGTTCCACGGTTCGCAAGTACGGGTGCCCGGGCGACTCAAACCGCGTTCGAAATCTCCTCCTCCTCCCCTCCCCCTACGGGGCGGTACTCCGGGAGCCTGAGAGGTGGGGTCGGTATAAAGGGGTTGAGGTCACCGAGAAGGGGTGAAAGCGCGACGGGACCTGAGCCGAAGGACAGGAACGTCACGCGTCAAATCCCCGCATCATCCCGCCTTCACTCTCTCTTCCCCTGGGATCCAGAACCTCCACCCTTCTAGGCTCGCTGGCTCGTGGCCGAGGAGCTCGCGCGCCGCCTCCGCCCCGAACGCAAACAGCTGTTCCCCGAGACGTCGCCGCCCTCAACTTTGCCAACTAGTCCGCACGCACTTTGACCAGCGAAGCAACCCGGACCTGTAGGCTGGGGGCCGTTGGCGGAGTTAGAAAAAGAAAAGTGAAACAGCTGGTTTCGGGGCCGCGAGTTGCGGGGCTTTGCCTCAGAACTTTCCGGAGGCGGCGGAGTGACCCCGCCCCGCCCCCGCGCGCACGGGCCGAGCTAGTTCCTTCGCTCGGGGAGCGCGTGGGCAGCGGCGGCGGCGGCGCTGCGACTCGAGTGGCGCAGAGGCGGCGGAGGGAGCAGCGGCGCCGGGAAGCCGAGCGGCGGTAGTCGGGGCGCGTGCGCTTGTCAGGTGAGTCACGGCGGCGTCTCTATCAGCACTTCCCATATGGTCTAGCGGTTAGGATTCCTGGTTTTCACCCAGGCGGCCCGGGTTCGACTCCCGGTATGGGAACGTGGTGGCATTTTTAAAAACCGAATGGGGAAGCTCACTCATTTTACTTCCAATATTCTGGCTCTCTTCTTGTCTCGTTCTCATGATGTTTGTGAAGAACGAGCATTAGTGTAGTCTTTGGTGACTTCGTGACCCGGGCGGCTGGAGGAGCGAGTACGCTGTGGTCCCTCGCCTCCCTCCTCTGGCTGGGGGGCTGAGCCGCCGGGGAGTTTCACTTTCCAGGGGCTGCCCTCCCGCTCTTCCGCCCCGAGTCGTCCTTTTCCAGGCGCTCGGGAGGTGATGATTAACTCTGGCCTCGCTTTATCTCCTCCCAGCGCCCCCCGGGGCCCACACCCTACGCGGCCGCGGTTTTCCGACCGTCCCGAGCGACGCGGGGCGTGTTCACCCCCTGCCCTCGGCGACGGGAGTCCGCACCCCGTTCGGAGTCCTCGTTCTCTTTCCGCCGGCTGTTCACGGGACCCGACCCCCGGCACAAAGCCGCCTGTCGCGGGGCGCGCGGCGGCGTGGCGGTCTGGCGGTCTGGCGAGCCTCTGCGCCTGAGGGCGCGCTTTCCCGTCCGCGCCGCTGCCCGTCACCGTACGGTCGGCCGCGTGTCCACCCGGCTGTCCCGCAGCGGCCGAGCCCGCCGGCCAGCTCGGCCCAGCCTGACCCCGGGGGCGCTCGTTTCAGCGCACCGAAGTCCCGCGGACTCCAGAGCCACGGACTTGAGTGCCGCTGCCTGGGAGGGCCTCCGGGGAAGGGAATTCCCCCCGCCCGCCACCCCCCCAATCCGCCCGCCCCGCTTTAAAGCGCGCACACAGACGCGCGCGCACATGCTGCGGAGAAGAAAAATACCACTACGATGAGATGTTTTTAAAGAAATTTAACTGTCCGAAGGGTCTAACGTTTTGAGCGCCGCGGATAGAAAAATCTTAGGGTGGAGGTGGGGCCTGGAAGAGAAAACTGGCTGGAGACTGGGGAGGGGATGTTATAACAAAGTTTCACTGTATTTTTAAATATAGAAGCCCTGTGTTTATTACAAAGAAGGGGCAGCTGTGTCAGCAGCATGTGAGCTGTAAATGAAACAAAAGCGTTATCTTAAACGCAAGCTGAAATTAGAAGATGGGGTGAGCTATAATGTTCAGTCCATTGGGCCTCTGGGAACAAATGGAGACTGAAAAAGTGGCTCTTGTGGATAGGTTTCTGGTCAGTGCCATTAATAAGAGCAGAAGATTGGTGGTTAATGTGCGCATTCCCAAACTTTTATATTTTAATTGCACAGTGAGTTTTGGAATAATCTGTTAACGTAATCTGCATGATTAAGGATTAATCATTTTTACGTTGTAAGTAAACTTTTCATAATTAAAAATATTTTATCTTTTCGTTAACTCAGATGTTTGAATATTTACGACAAGCACCATCACACGCTTTTGAAAGTTCCTGATCAGGTTCGTGTTAGTAGGTTGTGGGTACAATACTGAATGGAATTGTATTTTCGCTCCTCTGATTAGCTTACGATTCACCTTGTGTGAATCTTCCACCTTCTCTCTACTCTGGGTTTACAGCCGTAAGTTCTGGAAAAAACGTATCGTTCAGAAACTTTAGATGGAGTTGCAAGAATTGTTGAGCAATTCTTGAATAGGTAATGCATGTGGAAAAGTTTTATTTATGTGGGGAAAGTTTCATTTGAATGAAGAGCGGGATTGTGTCATTAAGAAACCATTTACTATAAAGAATTCAGTCGGAATTTGGAAGGAAGGAAAGACCCCTCTGCCGAAGTAGGGCTTAACTCTACTTGACCTTGCATTTTGTGATGACTTGGTATCATATTGTGATTGGATGTGATTTTCAACTGAGCACCGAGGAATTGCAAATAGCTTTGCTTTATACATATTTGAAGGTATGCTGAGGGAAGTAGTTTGGTGACAATATTTCTCAGACTCCTATATTGTTGTGTACCAGGCCAAACAGGGTAAGGCAGTATCTGAGTTGCAGAAGTTACTGCTGCAGGAACACAGAGGTGAGACATCACTTCTACTCCTGAGAACTGGCAAAGAGAGGTAGAGGGGAGAGTGTTTGCCCTGGACCTTGAAAAACTGGTTGGATTTCTCCTGGTGGGGAATGTGTGTCTTAAAGCTGAGGGGGGTGGAGGGGGGTGGATGGGTGGGGGGCTAGGAGGGGGAGGTGGGGTCAACAAGTATGAAGCTGGCAAATAGTCTGAACACAGTGCCTAGAGGGAGAGAGAGGCATGGGAGATCAAGCTGGGATGGTAGGAGAGAATTTCACCTTAATAAAGTTTGACTAGGTAATGGGTTCTTTTATCAAAGGAGTAGCATTTATGTTACTGGAGTTTTAAAAACATTTTCTTCTTTAAAAAAAGCATATAGCAGTAATATGTGAAAACTGTTTTTAAAAAATTTAAGCAGTATAGGGGCGCCTGGGTGGCTCAGTCGTTAAGCGTCTGCTTTCGGCTCAGGTCATGATCTCAGGGTCCTGGGATCGAGCCCCGCATCGGGCTCCCTGCTCAGCGGGAAGCCTGCTTCTCCCTCTCCCACTCCCCCTGCTTGTGTTCCCTCTCTCACTGCCTCTCTCTGTCAAATAAATAAATAAAATCTTAAAAAAAAAAAAATTTAAGCAATATAGAGACTTGTGCCCATGTTTTATGTTTGCCTGTTGAATATTAATTTTTAATTAGTAGAATGAGAAAAGCAATCAGAATGCAATTGAAAAGAATGAAATCTAGGTTTAAATCATGAGCATTATATGCAACTATATTCTTACTAGCATGCTTTATTGAAAATGACCTTAATATTTTAAGACTGAGCTGCTTGTTACTGTCACTAAGGCATACACCTTAAATTGGTTAAGGCTTGGTGATAAATTTGTAAAGCTTCATTCATAAGCTTGTGCCTTGTTACCAAAAGGCCGTTGGTAGTCATGTTTTAGGTGTCCTCCCTTGGGCCACAGAGTAAAGCGATACTAATTGAATGGTACATATTTACTTAAGTAGTCTCTTTAATATTTGCTACTATTAGGTGCAATCAGAAGATATGTGACCATTTAAGGAATGTTTTCACAGATGAACACCTATATTAAAGAAATATAAAGGATTAAAAAATGATGGCATTTAAAATCCAAGGACTTTACCGTAGTCGAATATTATCTGGCCTCTACTCCCCCAACTTCATCTCCTACCTTCTCCGCCTCTTCATTATACATAGCCACACTGGCTTCCTTTTTGTTCCTTGACCATGCCAAACTTGTTCTTTTCTCACTTTTATTTCTTGGTGTTACCACTGCCTAGAATATTCATATTTCAGGTCAACATTACCTCCTCAGTGAGGTCTTTCTGATCATCCTTTTCTTTTGGTTACTTTACTCTCTTTTGTTTTCTCCTTTTTCTTAATACTTGAAATAAACACATTTTTTTTTTTCTATTTATTTGTTATCTTTTTTCCACTTGAGTATAAGCTCCATGAGGGTAAGGATACTGAATAGTGAAATCATTCTTGCTCTTTAAGATTCAAACAATAGTGAAGTGGTTGGAACCCTCATGCAATGCTGGTAGACTGTAAAGTGATGTGCAGTCTCTTTGGAAAACAGGATGGCAGTTCCCTCAAAATGTTAAACATAGAGTTACCATACGAGCCAGCCTTTCCATTCAAGAGAAATTAAAACGCGCCTGCACAAAAACTTGTACACATGTTTAGAAGAACATTATTCATAAGCAGAAAGTGAAAGTGCAAATATCAACTGAATAGTAAAACGAGATGTATCTATACAATCAAATATTATTTGGCAATAAAAGAGAATGAACTGATACATACCACAACATGGATCAGTTTCAAGATTGTTGTGCTAAGCAGAAGAAGCCAGCTCAAAAGACCACATTTTATATGATTTCATTTATATGAACTGTCCATAATAGGCAATTCTATAAGAGAAAGAGGATAGATAGATTATGGTTGCCTAGGATTGGGAGGTGAGGGGGCAGTGGTTACAGGGCTCAGAGTGACTGCTAATGGAGATAAAGGTTACTTTTTAGAGTGATTGTCCTAAAATAATCTAATAATGATAATGGTTGCACAACTCAGTAAATAACCTAAACACTAAATTCTACTCTTTGAATGGGTGAACTATGATATGTAGATTATATCAACAAAACTTAAAAAAAAAAGATTGAAGTAGTAAAAAGCATATATAATATTTTGTCTTTACATTTTATATTTATCATCTGGATAGTAAGCATTTAAAAATATTAGTGGAATAATATAACACTGCAGTTCTAGCTCCTAGATAGTCCAGGAATGGAGCAAGTGTTCAGTAAATAGCTGATGAAGGAGGTTAACCTGTACAGAAAATTATGATACGATGTATAGTGTGATAAATGCTCAGAGGGAACTAAGCCAAGAGTTATATGGGTTTGAGGGCCTCCAAAATACCACATATGGATTCATGTGAAGTGAATGGGGAAAGGCCTCCTGTAGGAGGCAACATTTCGGATGGGCTTTGATGTCTGGCTAGGCTTTTGCTGGTGGAGATGATGTGGTGGAAAGCAAGGCATTAAGAAGGAAGCAGGCAGGAGCAGAGGCACATTAACAGTTGCTAGCACATTTTGGCTGAACTGAGGGTACAAGTAGGATAGGAATTGGAAATAAGGCTGCAAAAATAGATTAGGGCCTGCAGCAGACAATGTCCGTGCTGTCAGATCTCTGGTGTCTTTATCATCCCCCCCAACCACTAGTATGCTTCCAGGGGTGCTTCTCTATTTGCAGAGCGCTGGAAGTGCTTGGGAGTTTATTCCCTCACCCCTAACGAGACTCCAATTCAGACTGTCCAGTCGAGAATAACTTTGAAGCAGGGACTTTGACTTGTTCCTTTCTGTACCATCAGCACCTGGAACGGTGTGCTTGGCACTCAGAGAGTATGCAAAAACTATTTGAATGAATGAATGAAAACCAGGAAGGTGGAAGGTCTATTCAAAGTGAAGTTTATTTTACAGATCCCCTTAACTCTTCCAGAGCACTCAGGAAATTTTGGAAGGTTCTGATTGTGAAGGTCTTTGAATTTGGGTATAAGGAATTTACTTAGCTGGGAGAAGGGATTTCTAGTAATATAAGTGTTTTGATGAAATTATTTTGGTAGTAGTGTGCAGGATGAGCTGGAGAAAGGAGGGATTGTGTTCGTAGTGTCCACTCTCATCTTCCTGTTCCTGCTCCCCCTCTCCCTTTGGGTTAGGCCTTAAACAGGGTGGAGTGTCTCCAGAAGTACAGAAATAATTTAATAGCTCTCCTTGTCTCTATTCTCTCCTTAAATAGGGTGGTAGCAGCAGAATACAAAGGATGAGATTTAAAAAAAAGGTAAAATGGAAGAAAAAATTGAAGATGTCAGGAAGTAAATACTCCTAAAAGAAATAGGGAGGTTACAAAGCATCGTTTTTTGTTGTTGTTGTTTGTTTTTTTGGTGAGAACAGACAATTTTTGCTCCTAGGATTGGTCAGACAGTAAACTATTGCCCACCTGTATGTGTATGTGGGTGTGGCTTTTTGAATACTAAAATTGTACATTGAATCCAGAGACAAATTTAAGGCTGTGAGACTGCCACCCTGTGGACAGTATAACTTAAACCTAATATCGTCAAGAATTCTAATAAAACTTCATTCATTTGAAATTCACTATTTTAGAACTCATTATGGTTCTTCTATATCAGTATATGTGGGTTATGGTAATTAAATGGCAAGTTGAAATTTGTTTTCTGAACTTTTTCTGAGGCTTTTAAATAAAGGAAATTTAAAATACAATCAATAGCTTTAGGAAGTTGCAAAGAAATTTAAGAATGCTTTTTAGATACTTATTTGCTCCAGAAATTTCTTATCAAAAAGTGTGTTTTTTAAAACATTGTGGCGGGGACGCCTGGGTGGCTGAGTTGGGTAAGTATCTGCCTTCAGCTCAGATCATGATCTCAGGATACTGGGATTGAGTCCCGCATCTGCTTCTCCCTCTGCCTGCAGCTCCCCGCCCCCCCCACCCCCCGCTTGTGTGTTCTCTCGCTCTCTCACATAAATAAATAAATAAATCTAAAAAAAACCAAAAAAACATTGTGGCATGTTGTAAAATATTTTTTTCCTTCTTTTATACTCATTTTTTCATCCAATGTTATAATACATATGGTGCTGTTTTTGACAGTTGTAGCTCTTGAGAAATATTTGAAAAGTCTCCACCCTCCCCCTTCTTTGGCTAAGTGAAAGTGACCTTCCCTTCTCATTTTTTGTAGAGTTGGATTTTATTGTTAGAAGTTCTCCAGACTAAAAAAAAAAGTTCTCCAGACTTCGATAAATTGCCTTAAGTGTATTTATGTAAATAATTTGGATTTTATTCAATGTTACTTATTTGGAAGGGCAGTCTGCTCACAAATTAAACTGGTAAACTAGCTTGAATCAAAATGAAATAGAGATTGTGAAAGACTTATTTGCTCTCTGCAACTCAGGAAATGGTTCCGTCTAGAACTCGACAAAATAAAACTTTCCTAGCAGAAGAGCTCTTTACAGCCCAATGTTGTAAATGGCTTGTATTCCCTAAGGTGTCAGGAGGGGTGGAGTAGCCATTTAGCGCTTGAAATTTGTGTTAACAGTAAAGCAGAAGTGGGCTTAAGCGGCATTCTGAGGTCAGCAATTGTCTATTCTTTCTGAATGTGGTATCTAGGCTGAGGAGGAGAGTGGGTGAAGTATCAACTGGACCCCAGCCCCTTAAGTTACCTGATACTTTATCTTAAGGACCTTACATTTTGGTAACGAAGAGATTTTCAAATAGAATGTCAATGATTTTAAGTAATTAAATATTTCTGAATTTTTCTCAGAAGTATAGCATGGCACATATGATGATATACTTTAAATGGTTTTGTTTTATTTAACCTTTTCAAAGTAAATGAATGGGACTGGGGGTAACTTTTCATAAATTTTTTTTGCAACATTTATATCTTATATTCTACAGTTGATGTATACTCTAATTTATATGAAGTAGACCATGAATCTTGAAAATGCAAATGTTTATCTAGGTTTACAAGGTACATTGCTGTATAAAAAAACAGTATTATTTAGATATTATTTAAGGGTTGGAAAGTAACTTTCAAAATACTTCATGGTTCATTTGCTCCTTTCCTAAGTATTGGGACAAAGAGCCAGTAAAGTTAGAGATGTATTTATAGTTTTTAATCTTTAGTGGTTTCATTATCATATCATTTTTAAAACTGTAAATGATATTGTACTTATATAAAGAAAATTTTAGTTTGATTTTTAGCCTGCACTTTGTTATTGTACCGTATCTGACTTTTTATGCTGGAATGGTGACTGTTTTAGGATTAATGGCAGTTAGCGTTTCCTTTTACTTCTCAGGGGGTTCATTTTCACAAATGTAAATATAAAATATTTTGTTCTCTGAAAAGTAATTCCACTATAGGTGACTTGAATTTTGATAAAGGAGTAACAATGGTTTCGTAAGTTTTGTGTGCGCACCTGTATGTGCAAATTTAACATTTTATTTTTGAATTCAGACTACTCACTATTAAATAAGTAACTTTGATTTAAACTTTTTTTTTTTTTTTTTGCTTTATTGTAGATCTCTGGGAAGGTATTTAGCTAGTGATTTCTATGTCCAGACAGTCCTACTAGACAATCTTAAATCTTTATTTGTAGTTTAATCTTTTAATTTAGTAAAACTTTCTTTTGGATTTAAAATCCCAAGACCAGGATACATTTCTGATTTAGGATGTGTTGATGTATTGCTTTGTGTATAGCTTTTTATCTGTTTCCAGATTTAATTAAACATTTAATTCAAACTTCAAGGTTGTAATGGGAGTTGTTTTACCCTAGCTTTCCTGACATCTGTATTTATCACTGATACTCCCTTATGCCAAGGGATACAGATGACCCTATTAACTGGGAAGGTTAGGGCCCTGCCACTCAATCACCCACTGAGTAGGGCAGGCACTGACCCAGTTGTAAGAGCTGAAGTAGGAAGGAAGAGTGTGACAGAAAGAGATTGACTGCAGACACAGTCCCAGCACTCTGGGAAGGTACACAGGTGTGGGTAAGAGTGAAGGGAAGTGTCATGATGGAAGGCAGAATATAGGCTTAAGGAGTTCCAAGCAGGCAGTTGGCATCAGGGAATTTCAGATATGAGTAGGAATGCCATTTGTTTTATTTGATTGTCCTTTTTTTTTTTTTTTGCCACTGCACATGAACCACAATTTTATTGTTCCTTAAAATCCTGCTTTCAAAGACTGTCTCTTTTCCATTTTCATTATTTTCTAGAATGTCTTGGGTTAGTTTATGGTGCATGTTTTGAGGGGGCTTTTTACCACAGCTTTGTAGGAAAAAGAAAGCACAAAGTTTATATAAAAGCAAAACCTCAGACTCAATAGAATGGCTGCTATAAAAAAAAAAAGACAGGAAATAACAAGTGTTGGAGAGAATGTGGAGAAATTGGAGCCCTTGTATACTATTCATAGGAATGTAAAATGGTACAGCCACTGTGGAAAGCATTATGGTGGTTCCTCAAAAAAATTTGAAATAGTATTACTGTCTGATCCAGCAATCCCATTTCTGGCTATACACCCCAAAGAACTAAAAGGAGAGTCTCAGGGAGACTCTATACATCTATCTTCACAGCGACATTATTCACAATAGTCAAAAGGTGGAAATAACCCAAATGTTCTTCAGTGGATTAATGGATAAACAAAATGTGTATACATACAGTGGAATATTTTTTCAGTCTTAAAAAGGAAGGATATTTTGCAATTTGCTACAACATGGATGAACCTGGAGGACATCATGCTAAGTGAAATCAACTAGTCACAAAAAGATAAATACTGCATGATTCCACTTGTGGTATCAAGTGTAATCGAAATCATAGAGACAAATTGGAATGATGACAGCTAGGGGTTGGGGGAAGGGGGAATTGGGATATAGAGTTTCAGTTTTACAAGATGAAAAGAGTTCTGGAGATGGGTTGCCCAGCAGTATGATTATACTTATTGCCACTGAACTGTAGAATTAAAAATGGTTAAGATAATAAATTTTATGTATATTTTACCATAGTTTTTTTTTTAAAGGCAAATTTGAATTTATATTTGGATGTGCAAGTGGTAAGATTATAAAAACCTCTGTAATGAGATTGAGGTTATTAATTTGGTTTATATTCACGTGTTAGGTGCTGGGGATAGAACTATGAAAAAAGCAGACAAAGATCCTCATAAAGGTTACAGTTTAGCGCAGGAGGCAGATACTGAATGAACAAGTAAAAAGCGTGCTTGAATGTTACATGCATACCAGGGAGACCCCTGACAAAGTAGGTGGAAAGGCTACACTGAAAAGGCTTCTCCAAGAAAATGACATTTAAATAGAGACCTGAAGGATGAGTAAGCAGTGGCTAGGAGGAAGAGAGGAGTGGAAAGGGAGGGGAGGCACGAGGGAGTAGCATTTTGCAAAAGCTCCAAAGCAGGGCAAGGAAGGGTATCCTTTGGGAGATGAAAGAAGGCCCTGAGGGCTGTGATGTATGAAAAGTGGGGGGAGGTGACCAGGGCATGTATCAGATTATATAAGTCGTTGTAGGCCATTGCAAGGATTTTGAATGTTGAGGCGCTGGGGTGGCTCAGATGGTTGAGTGTCTGCCTTTGGTTTAGGTCATGAACTCTAGGTCCTGGGATGGAGCCCCAAGTAGGGCTCCCTGCTAAGCAGGACGTCGTTTCTGCCTCTCCCTCTGCCCCTCCCCCTGCTCATGCTCTCTCTCTCTCTGTATCTCTCTGTCTCAAATGAATAAATTAAAAAAATCTTAAAAAAAAAAAGGATTTTGAATGTTAAGCAGAGATGGCAGATGTTGATGGGTTTTAAACCAGGGAGTAGGGAGGTGGAACGGAGTAGAAGGAGAAAAATCCTTCATCTTCTCTTACAGTGTGGCTTTTAAATATGAATTACCTACTTAATCTGGTGCTTGAATGCCAGAGGGAAAAATGGTTCATTTATATTTATTCAGATGATATATTGGTTGCCAGTGTGACCTGTTGATGTGATAAAACTTCAACAGTGAATTTAAGGAGATTGTCAAGGGCAATTTAGCAGAGGTGATTTTCACCTTTATTCTCTGGCTTGGTAGTTGAAACCCCAGAAATGGATGGATTTGCCCAGGGAGAGTTTGGAAAAAGAAGAGGGCTTTCAGTGGAATCTTTAGAACCTCTTATGTTCAGTGGTGAGGTAGTGGAGGTAGGGCAGAGAAAACTAAGGAAAAGTACTCCAGAATTGGGGGAAAACCAGGAGAGAGCATTTATTAGGTCTAACAAAACAAGTTCCAAAAACATTAATTAGGTTTTCGCCCTGTGTGGTCATTGATTTTACAGATTTAGTGGTTTAATAGGGGTAGGATTAGATTAGATTAGATTAGAATGAGTCAAAGAATGAGAGGAAAGTGAAGAAATGGAATATAGACAAATCTTTGAGGAAGTTTGGCTGTGAAGGGAGTGAGAAAGAATGGTAGATGGGTTTGGGGTTGTCAAATGATTGGGATTTGTTTCTATGGAAAAGTGTGAATTTAAAGAATATCTTTTTTGGATCTATGAGATGCTTGAAAAATATATTACACACCTTGCTGATTTCCTAAATAGGATCTACCGAACACAAATATGACCTTCTCACGGACTTAATCTAGATATGGCGTTCTACATATATACATCTACATATATACAGGGCAGTCAGGCCTCTTGAGGTATGGAGGTCTCTTTGTCACTATACTAACTTCTGGTCATCTGGGAAGTAAAAATAGAGAATCCTGAGTCCCACTTAATCAATTTGAACCTTAGCTATAGGACTCAGGAATGTATGTTTGCACTGTGTACTTGTCTTCAGAGGATTCTCATGCATCTGTTCTGTGAATGGCCTTGGAGAACTGTTGCCCTGAGAACGCTCTACTTGGAAATTTTCTGAATGCTTTTTAATAGCTCTAGCATGACTTATATGAGATACATATGGCAAGCACTTAGGAAGGAAAGATTTTCAAAGTTTTGTCTTCTAGTATGATTGGGATAGTGGTAAAAGTTTTTGATTTTTTAGGATGAAACGAGCTTGATCCTTTTTCCTGACTTTCAAAGTGGTAATATGTTCCAGGTTAGTACTCTCTACCCGCTTTTCTTATTTCTTCACTCCTTGCGCTCTAAGAAGCATGGTGCTTACTCCTGCCGGAATTGCCTTTGTTTGCTCCTATAACTTCCTCTATTAATAGTATTCCTCCCCAGCTTCTGCTGGATACGACTGGCTCCTCAGCATTCAGGTCTCAAAGCAGCTGTCCCATATTCAGAGAGGCTGTCCCTATTGAAAGTAGGTTTTCTTGGTCACTATGTTACTTTGCTGATTTCCTTCATCACAGTTCCTTCAGGGACTCTGCCTGAATGTTAACATGAATCTATAGGTAAACTGTATCCTGAGTCTATAGAATAGTGCCAGGCACATAGAAACTACTTAAATACTGAAAAACAAATAATAAAGATCATAAAAATCTTACACAGTATAAATACTGTTAACTTTCAGTTGGCCATTACTTCAGATACTGAAATAAGGACCACACATGCATAGATGTTGATGTACGTGACATGTACTGTTTATAACTTGCATATGTCACTTACATATATTCTGGAGTCTTTTTCGTGTCTACACCATTTTATACAGATAATCATTCTTTTTTTTTTTAAGATTTTATTTATTTATTTGACAGAGAGAGACCTAGTGAGAGAGGGAACACAAGCAGGGGCAGAGGGAGAGGAGAAGCAGGCTTCCCGAGGAGCAGGGAGCCCGATGCGGGCGGGACTCGATCCCAGGACCCTGGGATCCTGACCTGAGCCGAAGGCAGACGCTTAATGATTGAGCCAGATGCCCCCAGATAATCATTCTTAACAGATGAATAATATGGTCTGTTCAATATGATGAGGTACAGTCACTATAACATCTGATTTACATGACAGTTCTTTTTTTTTATACTTTTGAACGATAGTGCTGAATTTCTATCTACATCTTTGTGTATTTTTTTGTTAGAATAAATGCTTAGGATTGAAACTGCTGGGTGAGAGGATCTATATACATAAAGCTTTTTGATTGTGAAATTGCCTGCTGGAATTATATTCTTTTACAAAGCTCATGAATAGCGTATGAGACCATTTATTTCCCCTGTACCCTCTCTAATCATTTTATTCTTTGCTATTTTAATAGGTGAAAAACGGTATTGTTTTTCTGCTTTAAGGTTTAGGAATGAATATCTTTGAACACTTTCTATTGTGTTTCGCCACATTTCTTTTGTGAAGTGCATATTCGTGCCCAGCGCCCAATTTTTCTGTTAGAATGTTTGATTCAACAACAGTTTCCCCCCCATATTTTACTACACAGATTTTTAAACATACAGCAAAGATGAAATTTTGCTCATGTATCTGCCACTTAGATTTTATCATTAACATTTTATAATATTTGCCTTACCATACATTTACTCTTTTATCTAAATTGCAGGTATTAGTACATTTCCATCTGAATACTTTAGCATGCTTAGTATTGACCAATGTTTGTTTAGTTATTTTTTTCTTTTGAGGTGAAATTTATATAAAATTAAATGCATGAATCTTTTTACTTTGTTTTATTTTTTAAAGATTTTATTTATTTGTCAGAGAGAGAAGAAAGAGAGCGCATAAGCAGGGGAAGTGGGAGGCAGAGGGAGAAGCAGGCTCCCTGCTGAGCAAGGAGCCCAACGAGGGGGACTCTATCCCAAGACCTTGGGATCATGACCTGAGCCGAAGGCAGACGCTTAACTGCTTAATCAGCTAAGCCACCCAGGCATCCCTAAATGTTTTATTTTAATTTAAAACAGAATTGGAAGGGGCGCCTGGGTGGCTCAGTCGTTAAGTGTCTGAGTTCGGCTTGGTTCGTGATCCCAGGGTCCTGGGATTCAGTCCTGCATCAGGCTCACTGCTCCACCGGAAGTCTGCTTGTCCCTTTTCCTGTGCCCTGTTCATGCTTTCTGTTTCTCTCTCAAATAAATAAAATCTTGAAAAAAAAATTAAAATAAAACAAAACAGAATTGGGTGTTCATTGGTCAAGGTTTTTTAATGTGAGAACACACACACACACACACACACACACGGGGAGGGGAGGCAGAGGGAAAGAACCTCAAGCAGACTCCGTGCTGAGTGTGGAGCCTGACGCAGGGCTGGATCCTGACCCTGATCTCATGACCTGAGCTGAAATCAAGTCGGATGCTTAACCGACTGAGCGACCCAGGCCCCCTATTGATCAAGATTTTGATAAAGAGACCAAGGTTTCTGTCAGAGTGAGCCCACTGAGGCAGCTCCACGTTGTAGGGTCTTTCTTACACACCCACAAGATGTTGCCTAATAGTTCTAGTTTTGATTTTGTAAGTGGAGCATGAACTTTATTTTTGTAAGTATTTGTGGAGTTTCAGTGTATGTATTTGGCTGTGGAAGCCAAACCCAAGACTAGCTTTTGTTTTGTTTTCTTTTTTTTTTATAGGACTTTTGGTCACATTTTCTCCTTCTTTTTCCTTTGCCTTAGCTTTGGTTATAGTGGTTTTAAATTTTTAGTAGTCAGATGTCATCCTTTTCCTTATCTTTCTACTGCCATTTGTGTCATACATAGGAAGACATTTCTTACCAAATAATATACAGATGTTTATATTTTCTTCTGGTGCTTTTCCTTTTTTTACATTTGAGTATCTAGTTGGAATAATGTGGTATAGGGATTTTTTTTTAAAAAGATTAACAGTGGTTTGAGATCATTAGCAAATACTGTCTAATGAACAGTCTTCCCTTCTGTGTGTCTTTTTCTTTTTTTTTTTTTTTCTTTTTAAACAAGAACTTTCTTTTTTTTTTTTTTAAGATTTTTTATTTATTATTTGACAGAGAGAGAATGAGAGAGAGAGAGCACATGAGAGGGGGGAGGGTCAGAGGGAGAAGCAGACTCCCCGCCGAGCAGGGAGCCCGATGCGGGACTCGATCCAGGGACTCCAGGATCATGACCTGAGCCGAAGGCAGTCGCTTAACCGACTGAGCCACCCAGGCGCCCTGTGTGTCTTTTTCTGCAACAAAATAGAATTTAATGTTTTTATTGATGCCATTTTTTAAATAAAGATTTAATTTTTAAGTAATCTCTACACCCAGTGTGGGGCTTGAACTCACAACCCAAGGTCAAGAGTTGCATGCTCTGCTGACTGAGCCAGCCAGGTGTCCCTGATGTCATTTTTATTATAATCTATGTTTGTATATAGTATCTGCTTTCTGTTTTTGAAAGTATCAGATGTCTTTTTTTTTTTTTTTTTAATTGGGCTCCATTCTGGGCTTGAACTCACAAACCTGAGATCAAGACCTTAGCTGAGATGAAGAGTCAGATGCTTAACTGACTGAGCCAGCCAGGCACCCCAAGAGTATTAGATGTCTTTTTAAAAAATACCCTATTCTATTTAATCTCTCTATTCTTACATTTAGATACTTGAGATAATTTATTGCCCACAGGCATATTGTTTTTCACTATTTTGTTTTTTAAGGTTTCATCACTTACATATTGTTTCTTTCAGCTGAACTTTAGCAGAGTCTTGAAGAATGGGGAGAAAGGATAGTGGGGAAACAGTAACAAGAGTCAAGGCAGGAGAGGTTGGTAAGTCCTGGGGACTTATTTCTCTAACTTGTAATTGTCTGAATTCTTAATCTGTAAAGCAGATTATACATGTTTATTTTAGTATCCTTAAATTTGGGAAATGTCTCTTAAGGTGGTTCAAACTAAATTCTAAAGTTCAAAATATTTATGAGATTTTTAAAGTTTGGGATGTTATTGAAATGGCATAGGATTCTACAGCGAGAATGGTTTTTAATCCTGGCTTTAAAGGAGCAAGTCATAATTTTTGAGCACCTGTGTGTATCCTCTATTTTATTCTTTCTTATGTTTGGGTGATTCTTCAGATCAGAGCTGACTCAGCTGGGGCGAGATACATAATCTCAGGTGGCTTCACTCACATGGTTGGGGGCCTCTCTGTGTAGTTCTCATACCTTACTGGTGGCAGGAGGGATCCCAGCAGCAAGAAGGTAAGCCCCTGTGTCCTTATACTTTTTAGACCTGTGCTCGTGTTTTGTTATTATTCCACTGGCCAGAGCATATCCCTTGGCCTAGCCCATATTTAAGTGATGGAGAAGTAGACTGTGCTTCTTGATGGGAGAAGAGGCAGAGTCATATTTCAAACTGAGAAGTCTGAACAACTTAGTACCTATTACTACAGTGGTTTACCACAGGAAGTAAAGGGGTTAGCTACCTGGATATCTAACAGAAAAGCCTCCCTGGCAGAAGAGACTGTGCACAGACCTAGAGGGGAAGAATGCTTGATATGTTCCTGGGATAGCAAGGAGAGGTCAGTGGGACTAGAAGAGAGGGAGTGAGCAGGAAGTAGTAGGAGATACAGTCATAGAGGTTCGGGCCAGGGTAGGATCTTGTCCTTGTAAGCTGTTATGAAGACTTACTTTTTTGTGTGAAAAGAGGAGCTAAGGCGTTTTAAAGAGGAGTTTTAAAGTAGGAGAGTGATAGAATCTGACTTGTGTTTTTAAATAGATTACTGCTGGCTACTGCTTTGAGACTAGATTGTAGGGAAAGAAGAAGAGAAGCAGGAGGGCTCCTTAGACTACTACAGGGATGCAGATAAGAGCGGACAACAGCTGGCAGCACGATAGTAACAATGAAGTGGATTGATTCTCGGATTCTATATATGTTTTGAAGATTGAGCCTACAGGATTTTTTGACATATTGGATATGACTTTAGGACAGAAAGACGAGTCGGTAGCCAAGGTTTTGGTGTGAGCAGCTAGGAGTATTCACTCTCCACCAGGACAACTGGAGAAAACTGGGTAGAGTAGGTTTTGGAGAAAAGACCAGGAATTCAGGTTTGGATCTGTTAAATTTGAGAAGACTATGACATTTGAATGGAGGTGTCAAGTTGGATAGAAGAGTCGAGTTCAGGAGCAACACCTGGAGATAGAAATTGGAGAACATTGGGGGTACTGAGGTGGCTCAGTTGGTTAAGTGTCTGACTCTTGGTCTCAGCTCAGATCTTGATCTCAGGGTCTTGATCTCGAGGTTGTGAGTTCAGGCCCCACGTTGGGCTCCAAGCTGGGTGTGGAACCTACCTAAAAAAGAGAGAGAGAGAAAAAAAAGAGAAATTTGAGAACATTGAATGAAATACTGAGAGCGTTATGTATGTCTAAGGAGTATTTCCTGAAATGACTATAAGTTTAAAATACTTTTAAGTTTTAAAAGTTTCATTTGTACCAGTGGTGTGGTTTGAAGTAGGGAAGAAGAGTGGCAGAGCATCCTTTATGATGATAGTAAACTATGAGCTTAAAGAAGTCATTAATTGTTCCATCTGTTCAGTATTACGAAACATGAAAGCCTCTAGGCTAAATATCTTATTTGAATATTCCTTTTTGCTGAAACATTTACCAGTTTGTTTCTAATTAGGGAAGTTTATTGACCGAAGGCTGTGTAAGTAAAGGCCTGAAAGGGACAGAAGACCAAAAGTTGAGGAAAAGAACCATGATTGGATCATCAGTCCTACTCTTTAGAGAGTTTTTCTTTTTTGTTCACTCCTTTGCTCTCTGTCTCTCTCCCTTTACTCATTGTCTATTAACATAATGAGATGTTCAGGTGTAAGCACAGGGACTAACCCAGAAACTGTTCTCTCTCAACAAATGTAAAGCTTACTGCTCCAGCCTTGATCACCAGACAGGGCTGCCAGACCAAGCCTTAGCCAACCTATTCATAGATCCGGACTGTTCAGGAAAGTGAAGAAGGGGCCTTGCTTTTTGTGTAATTTAGACCTATACAGAAATGACCTGAGAATGGTTTGGCTTGTGTGGAAAAGAAGAAAACAGATTTATCATTGAGCCAATATTTAGTTCAACTTCCAAAAGTTTTCATTCAGCAAATATTTATTACAGAACTGTTGTGGGTCAGGAATGCTATCAGGCTAAACTAAATGACCAGTGAGACATATAAACAAATGATTAAAAAAAAGAACCCAAATGCTGTGTTCTTCACCAGATATTCCAGCACAGTGGGCAGGAGGAGTTATGAAAGAAATCAATTCACCTTTAGGTCCTCAAAACCTATCAGAGTGCTTTGCATATTTTAACAATGCATAAGTGTATAATAGGTGAGTGCATAAGCAATGTGATTCATGCATCTGTTAGATAATTTACAACATACAGAGGGAGGTACAAAGGAGAAAGTGACCATTTCTTCCTTGTAGTGATGGAGAGAAGGGCTTTGCAGGAAATTCACTGGGTAGGGAAGGCCTGCAAATGTGGAGTTAGAAAGCACAACATGCTCTGAATAAGTTCAGCAAAGCTGGATTGTGGGGTGTATGTTGGGAGGTAGGAAGGCCACAAGTGAGGCTACTATAGGGTAGACCAAAATCAAGATGCAAGAGTATCTTGTATTAGGGGGCACCTGGGTAGCTCAGTTGGTTAAGTGTCCGAGTCTTGATCTCAGCTCAGGTCTTGATCTCAGAGTTGTGAGCTCAAGCCCCACGTGAAGCTCCACACTCAGCCACTTAAAAAAAAATCTTGTATTGGAATTTATTCTGTGGGTACTACAAGACTATTGAAAGTTTTTTTTTTTTTTTTTTTTTTAATTTTTTTTAAAGATTTATTTATTTGAGACAGAGAGAATGAGAGAGAGTGGAGGGTCAAAGGGAGAAGCAGACTCCTGCCGAGCAGGGAGCCCGATGCGGGACTCGATCCAGGGACTCCAGGATCATGACCTGAGCCGAAGGCAGTCGCTTAACCAACTGAGCCACCCAGGCGCCCTGAAAGTTTTTTTAAACAGGAATATTAAGAGGTAGAATTCATGAGACATTCTTAAAAAAAAAACGCATTCTTGAATTGGGAAGTCAGATGTTGACAGAATTTTTAAAGTTATAAACATATATACTGGAAGTAAGCACAGCTAACAAGTCATATCATTTATGGTAGAATCTGTTTTATCCCTTTCAGATAACATATATGATCTTAGTGTAGGTACAACCTAAACTAGATAATTAAACTTACACTAAGGTATTCAAAATATGCAGGATGGCGTTGGTTGGTTTTTGGAAGAGAAAGAACATATTTTTGCTTTATGAAATTATTGCAAACATGACTTTTTCTTTTTCTTAAAAATTCTATTTATTTATTTATTTATTTTAGAGAGAGTGTGCATGCAAGCGCGGTGAGGAGGGGTAGAGGGAAAGAGAATCTCAAATCTCTGATGGTTTCTTTTCTTTTTTGACTGACACTTTAGAGTACTGGTCAGGTATTTTGTAGAATGTCCTTCAATTTGATTTTGTCTTCTCTTTTCTCATGATTATGGACTGAAGTAATGACTTTTGGGCTTTTGGTGTTTAAAAAAATTGTTTTATTTAAAAAATTTTTTTAAAGATAGAAAGAATGATCAGGGGGAGGGGCAGAGGGAGAGAGAGGGGAAGCAGACTCCCCGCTGAGCAGGGAGTCTGATGGGCTCAATCCCAGAAACCTGAGATCATGACCTGAGCCAAAACCAAGAGTGAGATGCTTAATCAGCTGAGCTACCCAGGTGCCCCTCATTTTCACTTTTAAAACTATAAAATTGCCCTTTTTTTCACCATACAGTTCTATGAGTTCTAACACATGTATAAATTTGTGTAGCCACCACTACAATCAGGAAATAGAACAATTCCATCACCCCTCAAAACTCCGCCATGTTCTCCTGTTATAGGTCACACCCTACCCCCTAATACGTGCCCCTATAACCACTGATAAGTTCTTCATCGTTGTAGATTGGTGTCTTAGAGAATGTCATGTAATGGAATCATAGAGTATGTAAGCTTTGACATTGGCTTCTTAGACTCATCATAATGCTTTTGAGAGTCCTCTAAGTTGTGTTTATCAACAGTTCATTCCATTTTATTGCTGAGTATGAATGTACTACTAGAATGTTTATCTCTTCCCCTCCCCCCCTTTTTGATAAGTATTTAAGAAATATCATATGTCCTCCTGGCACTATAATAAGCAATTTAAGTGAATTTTTTGTGAAACAGGGATTATCGTTTTCCCCTTTACAGAAGTGAAAACATAGGCATGGAGTTAAAGTAGCCCTAGGTCATACAACTAATTAATAGTGGACTTGGGACCCAAACCTAGGTCACCTACTCTAAAGCCCATGCTTTTGGACTACATGGCAAGTTGCTAATGTCAGTTTTTTCATTTCTCTGTTTTGACCAGCAGTATAATTAAGAGCAATTGAAGTTCTTGTTTCTTTAACATATTATAAAGTTCCCCTTCTTTTTGTTTATATTTAGTTTTTATTAAAGAGCAAATATAATAGAACTATAATTTTTTTCATGTTTCTGGTTTATAATCTTTGGGGCTAAGCATTCTGTGATTCAGTTCTTTTTTTTTTTTATGTTATGTTAATCACCATACATCACATCATTAGTTTTTGATGTAGTGTTCCATGATTCATTGTTTGCATATAACACTCAGTGCTGCATGCAGAACGTGCTCTCTTTAAAACCCATCATCAGGCTAACTCATCCCCCCACCCCCCTCCCCAACTGGAGGGTATTATGCTGAGCGAAATAAGTCAATCAGAGAAAGACATGTATCATACGACCTCACTGATATGAGGAATTCTTAATCTCAGGAAACAAAGTGAGGGTTGCTGGAGTGGTGGGTGGTGGGAGGGATGGGGTGGCTGGCTCTGTGATTCAGTTCTAAAGCAGAAAGTCAAGCCAAATAAATCATCAGTCCACAAGCAATTCTGAATTAACATTGAGTACATCTGTTTATGAGAATTAAAGCCATAATACTAAGCTTTTTCTTAATCTCCTTGTAAACAGGATCTTTAATTTGTGTTATAGATAAATAATAAATATTGTATAAAAATAAACATAGTCTAAATTAGGCTAGTTTAAAATAAGAGGTTTGCCTTCTATCATATCTTAAATTTTACTAAGATTTCTTTCTTTCTTTCTTTTTTTTTTTTTAGAGCTTGGAGGTTTTGGGGTACTTGAGATGAGTTTTTTGCACTTGTGCTAAAAGCCCATTTACTTAAATATTCTCCTGTCATAGGATAAAAATGTTCCTGGAATATTAGTATAGGGTTTCTTGTGTTTTTAAAAATATCTTATTAGTGAACAGAAATAAGTATAATTGGGTTTTGGGGAAACTTACAAAATTTCCAGTTATTCTGCCTATCTGGTAATTTTATGTATTACTTTCAGTAAACTAAAATTTTGATGAGACTTCTTTCTTAAGTGTGGCCTTCGTGTGATATTTGTTCTCTGTTCCTCAAACACTATTCAGAGGACTTGGAGAGGCTACAAAATCATAAAACATCAGAACTGAAGTGGGTCTTCGACATGACCAGATCTCTGGGCTCTCCCAGTATTTGACAAGAAAGGAAATGGAGTCCCCAGCAGTAGTGTGTCCACAGTGATGGTTGGTCGTACCAGCTGCGTGGTGTGGCTCCTGCCCTCAGACAGGTTACCAGTTTATCCGTGTGGAGATGGACTTGTACAAAATTAACTGCGGTACAAAGTGGAATGTTCTTGGCAGTAGAAAGGGTACTGCTTTTCTTAAACAAGCCCTCCCCTCCCCCATCAAATCTTTTCTTGACTCATTCACTCTACACAATTACTTTCTATTTAGTTTCTCACCTTTCATTCTCTGTTAAAAGGTCTCTAATCAGATGTTTTGCCTTTTTTTTTTTTTTTTTTACCTCTGCCACAATATGAAAACTCTTCTTTCAGAATTCACAGTGACGTTCATGTTGCTAAATTCTGCTGTTTTTTTTTTTTCTCCCCTCCTCAGACCTCATTTTATTTGATCTGTCCTCAGCATTTGGCACAATTGCTCAGTCCCTTTTGGAAACACTTTCACTCAGATTCCAGGGTAATACCTTATTTGCCTTGTTTTCCTGTGACATTTTTGAGTCCTCCTTCTTAGGCTTCTCTGCTAGCTTTACCTCAGCTCCCCCACCTCTAAATATTAGAGGGTCCCGGGGATCTGTCATTGTTACTTTTCTAGCTGTAGCTTTAATATCAGATACACATTTATATCATGTATATGTTAATGACTTCAGTTTATATATCCAGCCCATACTCCTGCCCTGGGGTTTAGGACCATGTCTGCAACTCCAGGACAATATATCCAATTTGACATCTCCACTTGGAACATCTCAAACTTAATGAGTTCAAAACTGAGCTCTTGGGGCTCTGGGTGGCTCGGTTGGTTAAGGATCCCACTCTGGATTTCAGCTCAGGTCATGATCTCAGGCTCATGGGATCGATCCCCAAGTCGGGCTCCCTGTTCAGTGTCGAGTCTGCTTAAGATTCTCTCTCTTGGGCGCCTGGGTGGCTCAGTTGGTTAAGCGACTGCCTTCGGCTCAGATCATGATCCTGGAGTCCCGGGATCGAGTCCCGCATCGGGCTCCCTGCTCCCTGCTCGGCAGGGAGTCTGCTTCTCCCTCTGACCCTCCCCCCTCTCATGTGCTCTCTCTCATTCTCTCTCTCTCAAATAAATAAAAATCTTTAAAAAAAAAAAAAGATTCTCTCTCTCTTGCTCTCCCTCTTCTCTCCCCCCCCACTCGTGTGCGCACTCTCTCTCTGAAATAAATATTTTTTTTTTTTTTAAGATTTTATTTATTTGGCAGAGAGAGCACAAGCAGGGGGTAGTGGCAGAGGGAGAAGGAGAAGCAGACGTTTGAGCCACCCAGGCGCCCCTAAATAAATAAATCTTAAACAAACAAAACAAAACCTGAACTCCTGATATTTCCACACCCCAAACCATCATCATCTGTAGTCTTTCCTCTCTCAGTTTGGGCAACTGCAGTCTCTCAGTTGCCAAAAATGGAGTTTTGAAGCCTTTCTTTCCCCACCGACTCTTTTCCATCCATTGAGAAATTTTGTTGGATATTCCTCAAAAGCACAGCCATAATTTGATCACATCTTCCTCTTAGGCTGCCTCCTTTGTCTAAGTCATTATCATCTTCTCTGGATTATTGCATTAACTTCTCCTTGCTTCCGTCCTTGCCCTGTTGCAGTGTGTTTTCAACACAGCAGTCAAATCTTATGACTCATGTGATGAAAACTGTCCAACTATTAAATCTCTAAACAGTGAGACTCTCCCAACAGTTTCTAGTATTCTTCCTTCTATTACTCTTCTCTTTACTTTCTTTACTTGACCCACACTGGCCTCCTTGCTTTCCTTGAACATTTCAGGCAAGCTCCCTGTTAGAGTCTTTCTCTGGCTTACAGGCTTTCTCTGTCTAGAATGTTAAGATAGCTCTGCGTGGCTAGAGGTCTTCACTCAACATGGCAAAGTAAATCCTCTGTAGCTAGTCTGTCCAAAATGTCATATTCTCCTCTTTGCTGTCTTGTTTTTTCCTTCTTTGTCCTAATTACCAGCATAGTGTATCTTTTATTTATATATTTTATTTATAATTAACATGCTCTATATTTAGTTTGTAATGTTTATCACTTTCTGTTGCTTAGAATATAAGCACCACGTGGGTAGGGATCATTTATTAACAGTGAGTCTCTTGCTATATGGCAAGGGCCTAGAACGGTGCCTGACACATAGTAGGTGCTCAGTAAATATTTTTTAAATGAATGAATACCTAGGAGTACCTCAGATCAGTCATTAACTTGATATTGGGCAAGTCAGTTCTCTCTGTAGATCTGCTTTCCCTATTTTTGAAATGAATTTGGGTTGGATCTGTATTTTTAGGCTTTCTTAAAACAACAAAGACTTAAATGTATGTAGTATTGTGGTTCCTTGAAGATTTTTCTAAGAATTCAACTGCTTAACAGAGAAGTTTGAAAACCATGGTACCAGGTTTTTATTTTGTTTCTAGGGAATCAAAGTTTGTGAGTTTGTTTCTTTTTCAGCCACAAGTGATAACCACATCAGTTCACATAATTTTTTAATAAGGAAGATTTCTCTGATAGAGTGCAAGGTGAATTGGAAGGTAGGCAGTCGGTGGTAGGGAAAGGAACAGTTAGGATGTTGTTGTGATACTATTTTTCTACAGTATGATGCAGTAGGAAAGAAGGACCTTATGTTTCACTCTAACTCAATATAAAAAATAGAGGATTTCCTCTCCACAACATTTAGAGATTATTGAATAGTAAGGTAACAAGTGTCTTTTTGAGTGGCTGTTGTGTGAGGACCACTATTTTTTGTTTGTTTTCTTTATTTATTTGAGAGAGAGAGAGAGTGAGAGAATGAGCTGTGGGAAGGAGCAGAGGGAGAGAGAGAAGCCGACTCCATGCGGAGTAGGGAGCCTGATGACAAGGGGCTTGATCTTGGGACCCTGAGATCATGACCTGAGCCAAAGGAAACCGTTTAACCGACTGAACCACCAGATGCCCCACTAACTATTTTAGATTCTAGGTTATATAGTAGCAGAGCAGTGGTTCTCATGTGCCTGGCACGACCCATACTATTGAATCTGTTTCAAGAGTAGGCATGAAGCTCCTTGAGGTAGTTCAGAGGTACATCCCTCCTTACAGTCCACTAAAGTAAAAGATACATTGTCTTTAATACTGAATTTGTAATTTAATTGTAAGAGATAGAATATCATGTTTATATGAAAGTTGAGATTGCAGTCAGCATATTACTGGGGAGCATAATAAAGGATATAATTGTTCAGTCAGTTCTTGGTTACTTTTGACAAGATAGGAAAGAATAACACCCAAAATAATACCTACAGTATCACCTTGTAACACAGGTAGCTACATGAATTCTGCAACATCAAATCATGGGCCAAATCACATCTTTAAAAAATATTTCAGTGCGTAGTAAAATCCTGGTACGCTGTAATTTTCCCTCAATGAACTATTCTAGCAAAGTTATGTATTCATGTTTCTGAGTTTCTGCTGTGTTTTGGGCCCCGTCTTACTGATAGGAATACATTAGTAAGCAAAACCAGCTAAAACCATGGCCCCTTTTGACTTTGGTATGCCTCTTAAAACACTCAAACACTTGTCCAGGAGGATGTTCCTTATGGATAGGTTCTAGTAATCTGTTTGCAGAAGCAGTGAAGGAGGCCTTGGTTTAACCAAGCTAGTGATAAATAATAGAGAATTCACTATCTGTCTGACATTTAAGCTCACATTTGGAAATGCACGTTGTTCAGAACCTGGGATGATACTTTGAGAGTTGTTGACATCAATAAAATTAATTCTTTCCAACTGAAGTATTTATAACACTGAATCTCATTCTTTTAAATTTTATTTTTATATTTGAGTAGTAGAGAATAGTGATTTTGGTCATTTATCATTTTAATGGTTTGATCTTTGCTTCTTCCATCTCTAGTAATGATAGCATGTTGGCTGCTGAACAAGGGGACAGATTCAAAGCAAGCCTTTTTTTAAGCCCAGCTTTCCTAGATACGAACATTAGACTGTTCTGTATTTTCAGGTACTAGAAGTTTTCAGATTTGAGTTCAAAGAGAAGCAGTCACAATAAAAGGGAAGAAGAGAGTCCTCACTTACACAGTAAATTCATTTTGCAAGTTCTATTTTAAAGAAAGAACAGGGTCTTAACTTTAGTTGGCATTCAATTCCCTCAATTGACCTAATCTTGCTCAGCTAATAGTTAAAATTAAATACTGAAAATTCCTCCAGGCAGCCATGAAAACTTTATATTAAGGTATATACTGACTTGATATATACCTGATTTTACAAATAAACATATTCACAGTATGTACAGGTACATTATATTTGCATCACAAGCCTAGGATGCCACATTTTATTTATGTAAAAGTTTAGAGATTTACTTAAACTTTCTCATCCTGAAGCATTTGATAGTGACTGCTTCTGTGAAGCATAATAACAGTTAATGTTTATAAAGTACTTACTTGTACCCAGTAGAATATTAATAACTGTATTATGCATGAACTAGATTTCTTTTTAGTCAGGTTTACTGAGATACTGTTTATACACAGTGTATAGTTCTGATTTTTGACAATATATATAGGTCATAGAACCAATATCACAATCACTATTCAGAATGCTTCCATCACCCCAGTTTCCTTGTTCCCCTTTGTAGTCAGTGCCCTCCCCACATTCCTAACCCCTGACAACCACTGGTAGGAATTCTGCCCTTTTTGTTATGCCTTTTCCAGAATGTCACATAAGTAGAATCATATAGTATATATTTTGACTCTGGCTTATTTCACTCCCTAATGCTTTTAGATCCATCCATGTGGTACCTGTATTTCAGAAGTTCATACCTTTGTATTGCTAATAGCATTCCATTGTATGGATATACCACAATGTGTCTAACCATTCTCCAGTTAATGGACATTTGGGCTTCCAGTATTTGGTGATTCTGACTAAAACTGCCATAAATATTTAAGTAGAAGTTTTTTTATAGACCTATATTTTCATTTCCTTGGGCATATATCTAGGATTGAGACTCCTGGATTGTCTAATAAGTATATGTGTATCTTTACAAGAAACTGCTAAACTGTTTTCCAAATAGGCTGTACCATTTTGCATTCTCACCAACACTGTATGAAAGGTATAGTCGCTCTGTATCCTCTCTAGCACTTGGTATTGTCAGGGTTTTTTGTTTGTTTGTTTGTTTTTAAGTTTTTCTCCTGGTATTGTGACTTTAATTTGGATTTTCCTGTTGAGTAAGGATGTTGAGATTTTTTCCTGTGTTTATCTGCCATCTGTATCTCTTTTTGGTGAAGTGTCTATTCAGATCGTTTGACCATTTTTTTAAAAACTAGTTTGTTATGTTTGAGTTATTAAAGTTTTTTTTATTAAGCATAATAATACATGCACTGGTTTTAATGCTCATAATACTCCTCTGAGGTGGGTACTTATTAACCCAAATCACAGATAAAAAAGTTAGGCCACAGGATTGTTAATATAGCCCAAGAACACACAGCTAGCAGAGCTGGGATTTACACCCAAGCATATTGACTCTAGAACCTGTGCTGAACTGTTTGCCAATTTTTGTGTGTGTGGAGATTGATTTCTTGGGGCTGTGATTATAACCAGGATCCAGTTTCTGTAGGTGGTAATTCTTACAGGGACACCCCTGAGCAAAGGGGCAGTATATTGTAATAGCAACTCTGGAATCATTCCCTAGGAACAGCTAGGATATTTGTTGCTGTTGAAGAAGGGTAATTATTATCACTTTATGTCTCTTACTTCACTTCTACATACTGGTGGTCAAAAGTACCTCTTTGAAATTACTTCTCCAAATATCTGCCATTATCAAGTAATGAGGTACTTCATATAAATGGATTTTCTCAGTAGCAGAAGCTTCTCCTTTTTTATGTATCCATACTTCATAAGAGATTTCCCACACTTGTTATTCCCTTTGTCTTTTAGAGACCTTTATCATAATAATGCTGACTTCAGGGCACTTACTGTTTGGTGATATATTTAGGAAGCACATAGAACTTACCGTATAGGATGGCTTCAGGTTTCAGGACTTTTAAAGTTATATTTAGGGGCGCCTGGGTGGCTCAGTTGTTAAGCATCTGCCTTTGGCTCAGGTCATGGTCCCTGGGATCGAGCCCCGCATCGGGCTCCCTGCTCCCCGGGAAGCCTGCTTCTCCCTCTCCCACTCCCCCTGCTTGTGTTCCCTCTCTTGCTGTGTCTCTCTCTGTCAAATAAATAAAATCTTAAAAAAAAAAAAGTTATATTTATTTGTAGTTTTATAGGTTTTTAGTTTAGTTTTCTCTCATTATCCACTCTCTCATTTGTTTGTTCTGACATCCTTCACTATTCCCTCTTTCACCCTTATAACTTCTATTTCTAATTAGCTAAAAGATAATCAAATTATTGGGCTTACATGGATATGGTCTAAAATAAATTTCAGCTCTGGGAAACAACTTGGGAGTTTTCCAGTGAACATCCCCTGTGACTGTTCAAAGGACCTTTATTTCTTGTTTGGGATCCAAATAGTCATTCTAAATAAATGAACTCTAAAGTAAGCTAACCATGACGTTTGACAGTAGAGAAAGTGATGTGTTTTTCTCTTTAGCATAATTTTTTATTAACAATTTATTAAACCATGGGGATTATCTTAGTAAAAAGGTAAATCAAACAGTGTTCAGCAGAGTGGAATAAATAGGCACTTAATGGGCAGAAAGTCGGTTCACTATCATTATGTTTTGTAGCAGTTTGTAAAGTTCCTGTCTGAGTCAGTGACAGCTTGTCCTCTCAGCTGTGCCTCTAGTAAGGCGGAGTAATTACTTCCAAGTAATTAACTAAAGGAAGAAAACCTTGCCAAATCCTATTTACTTTTTGTAAAATATTAAGATGAAGGCTAGCTAGTGAGTAGCACTTTATCATGTAAAGCACTGTTGAAAGTGCTTAATGCTTTCAAGCCATTTTGACCAATTTAAGCTCTTACTTAGAGTAAATTAATAAATATTCACCCAGGGGACAGGCTGAGTAGTTGTACTAACACTGCAACTGCTTGGGCACCTTGTCAGATGTATGAGGACTCGGAGAGCAAAGCTTTGCTGTCTTTCATTGGCAGCCTTAGGACCAACCATGTAGGGTGCAACATGGTGCCTGGCACGTGGTAGGCTTTTATTTGTGGAAAATTTTGTTTAAAAGGTAAAGAAAACTGTGACTATCGCTTGTAAGTAGTAGAATCATGAACCAGGATTGCATTGGTGATTTCTTTAAAATAGAGTTTTATAAAGCTTGCAGTTCCACTTAGAGTCACTTTGCTCTATTTTAGTTTCTTACTAACCCTGGATTTGTTTTAAATTTTATAAATCAGATTAATTCAAACTTACTTTTCCACTGAACTTTGCATTAGGAAATTAGAAAGTAGATTTTATGTTTAGTGAACTTGTAAATTGCATCTGATATTGTAGTTTGGTAGCTTTCCAGATTACATAGCAATATACCTCTTTCTTATAAGGGTTAATGAGTAGCCTGGTTAGACTCACCAGCCCATTGTTACATTAAAAGCCAGAAAATTTGCTGTCTCCCTTCCATTCCCTCCCACATCGTTTATCTTTTCATAGTTTTACTTTACTTGATATATTAAGATAATTTTTAAAAGTTGAGATTTTATTTTTTAAAACAACATACGGTTTTAATTTTATTTCCTTGTAGATCCTGATTCCTTTTTGTTGTTGTTAATTTTAAATTATGGTAATTAACATGAGCTGAATAGTGGTTTAATCAAGGTAGATCTTGCTCCGTGGCTCTACATCCCTCTTTTTTCTATACCTCTCCTCTGTTTTTACCTGTAGATTTGCATGTTTGACCTAGCAGAATAATTGGGTCCACAGCAACATGGGCGTGCCTCCCTTAGAAACACTTAGTTTCATGTATGACTCATAGGCTGAAGCACAGACACCACTTCCCCAATCTACAGGAGCCATTTTAACAGCATAAAACTTGCCGGACTGCTTTTTATTTTCAAGCCCAAAGGACAAAAAGAGAACAGGAATATTTGAAGGTAACTTATGATTTTGTGTGTTTGCTTCTGGCTGTTTCCTGAGCTGATAAACGGAGGGTGGCTCATACCTGTCGAAGAACATGGCTGAATGTGTTCTTTAACTCTCTGAAAAAATGTGTGTAGTCAGTCACATGCCTGATTGCACTTAACTGCGAGGGGGAAACAAAGCTTTCAAAATCTGGAAAGTTTTAGATCTTCTTGGAAAAGCATTTTTTATGTTTTACATGATTTTTCTTTCTTTCTTTCCCTGTATGAGTTGAGAATAAAGGAGACTTTCTTTTTCATACCACAAAACAAAGTTCGGTCAAATTTTCATTTTTAAAAAATCTAATTGTATTTATGGATAGCCAGAAAGTTAGAGTTAAGTAAACTGTACAATTCATGTGTGATACGGGAGTTAAGAAAAAAATTCAGAGGCACTGGTTCTCTTTTGGCATTTTGGTTAAAGGGAAGTCTGGGGACAACTCAGTCATAGGTGTTGCTCATTGACTGTTCTGTCCTTTTCTTTTTTCTTAAGTTAATGAAATTATACTAAACATTAATTTTTGAAAACTAAATAGAAGTTTAAGGAAAATGAACAGTCATTTAGATAATAAGTAAAAGTGGTTATTAAATAGGAAGAAAGAACAGTTCATTTACTGTTAGAAAAAAAAATAATAAAGTTTTATAATTCACACTGGAAATGTATTCTGAGAAACAACCTTAGATGCATGACTAGCTTCTGAGGAAACATGTAGTATTTCAATTTGTGTATAAAGAAAAAGTAAAGAGTACTGGCCTTCCTTCTATATTGCTGTTCTTAAAATGTGTTTGTTTTGAAGCAAAAAAGTAATACCTTTCGTGTGAAAGAAAAGATTGCTCAGTCTTTTCCTGGAATATTTATCATCATTGAAATTACGAAGTTCTGGCTAGCGTATATTCTGGTGTGCCTTGAAGTTCTCGGTCCTCTGAGAAGCTGGGTGCAGTAGTATTTTACTTATGAAAGCTATTTATGAAGTTAAAATTTGAATGAAAGTAAAATTTGAATGTTCAGTGATTATGAATAACATTTTTGGAAACCAAAAAGTCGTATTACTGACTATAATGATATTTAGCAAATTCTTTGGAAATTTGCTGTTGTTAACTTTGTAAGTGCTTGAAGACCTATCAGATAAAAGGGAAGGTATAAAGGCAGTTAGTTATGCTCTTGGAAAGGATCGTTACATTAACAGATCTCAATTCTGTGGTTTTGCAAGAAAGGCATAGCAGACATTTTACCAGTTCAACTCTGAGCCATTTGCTATCATCTTGCTGGTTTAGTCAGCCTTTGAGTAAGTAGTGGCTGTATTTACTTCTACTCTGGTCTGTGTGAAAAATCTAATGAAACCTTTTTGCCTTTTTTTTTTTTTAAGTTTTTAAAAGCCAGTGACCCATCAGAGAAAAATCTAGTGGTACACAAATAACCAAATAGTTAAGATTTTATTTATTAAAGAGAAGTAGAAGAATTTAGTTTCTTAAAATTAAGGGGCCGTTATAATTTAAATAAAATGGTACGGGTCATATATTTCTGTCTCTTACCCATGTGACAAAGACTGAAGTGGGACTTCAAGGAGAAGGGAAGGGAAAAAAAAGCATGGAAGCAAGGGACGGCCAGAAAGACTTACTTAGTAGTCTTCTTCCCACTCTTTTCCTTTCATAAGGTTGAATATAAGTTTAAATTGAGTCATCAGAATTAAACTTAGAATTACCCAAAGAACTGGAGCACTGAAAAAGACTGAAGATCGTTCAGTGGCCTCACTTTTATAGATGAAGACACAGTGGCCGGAGGGGTCTTGTGACTCGCTCAAGGTCGTGCAGCGCTTAGTGGCTGGAGCTGCTCATGCTAGTCCACACTAACAAGTGATGCTTTGTTTGAAATGGGCTCTGTTTCCTTAGGAATAAATAAAACCTTAATTAAGTTGGTTGGTGATAATTTTGGTAGCAAGATGCAACCAAATGATTCTGAAAATGTGTTCAAACAAGTTTCCTTTTTCATCAGAAGATGATGCATTTATTTAATTTCTACCACAGCTTGTTTTCATTATTATAACTTTTTCATAGTTGAAGCATTGTTTATGACATTGCTTGTTTAAAGACGGGTCTAGGGGAGATGGAAATTTAAGGAGTTGGGAATTTACTCTGAACTTGTAGATACAAAGACAGATTTATTTCTGCCTTAGTTCTATCTCCTGTTCTTTTAGGAAGGCAAATACTGTTTTAATAAGATGTCTTATTCTTTTAAAGTGTGTGTGTGTATGTGTGTAAAACTTTGCATATGAGTTTACAAAATCTAGAAGTCTCTAAACTCTGACATTATACTCATTTTGAACCGAAACTTTCCAGAATTAGTAATCTCATTCCATTTGTTTGTCATATCTTCTACTCCTTTGAGAGTTTACTATGCATAGTAGGCACTTTTAGAATCTTCTGGGCATACAAAATCTTTGTTAACTTTTTGATGTGTTTTATTGGGGTGGTTGAAATTTACTTTAGATCTGCTTTCTTTAAGTCTGAAATTTGTTTTTTTAAAATTACTTTGCATGTAACTGTTGAATCTCCTAAGTCTCCAAGTCCCCTAAGCCAATTCAGTATCAGACCCCCCACAATGTGGTTGTCATTGTCCTAAAGAACAGACAGCACAGAAGTGGCTGGAAAACATGGGCCCTCTCCTCACAAACTTAGATTCTTTTTTTTTTAAAGATTTTATTTATCTATTTGAGAGAGAGCGAGAGCAAGAGAGAACACAGGCAGGGCCAGGGGCAGAGGGAGAAGCAGACTCCCCACTGAGCAGTGAGCCAGACCTAGGTCTCAATCCCAGGACATTGGATTCATGACCTGAGCCAAAGGCAGACGCTTAACTGCTGAGCCCCTGAGCCACCCAGGTGCCTCACAAACTTACATTCTTACTGGGAAAACAGGGCGTGGCAGCATCGGGTTAAATAAGAATGGAACCAAACCACTGTGAAGTTACATTCAGGCTTAGACTCTTTAGGTAGAGGTGAAACATGACTGAAACTTACAATAGGGAAGAGTATGGCTCTTTAGGAATTACTAGTATTGAAGAATGAGTAGTATTTGCCTAGGTTAAAAGGAGTGTCTTGACCAATGAGAATGTAAGCTCTTTGAGGTCAGAGGTGTTTTATTTTTCTGTCTTTTTGAACCACTGACAAAAGTACGGAGCACATACGAATACAGTTACGATTTGCTGCATCAGAACCTCGGCTACTCAGTTGGGCAGATTCTGCTGAAGTTAGGGGTGGCAAACCTTTAAAAGGCATGTGTGCCTCAGCTTCGTCGGTCTGATGTCTGTACATCATAACCATTCAAAGGAAAAATGAACACCTACCTGGTAGTATATGTTTTAAAGCAGTGATTTTCAACCTTTGGTGTAACAGAGAATCACCTGGTTCCAACCCTGAGATTCTGATTCATTGGGCCTAGGGTTTGGCTTATCAGTCAGCATTTTTAATAATTACCCTAGATGATTGTGGTGCAAGTGCTTGTAGGCCACACTTTCAGAAAAAGAGTACAGGTTTAGGAAGAGCAATCAGTTACTTGGCAGTTTAATATTAGAATTTTTAAGCAACAGGGATATTTTGAAGCCTGCAGCCTCTGGTAAGTCAAGAAAGTGACTGGAGTAGTTTATTATCAATATTAGAACTTATTCAGCCTCTTCTCCCTACCCAGTTATTCCTTTCTTTATTCCATTTTTTGCTTTTCTGTGTCTTTAAGCTTTGTGGCTCTCCCTTTTTCTGCTTCTCTAATTCTGCTTTTCCTCCTGTCACACCCAAACCCACCACTATATTGACCACAGTAAATAATTAAGCTAATTATTTTTTTTCCAAATGTAGTTAGCCTAGTCTTTATCTCAGTGAACCATCACTCTCCCAGTGTTAGTTTTTTTAGTACCATCTGGTACTTCATGGCCTTCTCTTCATTCCCTTATCCTTGGGTTTCTAGGCAAAACATTCCCTTCCTGATTTAAGGTAGCATTTATAGCCTTTGAAAATCCTTTTCTCCTGGGAAATAAACTTTTATTATTGGCAGTTGTTTGAGTCTGGGAAAGAGGTTTTTTTGTTTTGTTTTTAAGAACCATGTAATGCTTGGTTATGATTTTTGAGGTTTCTTTGGACATTTAACTCCATCACTGATTGCATATTTGTACCTTATATTATATCCCATCTAATGGAACATAGGCGGTCACAGACTCTTGTAGGGATGGGAAGAACAGTCCATCAGTTGGATGGTCTGAAAATAATTACTGTTTCCGTTGTTTGGCCAGAATATTTTGTTCCTCTTCAAGGTAGCAGGAACTAGTATGACTTTACAAGATAAAAAGTCATGTAAAGTTCATTATCTGTGTGATGGATGCCCAGTCATATAGTGGGCCTTGTGTTTGTGCAAAGTTGTATAATTTAAAAAAAAAAATCTAAGTTAAGGAAAATTTCTTATTTTTTGTGTTTTGGAAAACAGTCCTATGAACAGTGAAACTAAAACTATAAATATGAGGTGTTGAATTAATAACTTTATGTGCATCTTATTTTTTTAAATCAAAGTACTAAATGGAAGCTTATATTGTAATGGGGCATTTCATTCTCTTTTTTGTTTTAAAACTGAAATGTACATGTAGGAGAATCTATAAAACATACACAGTTTGAATATAATTACAAAGTGTTTACCTGTTACACAGACAACCTAGGTTAAGAAGTAGGCCCCTTATGTTAGAAATCCCCCACTGCTGCCCCATGTTTGTTTCTTCTTAAAAATAATTACTATACTGACTTTTGTGATAACCTTTTCATTAAATTTTTACCCCTTTGAACTTCATGTAAATGGAATCACAGTGTATATATTCTGTAGTGTCTTGCTTTCATTCAACTTTGCGAGATTTATCTTAATTAATTTTAATTGCCATGTTTTACTCCATTGTCTGTCTAGACCAGAATGTATTTACTGTCTTTTGTTGATGGCATTAGATTATTTCCAGTTTGGGAACATTCTTGCACACGGTTCATGGAACATATGTGCAAGAGTTCTCTAAGGCAGTATCATCACATTGAGGTATGAGAGTTGTTTACAAAGAGAGTGGAGAGAATGGATAGTTCAAGATAATTTAGAGTTCTTCATTATCTTTCGTAGGAACAGATGCCTGCCATTGATGCCTTCTTACCCATTCAGCATCTTACTATGGTGTATTGTCCTGGGGGGTAAAATCCTCGAGGACCCTAAACAGATGGGCAATTGATGCATTTCAGAGTAAGTTTTAGACATCAACATATTTGACCACTAAACACTTTAACCTGCTTGTCATTTATTAACTAAAGTTATTTCAAACAATTTTGAATTAAATTTTTAATAGAAGAAATACAGTATAGTCCCAGTTATGTACATAAAAACAATGTGATTTTTGATACATGTGTATTGAAGCTATAAAAATATGGACAGATAGGGGCAACATCAAATTTAGAATAGTTGGGAGGGATAAATGAGATTAGAGAGGGATATATAGGAGGCCTTAGCTATATGTGGCTTTCTTTCCTTAAGAATCTGAAACAAATTATGGTACAATATTAGTGTAAATAAAGCTGGATGATGGCTATGTGAATGCATTCTCTTTCTCTTTGGTTGAACTATTTCATAATAAATTTTGAAATTTTGCTGTGTAAGGGGTAGTTTATTTTTGCCCCACATTTATAAATAACTGAGGAATAATGTTAATTTGATGAGGAACAGAAGTTGATTTTTTAAAAATGGTGAGTAAAATCTACATCATAAAGTATGTTAACTGCCTGCTTCAGTGAAAGATTAGCTCGATTCAGAACTAAGTTGTAATGACTGTGTGTCTGTCCCATATAACTAATAAGATGGCTCTAGACATTCTGATGGATAACTTCCAGTTGAGATCCATTAACAAGTTGGAGTTTTGTTTGCTAGAAATAATTTAGTATTTAGAACCATCCCACATTCATATATTATTCATAAACACATTTCAGGGGCGTCTGAGTGGCTTAGTCAGTTAGGCATCTACCTTTGGCTCAGATCATGATCCCAGGGTCCTGGCATTGAGCCCCGCATCATGCTCCCTACTCATCAGGGAGTCTCCTTCTCCCTCTGTTCCCCCCTCCACCATGTGCGCGTGCCTGCTCTCTCTTTCAAATAAATAAAATCTTTAAAAAACACATTTCAGAACAAAAAGATTCATAAGACACACACAATTGATAGAGTATTAATTGACACTATTGATGAACTTCAGTAGGCTGTTACCCCAAATTAAACTTTTGCATCTAACCAGATTTATTGACATAATGTCTTCATCTTGCTTCCTTAAAATTCTTACTATAATGATAGCAATTCCTGTATCTTTAGTGATTTTTTTTGTCATTATAAACTTGATATGGAATCTCTATGTATGAGGTTTCCAAAATTTAGTAATGTAATTGTGGGAATTGCTATTAAAAAAGTGAAAACATAGATCTTAATCCAGGTTTTTGCTTTCATAATGATCTCTTGGCTCTCTTTTTACGATTTTCCCCACAGTGTATGTCTAAGTAATAGCAGAAATGGCAGGGACAGAGAGGAACAAATGGAAGTAGAAGTCCTAGGATTTTATAGTAAGAAGGATTCTTGTTAAGTCCTGTAGTTCAGGAGTCTCCTGAACTTTTTTTTATTAAATTCCTTTTCAATCTGTATAATCTACTGATTCGTTCAACAATTATTTATTATCTCTTAGGCATTATTCTTGATGCTGGGGAATATATCCATGAACAAAACATAGAAACTTTATTCATACATTATATACATATACTCTATTAATTAACTTCCATTTAAAATGTATTCTAGGGGCACCTGGGTGGCTCAGATGGTTGGGCGTCTGCCTTCGGCTCAGGTCATGATCCCAGGGTCCTGGGATCGAGTCCCACATCGGGCTCCTGACTCAGTGGGGAGTCTGCTTCTTCCTCTCCCTCTGCCTCTCCCACTGCTCATGCTCTCTCTCTCTCTGTATCTCTGTGTCTCAAATGAATAAATAAAATCTTTAAAAAAATAATAATAAATTTTTAAAATGTATTCTAATGTACACAAAGATTAGAGAAAGTTACAGATAAATTAGTGATCCTCAAACTGCTTTTGGTGAGACACTGAGATGAAGAAAGCAAACTAGGACTTATATATATATATTTTTAATTTCTTTTCTTTTCTTTTTAGAACTTATATTTTTAACAGCTTTATTTTACCAAGGAAATGTATCCCAGAGAGTTTTCTTTTCAATATAACGTTCTTCTGAGAAAGGATCCCTGTAAAGGGCATTTAATAAATAATAATAGCCCATCCTTGTAAAGAATTCATATGTTGACAAATATAACCCCATGGAAACAAAAGCTCTTCATGGTCCTCAGTAACTTTTAAGAATATAAATGAGTCTTGACACCAAAAGAATGTTGCATGATTGCAACCAGTGTTTTAAATATCATTCTTACAGATTTTTTTTTCCATTCTTAAATTTTATTTAGGAAACTATGGTTAAATAACTTGCCTAAGATTGGATAATTTAATAGATCACTGATACTTACCGCATTTGATTTATTCTTTTCTCCTATTGATAATAAAGCAGAGTTTTACATAAATTAGAGTTTAAAAAAAATCACAAGTGTTCTAAACCAGAGGTTTTTTTCCCTAATGATGAAGATAGATGATCACTTTACCATATATTTATTTGTGCCCTTCCAAGTTCCTTCCACAAATAACAGCAAACGTCACTAAAATTGGGGAGAGTATTGGGGCACCTGGGTGGCTCAGTCGGTTAAGTGTCTGCCTTTGGCTCAGGTCATGATCCCACGGTCCCGGGATCTAGCCCCAGGTAGGGCTCCCTGCTCAGCGGGGAGTCTGCTTCTCCCTCTGCCTTTGCCCCTCCCCCTGCTTATGCTCTCTCTCGCTCTCTTTCTCTCAAATAAATAAATAAAATCTTAAAAAAAAAGTTGGAGAGTATTAAGTTATTATATTTATATTTAATATAAGTTATCAACTACAGTGATTATTAAATATGTAATATATATTTAATACAATTATACTTATATTTAAATTATTATATTTAATGTTAAAATATTAAACTTGCTAGTAAAGGAATGCAAATTAAATGAAATTACTTTTGCCCATCATATTGACAAAAAGTCAAAATACCATTAAATGTGCCTGCATGTATTCTGTTGATAGCAGTATTAACCAAAAAGCCTTCTGGAGAGCAGTTGACTTCTATCAGATGCTTTGAAAATGTACCTATCTTTTGACATAATAATCTCAATTGTAGGACTCTATCTTAAAGAAAATTTAAGAATGGGAACAGTGATGAAACTATGAAGATACTTGAACCACTGGTTTTTAATAGCACAGTAGTTTACGAACTTCATATCTTCCCAAAATTTGTTTTCTTTATACTCTTAAAAATTATTGAGGATCCCAAGAGCTTTTATTCATGTGAGTTACATTTATCAGTATTTACCAATATTAGAAATTAAAACAAAATTTAAAAATATCGATACATTAATTTCCTAAAAAATAATAAACTCATTACATGTTTACTTAATTATTTTTATAAAAGACAACTGTGTTTTCAAAAACTGTATTGAAAGGAGTGCAAATCTTTTTTTTTTTTTTTAAAGATTTTATTTATTTATTTGACAGAGAGAGAGAGAGC
This sequence comes from Mirounga leonina, assembly GCF_011800145.1. Taxonomy (NCBI): domain Eukaryota; kingdom Metazoa; phylum Chordata; class Mammalia; order Carnivora; family Phocidae; genus Mirounga; species Mirounga leonina. Next base: position 51,461,430 of record NW_023270316.1, on the reverse strand, counting down.
GCACAGGTAGGCAGAACAGCAGGCAGAGGGAGAGGGAGAAGCAGACTCCCCGCTGAGCAAGGAGCCCGATGTGGGGCTCGATCCCAGGACGCTGGGATCATGACCTGAGCTGAAGGCAGACGCTTAACGACTGAGCCACCCAGGCACCCCGAAAGGAGTGCAAATCTTTATTTAATCTTTGGCTTAACAGAAGATAGCTAGATTTTCATATCTGGTTCCACATTAAATCTGTTGCAATATGTTGCCTTTGTTGAAGAATGTGAAGAAAATTTGGCCTAATACAGATGTCTAGTTGGAAAAGGGAGATGTATTTTAATAGCCACTTCAGATAATTTTGTGTTTTTACTTTGATACTACACAAAAACTCAACAAATGCTAGTTTCTTAAAGGTTAGTGCAAAGGGACTCTGAAACCCTATCAATGAACTTTTTGTCCTCTGTAACGTTAAAATCCATTTGTCTGTCTTACACTTTGATGAATTCATGTTTTTCTGAGACAAGATTTTATAACATAACTAATTGGTCATCTGAGTATTCCAAATGTTGACCTAATATTTTTAAAAATCACATTTTTAAATATTATACCAGTCTTATCAAAAAGTCTTTTAAGTGTTGGAAAGCTAATAAGCCCAAAGTAGTGTACATCAGTTTTCTAAAATTCTGATTTGCAGTTGAAAGTTCACATTTTATCATTGGTGACAAATGCTGTTGTTTTCCGTGAAGTGACAGGGTCACTTTATTCATTTTTGGGAACATGGCTGCCAAATACCCAGTTATGAATAATAAGTAGTTCTTTGAAGTAAAAATGGCATTCCATGAAAAAAGCAGCTAGTTTAGCTCACAACTAAAGTAATTAGTGGAGAGCCTGGCTGGCTCAGTCAGTAGAGCATGTGATTCTCCGTCTCAGGGTCGTGAGTTCAAGTCCCAAGCCCCTCATTGGGCATGGAGCCTACTTTAAAAACAAAAAACAAAAAAGCAAAACAAGTGGTGCTTTTTGTCAAGACAACCATTCTGTTTTAGAATTTGACAGAAGTACTTTCATGTGTACTTCCCGTTTTATCACTCACAGTGTTAAAAAGGCATGTATTTAATGGTTGAAATTTAAGAAAAAGTTTTACTCTTCATCAAGGACGTTCTTAAGTGAAACTGCCTTCTTTTAAATGTGAGTGCCTCGTGGTAAAGAATACAATGACTAGTATGGTTTGGTGATACAGCCTGATTCATGCTAAGGCTAATATTTACATCTACCTTTGCTTTTGCACTATTAGTGTAAATGTGACCACTGTGAGAAAAGGCAGATATAGTACCCTAGTATTACTATGAAGATAGTTTTGACCTCATGAACTCTCTGATGAAAGGGCTTCTGGATCCTCTGTGGGTCTGAGGATTACATTTTGAGGACCACTATAAAATGGCAACATTAGAAATAGTCCAAATGTCCAAAAATGGGGCTTGGTTAAATAAGTGATGGTACTTCTACACAATTATATGATAGTTTATGTTAAATATGAACTTATTATACAGTATTTTTCTGTGTTTCTTTTTTTCTATGTTGGGTGCCCTCTTTAGTGAGGAAATCAACATTTCTCGAAGAAAGTGAATGTTGATTCTGACCCTCAACATTTCCGTTTAGTTGGTGATTTTGTGATTAAGGAAAGGGAAATTAAAAGGCAAAGAAGGCAGTTGCTGGCTTCTCTTCCGGTCTGAGGGATTTCTGTGTTGTGACTTTGAGTTTAATTTTCAGTGTAAAAGGAATTGGCAGTGGTATTGATCATTTTTAAATGCTTTATAGAAATAGGTGAAATAGGCCTTCAGATTCACTTCTTCCTTGTAGATTCACTTCCTCATTTGGCATTTTCTGATTTACATTTTCTTATTGTGTTGTTCTTAATTGGGAGAACTTTGAGTTGCTATATAGTACTTAGCTTCAGAGTGGGTTAAAGAAGTGAAGTTTCCAGAACAAACATAGCCAGAGATTTTCTCATTGCGGTTTAGAACATCATGCTGATGGAACCATCACTTGTCAATGGTGGCGCTGTAGCCTACACCTTTGAGGCAAGTCAGAAAGAGACCATTAGGGTTAGACCTCAAGGCTTCTTGTCAAGATTTCCACACATGGTGTTCTTAAGGGGAACCATCCGTGTTCTGCAGGAAGTCACGACACTTTTCATGAGAGGCATCATTGAAGATAGGCTGCTGTCTAGATCTTAGATATTTCTCTTTGTCATAATGGAAGCCTAATAACCATCCATGACTTATCTTCAGTAATAATATTTTTCTAAGCACTGAATTCTAGAGAATGTTTAATGTTTAAAATCTCTTTCCAGATAATCTTTATGTTCATTCAAAGCTTTGTGTCTTGTTAAAGTATGCTGGGAGAATATATATGGTATGATAATATTTATATAAAGTTTAAAATATACCGCACAAAAGACATACTTAGAGTCTAAGGAAAAACAATGTGAAGATTTTAGATTTAAATTAGAGTAATTAATTAGAATTAATGTTATGTGTGTTTTCTTAAAGCCTTTATTTTACTTTTTAAAAAAGATTTATTTATTCTAGAGAGAGGGGGAGAGAGAGCGAGGGGTGGGAGGGGCAGAGAGAGAAGGAGAGAGAATCTCAAGCCGACTCCCCACTGAGCACGGAGCCCAACATGGGGCTCCATCTCACGACTCTGAGATAGTGATCTGAGCCAAAATCAAGAGTTGGATGCTTAACCAACTGAGCCACCCAGGCGCCCCAATGTTATGTGTGTTTTAATTTGAGAGACCGTTTGAAACAATTTGCATTTAGAAATGGATGATTTATTTTGTAAATGATCTTATTGAAAATGTTTTATGATATGAGCTTTTTTTTTTTTTTTTTAAGATTTTTTATTTATTTATTTGACAGAGAGAGACATAGCGAGAGCAGGAACACAAGCAGGGGGAGTGGGAGAGGGAGAAGCAGGCTTCCTGCCGAGCAGGGAGCCCGATGTGGGACTCGATCCCAGGATGGGATCATGACCTGAGCCGAAGGCAGACGCTCAACGACTGAGCCACCCAGGCGCCCTGATATGAGCTTTCTTAACTAGATGTTCTATTTGATCCTTTGATCTGTGGATCAGAGACAAATTTATGTATTGTTAAAGGATAACTCACAAACTTTTAGTCTCAGGAATAAACTGAAAGGAAGGTGTAATGTACACTTGCTCTTGGTAGAATCAAACAGTTGCACACCAATGTTAACATACTTGATTTCTGAGAAGGTGGTAGACACTAGGTTCTTAGATGCTCTGAGACTTTCCACCATATTTAGGGTGATTGAAGCATCAGAGCCAGAGGCTGTGGGAAGGGAACTAATGTATAAGGAAATGGATACTTCCCTTGGGGTTCAGAGAGCATTTATTCCTAGATATTGGGGACAATTGAAGTAATACATTTACAAGAGCAGCAGTGTACTAAAGAAATGCTAGGAAGGCACTGATAACTCTTACATTCTTGAAAAGAATGAACTAGATCCTTCCACTGAAAAATACTGGGTAAGAAAGAAATTGTTTCCCATGCCACTCATTTAAGCAGTGTTACTTATTTTAGGAGCATGGTGCCCTGCTTAAAGTTGACTATTAAGTGCATACTAAATTCTGTGTAGAAAAGAGGTCACAGGAAGCAAGCTCTGTATGGGCTTATGTGTAGTAAAATATTGAGTCATTCTGAACATGACCTAGAGAGGAATGGCACTGAATCCTGGTGAAATTGTAGTTGTGGTAGCTTCTGGCTTAGGTAAGAATTGATCAAGATGAATAGAGAAGATGGTTGCATTGCGTCCAAGATTTTATAGAATATGAGGCATATGAATGATGAATTGAGGTGATTCTTGAGAATTATTAGTTTGGAGGGCAACTAGGCATGATGAAAAGTAAGCACCGCTGCTTTAGTTATAAGTAATTGGAAGTTTGCTTAAAGTGACTTAGAGCAGTAAGAATTTACCTCTTGAGAACAGATTTTATTTAGTTTGTGTATAGTTGAGAGTTGAACATAAATGAGTAAATAATGTTAGCCAAGTTTTGGATATATAGGGAAGTGGGCAAGGGAGTAGAGATAGTTTGGTTGAAGGGGGACACAAATTATACTCTGGGGAGAGTACTGACAAGAAGCCATGGTGACCAAAGATCAAAGAGGCAAGTTATCTGCCCTGCTTTGTTTTGAGTCCATTGCTGGAAGGTTGATTTTTTTTTTTTAAGGTGGTACTTATCTTTTACTTATCTAGGTGGTCAAGTGTTATTTATCTAACCAGTTTGAGGGCTTATTCTATTGTTCAGACACTTGATATTTTACTCAGTCATTGTGGTTTTCAAGTCTTAATTTGTAAGATGTTTACTCCTAAGGACACTTTTTCAGAAGACTATAATCATGAGTTTTTGTGTGCATAATGAATTTAGATCCCAACCTCAAAATATAAAGCAAATAAGCTCTGTTTTCATAAACACTCTTCACCATTCCTATGTTATAGTTGACTGTACTTTGATACATTTTCACATAAACTATTGGACTATTTATAAAACAAGACCTAAAGATGTAGCAAAGAAGGCAGGAAATACTTGACGTTTGTCTGCCATATCTTGTTCTCTGCTTCCTGTCAGTTAAACCACGATGAGAGGAACAGAGACACAGATGTACAATTGCTGCTTTATTCCCATTAGGGAGACCCGTTAAATATAAAGCTTGTTTCATTAAACTTTTGTCACTTGTTGATTCTAGGTATGTTGTAGGCTTGTTTTGTATTATATGGATTATATGGATTACAATTACATGTTTGATACAGAAAATATAACTTTTACATAATAAAAATGTGTTTAGTTTTATGAAATTTTTATAGGTCATAGAGGATTGGCTTTCAAATTTGTATATATGATGTACATACAATATGAAGTGATAAGCTAATGTTTTGATCTTGGAATTTTAGTATTTAAGCATAAATTTACTTTTGTATTTTGGCATATCCGGATTTGTTAAAATGTTTAAAGCATTTTATGGTACAACTTTAAGATGACAAAAGGAAGATCATAGAGCTTGACTTATTCAAGAAAATATAGTAGATGAAAGAACTAGGATTTGAATGAATGTTTTCTGATACTACTAGGTCCTATGTCCTTTTAGGAAAAAGTTTGTTTTCATTAAACTCCTATTATACTTATTATTCATATTATTCAATGATTCAGACTTTTAAGTTTACCTTTGCCCATTCTACCTGGAATATCCCTCCCCCCCCCCATTATCTCTGCTTTGAAAAAAGAGATGCTACTTATGCCTAAAGAAATGGCCCACCTGTCACTTCCTTGTGAAGTTTCTCAGGTTCTCACAGGTATTTATCTCTTTCTCATTATTCCTTTAACACTTGGTTGACTTAATTATTTACATTGTTCTATAGTTATCTGTTTACATACTTTTTTTCTTGCTTTAGGCAGTGAACTACTTCTTTATTCTTGTATACCCAGTACCTAGCATGTAATAGATTTTATAAATACTTCTTAGAGGAATAAATACATGCTTGATATTTCTTTTCTAGAAACAAAAAAGCTGATTAAAGAACTACAGTGTGATTCCTTTCTACAATATTCCTTTATGGTTTATTTGTAAGAAACAACTTCATTATAAGATTTCTTTCCTGCTTCTGCCTTCCCCCTGTTGGTTTTTGCTATTTATAGAAATGAAGTATCTTAATGAGATTATCAGTGTTTTCAACATAGGTGAAAGTGGTGATTATTGGTTCACTAAAAAATGTAGCTGAGAATACCTTAGTAATTGCTGAATATAAAAAATCTTTTACTTTTGTTTTTAATCTGGATAAAGTGTCTAGCTCTTCATTACAGTTTTCCTGATTTCTCCACTGAATAAAAGGAATAATTCCCTTTACTACTTCTTGCTTATGCCTATATTATTTTCTGTTTTTGTTTCTAAGTCTTATGTACCTCAGTGATTTGGGGCTTCTAAATTACAATTTTTCAATGTCAATGCAAAAAATAAAAGAAAAATATAAATTACAGTCCTATTATCAACAAAGCAAGATTCTTTACAAGTCAGATTTTAGTTTAGACCTGTCTGTTGTAGGAATGTTTTTAAAAAGTTCATGTATTAACAGTTTTTCCAGCTGAAAATAGATGTAGGTTACTATCTTATTTTTAAAATATCAAATTTAAATGATCAAATGAAAAATAAAGTCAGACCTAAGGATTCAGATCTGCTTTTTAAAGCTTAAAGGAAAAATTATGAAGCTATATGAATTTCATTTCTTAAGGAGTTTCAAAAGAACCAATGAAGTAACTCTTATTAAAACCTGTCTTAAAAAAAAAAAACCCAACTTAGGCTAGACATGTGGAAAATAGTTCATAGGGTTGTTGAGTGTTCTTTTACATGTGGGGCTTCCCGTTTTTGCCCCGTTTGTTTGTGGCATTTGTGTTTTTCTGTGTTTGAATCAGAAGATACACGCCTATATGTTGCTTTGAGCATAGTCGGTAAAGCCCAGAACACCACCAGCTGGTTCTGGCAGGTGAGCACATCGCGTAAAATTCTGTGAAATGCTAAAGCAGTCATTTGGACACACTAATGTTTTATCATTTTAATGAAGAATTACAGTAAGTAAATGTTTTTTTTATTAACAAAAGACAGTGTCCTTCGATCTTGTGGCCTAATTTGACTTGCAACACAATGTACTTTTACTGTGCTTTTAAATTAGGTTAATAAAGGACATACAGAAGCAATTTATATGTCTTTTGTTCTCAAGTAGCTTGTCACCTTAAGAGATGGGACATAGTAAATAATTGTGGAATAACACGGGAGAAGAAGCTTGGTGTCTGCTTCTGCTCTGTTACATATATTATTGTGATTAGCATTTGTGTTAGCTGGTAGACTGTGATGGCTTATAGGGCAAGACTGGATCTTAGCCACCGCCTTTTCCCTGTCCTCCCTTACCCACCAGAATCTGGCAGATAGGTCTCTCTGAGTGCTCGTTACATAAATAAAAGAATATAGATAGTACTGATAACGATTTCTGAAGGCCATCTAGTATATAGGAAAAAGACAATACAGGGAGAATTTCCTCTTCTTCATTGAAGTGTTTATATTTGTAAAGAGAATGCTTTGTAAAAATCCCAGTAAACTCTATTGTTAAATTTCAATCCAAAGTCAAAAAAAGTGAAATGGAGGCCCTCAGGTTCTCTCCATCTAGGTTAATCAGCTTTGCCCTGAAGAAACCTGCCTTTGGGTTTAGCTGTAGTTCTCCCCCCATCTCCACCCTCACCCCAGGTTTCCCTTTCCCTCTCTGTGTGTACTTACAAATGGTCTTAAAGGTGCAGCATTTCTCCCACAACTCTTACTCTTAAGAGTAGGAGAGAGAGGTCACGTTTCCTGTGCCCAGTTGTTGGGGGTTGGGAGATAGTGGGAGACAGACACGGAAGGAGAGTGGCAGAAGTTTCTACTCCTGGTGTTAAGAGAACAACATGTATTGCCTGGCAACCTCCCATTTTTAATGCAGACTATTTTGAGGAGAAACGGTGTTTTCACTTCACTGGTGGGAATGCAAACCTGGTGCAGCCACTGTGGAAAATAGTACGGAGGTTCCTCAAAAAGTTAAAAATAGAACTGCCCTGTGGTCCAGTAATCATACTACTGGGTATTTATCCCAAAAATACAAAACACTAATTCAGAGTAAGTCAGAGGAACACATGTACCCCTGTGTTTATTATAGCATTATATACAATAGCCAAATTATGGAAGCAGCCCAAGTGCTCATTAGTAGATGAATGGATAAAGAAGTTGTGGTATGTATATATATATCTACAATGGAATATTACTCAGCCATAAAAAAGAATGAAATCTTGCCATTTGCAACGACATGGATGGAGTTAGAGGGTATAATGATAAGCGAAATAAATCAGTCAGAGAAAGGCAAATACCATGTGGTTTCAATCATGTGGAATTTAAGAAACGAAACAGTGAACAAAGGAAAGAAAAAAAAGAGAGACAAATTACAAAACAGACTCTATAGAGAACAAACTGATGGTTACCAGAGGGGAGGTGGGTGGGATGATGGGTGACATAGGAAGGAAAAAAAAGATCACTAGATTAGAAGCCCCACAAAGGCAGAATTTTGGTCTGTTTTGTTCACCACTGTATTTGTAGCATCTGGAGCAGAGTCTTCACCTATTGTTGGTACTCAGTGGATATTTATTGAGTGCGTGAAAATGTGAATAAATGTGAGCTGAAGTCAGACATGTGCTCAAACTCTCTGAACACCTTGAGCATTCATTGGCAGATGTTTATCATGAGCCATCTGTGTAAGATAGGGGAGTATGGTGGTGACCGTGACCAGGTACCTGCCCTTATATGGTTGGCTCCCCCAATCCTTATATCCTTGTGTAAATAAAGTGAGGTGGATAATACTGATGGGAAGATTAAATAACAGATAGTAAAGTACTTAGCAGAGGGCCTGGCACACAGAAATGGTAGACGATTACTTTCTTCCATATATTTATTTTATAACTTGTTATCATTTCTTTCTTAAGCTCTTTGAGGATAAGTGTCATGATTTTTTGTGTCTTTTTAAAAACATCAGGGGTTGGGGTGCCTGGGTGGCTCAGTAGGTTAAGCGTCTGCCTTTGGCTCAGGTTATGATCCTGGAGTCCTGGGATGGAGCCCCGCATTGGGCACCCCACTCAATGGGGAGCCTGCTTCTCCCTCTCCCTTTGCTCCTCCCCCCCCGCTCATGCTCTCCCTCCTTCCCTCTCTCTCTCTCTCTCTCTCTCGCACTCAGATGAAATCTTAAAAAAATATATTGGTTATAAATGTTTAAGAATTAAAGTAGTATGTATGTTTTGCTTTGTGAATTGTAAAATTTAGATGTGAGGTATTACTAACAAATGATAATGTAAATAAACCTTACTATGCTCTTTTACAATTTCTGGATGTGTCTTTATGCAATAGTATATTTAAACATCTAATAAGAGGTGTGCCTGGGTGGCTGAGTCGGTTAAGTGTCTGCCTTCGGCTCAGGTCATGATCTCAGGGTCCTGGGATTGAGCCCCAGGTTGGGCTCTGCTCGGTGGGGAGCCTGCTTCTCCCTCTCTCTTTGCCCCTCCCCCTGCTTGTGCTTTCTTTCTAGAATAAAAAAATAAATAAAAATAAAAATCTAATCAGTGAGGGGCACCTGGCTGGCTCAGTCAGCAGAGTGTGTGACTCTTGGGGTTATGGGGTTATGGGTTATGGGGTTATGGGTTCGAGCCTCACGTTGGGTGTAGAGATTACTTAAAAATAAAATCTTTAAAAAAAAAATCTAGTGAGAGCCTATTACATCTACGAAGGTGACTTTGAATTCTTGAACTTTCCAAGAGAAAGGCAAAGCCATAGGGCAGAAAATATCTTTATTAAAGAGCCAGATTTAATGCACCCTCACTTTGTCAACTCCATATTTTCATAGGAGCACCTCTCTTCTGGATATCTCTCCGGAAGAAAGTCAAGATTCCTTGAATGTTGGTGATAGCAGTCTCTATTAAGTGACTAAGAAATGTGCATCTGTCATGAATATCCTTTCTTTCTTCATTGAGTAACTAAATCAGCATCATCCATTCAAAATATTATTAAATAGTATTAACTAAATGACAAGATACAATCATCTGTAGATTCAACTAGTTCACATATTTCAAAGTTTCACTCGTATTCAAATGGCTGTAAGGCAGTTTTAATGTTCAGTTGAATAACTTTCAAGAAAGGTTATGTGGTAATGTCAGTATCTTTTTGAAAATCTTTTTTTCTGTTTCCTCCTCTTCTAATCCTTAGGTGAAAGCAAAAGCTTGAAGTAAATTAGTTAAGTGAATTTTGTTTTAAACAATTTTACAGCACTCTAGACAGTGTAAAAACCATTGTCAAGAATCTCTATTATAAGTAATTAATGAGGAATTTAAGGAGGGCAGTGTACACATTGGTGCCTGGAAGCTATCCATGTAGCAATCAAGCTAGGCAATGTCTGTTTAAGCTGTTGTCATCATTTTTGGATGGTAGTTACCAGATCCCACGTATGTGACTTGCACTGGGCTTTGTAATCCTGGGGCCCACACTCTATTGTTGCAACTTGATTTGAAAACCTCCAGGAACTTTCTGTCCCTTGCCAAATCAAGCCTAAATACTACCCTCTGACTTTCAAGACTCCATAATTTGGTTTTGCTTTGCTTATTTAACCACATTTTCTACCATTTCCCATTGACACCTCTTAGCTCTTATCAAGCTCTTAACTGTCTTCAGATTTACTTTGGTCAGTTTTGATTCTCTGCATTCTTCGGTCTCGGCATTCATGCATGGGCACATGCACTTGCGCAAACATGCTATACTTTATCTTTTCTTTCCCCTAGTCTCTCCACATCTTACCACCTTCCTCTAAGATTGACTTTTGTCCTTCATTGTCCAAGAGTGTCTACTTGACCCATTTTGACCATCCCCTCTTCTGAAATGGCTGTAGAACTGACCAGCTTTATGACCATTTAATTTCATACTACCTTTTGATATTCAGTTATTGTCTCTTTTGGCCTTGTTTTCTTTCCTTTTTTTTTTTTAATTTTATTTATTTATTTGAGAGAGAGCACGAGAGAGAGCATGAGGGGAGAGGGTCAGAGGGAGAAGCAGTCTCCCCGCTGAGCAGGGAGCCCGACGCGGGACTTGATCCTGGAGTTGGGACTCCAGGATCATGACCTGAGCTGAAGGCAGACGCTCAACCGACTGAGCCACCCAGGCACCCTTGGCCTTGTTTCTTGATCTAGATTATATACTTCATGGGAATAAGGCCATGTATTATCTTTTTGTATGTACCATGGTACTGAGTTTAGGGAAGTTCAGTAAATATTCATCAGTGTTTTACTACTAAGTCAATCAGTAGAAGCATAGTTTCTTTTAAAAATGGATGTTGTAGGGGCACCTGGGTGGCCTGTCTGCCTTCAGCTCAGATCATGATCCCAGGATCCTGGGATCAAGTCCCAAATCGGGCTTCTTGCTCAGCGGGGAGCCTGCTTCTCTCTCTGCCTGATGCTCCCCCTGCTTGTACTTTCTCTCTCTCTCTGGCAAATAAATAAAATCTTAAAAAAAATTTTTTTAAGTGGATCTTGTGGGATCTTTTGATTAGCTCTGGATAGACGTCAGATAAGCATAACAAAATGTTTCCTCTCACCTCCTGCAAGACGTTGATGCACTTCAGTTAATAGGAACTGAAATGGATTCATATGATTTAAAAATTGAGTGAGCAATTATATTATGAAATATAGAAGGGCCTAAAATTTTAATTATTCTGTCTTATAAACCTTCATATTTCTTATGAAGAGTATTTAAAGTTTGCATCTAAGATTTGTACAGTAAGAAGATAAAAAGCTACATGCATAATTTATAAATATTGCATATCTATATTTTATGTATGTTACAATACTAAGCTCCTGTCCTACTTTCTTATCTCTCATCTTACGGTTTTGTTGCGTCTAGTTTTTTGGTGCCATTGAATTTAGAATCTGAGGTGATTGCCAGATAGCTGTGAGGATGATCATAGGAAGAATCCCGTTTTAAGGATCTTGACATGGAACACCAGAATTGTTTGATTAAATCCAGACTTATTTAAGATAGTTTTCTGTTATTTAAAGAAGAAAAGGGGTAACACTATGAAAAACAGTAGGTCATTAGATCATTAGAGGTCTTCTCATGTGGGGAGCAGGAAGTTTTGTGTACAAGGAATTTTAAAATCCATCAAACTTGGTAACTTGGGAAAAGGTGAAAACGTTTTGCTTCTCTGGAGTTTATACTTTTAAGTCTCTTCCCACTGTGATTTTGAAAATGCCACAGGTATAAAAGATTGTGATCATCTAAGAATGTATGGAGAGATCTGGATTGAGCATGGCAGTGAGCACAGAGAGAAGCCTGGGAAAGGGTAGTGCATACAGGATTGGGGTGGGGGGGATGGGACAGGGCTAATTTTGGCTTCTTTAATATTGGGGTGAGGTGGGGGTACCATGAAGACTATAAAATGCAGAAGTGCTGGAATACCTTTTTCTGAGTTGGGAGGGAAGAGTAGTAAAATTGTGGCAGAGGTATACTTTTAAACTTGGTCCATGGAATATTCTTACTCACTCAGTCTTTATTCTGTTCAGATACTGTTCTACAAATCTGACCAGCCTTTCACAACACAAGAACCCCACTAATCCCTGTGCGAGGATTTGAAGTTTTTCCTATAGGTAGTGGGGGCGGGGCCACTGATTAGTTTTGAGTAAAGAAGTAAGTTGCTGACATTTTTATTTTTGCTAAGTTCCTTTTACTGGATGAGGAACCCCTGGAGGGGAGCTAGCATAAAGGTGGTAAGCTGGAGGGACAGTGTGTCTCTCCTTAAGAGTGAAACTTCTTATGGCAATACAGTTTCTTCTAGAAGAGTGTTGTGTGGGAGTTGGAGGTGGGGGGAGGTAAATCATGCAGCAAAATCTCGTTGGGGGGAACCTTTAAATTATCTATCCCTGGCTTTTCTCCTGCAGTCTGGACCAGAGTGAAACACGGTTACTAATGGAAACCTGCTGTGTGCACAGGTGGGGGAACCAGCTCTAGAGCCCATCTTCTAAGAGGATGAATATATTAACCAGGGGAATAAACAGCCACAGAAATGAAACAATTTCCCTGCAAGTTGATTCTTGCTTGTTATAGAGAGATTTTTAAACTGCTAACTGGCTTTGCTGATAAGCACATTGGAGCATGTTTGTGTTCCCTGGACAGGTGTGTTTTTGTCAGAGTTCAGGTTTGGGGTACTGGAGGGAAGAAAGTTCCTTCAGTTTGTCTGCATAATAAAAAGCACCAATTAATGACATTTTGATGATTATCACTTTCAACCTTTTTGAGAAGGGAAAGGAGTTAAATTTCTTTAGGACCAAAGTTAAAACAATATCTCGTTACTGTTGGATATTTCTCTTTGGTTTTAAATTCTCTCATTTTCAGAACATGCTCAGAAAAAGGGTTAATCTTGAGACCGCAGGTATTGACAGGTCCAGGTATGTGATCTGTTTGGCTGTTTTGCAAGGTGCTATAAATGCTGCCTGAGTGTAACCTGACACCAAGTAGACCCAAGTGGCCAAGGATGGAAAGTGGAGAACAATGTGAAAGAACCAGAATTTCAGGTCTAGGCAGTGAGTAAGTGCAGCCTGCCCTCCGAGTCCTGGAACTGAACATCTGGGTGTCAGCAAAAAGACTGCCAGCCTAGAGAAGTCAGCCTGCTTGCCTTGATCATATTGACTGTGTGTGTGTTTTTACTGTAACGTGGTTGAGGTCAGGTGAGCTTATTCAGGTTTCCAAGGCCTGCTTCAGCTTTGCATAGGTCCCTAGAAGCCTGACTGAGGCTTTCTATATCAAAAACACCAGTTTGTGCATCATTCACACAAAAATAAAATTGTATTTTTGAAAAAGTTCTAGGTACTTCAGTTCCCTCTGCCACCCACCACCCCCTAATTGCAATGAAAGGTGCTTTAGGCAGAGTAGCTATTTAGAAGATACTCGTGGTTATATATATGGTACTTGTATGGATTTCAGGGACATTTTTTAAACTCCTAAATGTTCTTAAATTCCTTGAATTTTTGATATAAAAGGTAGAGGTATAGAAACTTTTTCTTTTTTTTTTTTTAAACATTTTCTTTTTGAAGTAAATTATGAGAACCCTCAGTGCAGTGGGGAATGATTTATTCCTCTTGTAACATTAACTTGTATTTTTTTTTTAACTTCTGTGTTGTGTATAGAGTACATGAGTTGTAGACAGGGCTATACAGTGAGATTTATTTTACAATTGGTGCCTTTTTTAATTCTTTCTTTCTTTCTTATTCACTAGGAACTGAGAGACTACCACCCTTGTTTGGGGAAGTTCAAATCTGGTTACTTAACTGTAACTACATTTTGGTGTGTTTTTTAAATTACTTTCTTCAATATTCACATTTTTAAAAATGTAAGTGATAGAAATACTGTATTCAAAGAATTAGGAAGAATAATATGTTAAAATTTATTTATTGATTGATTTTTGAAGATTTTATTTATTTATTTGAGAGAGAAAGAATGAGGCAGAGAGAGCATGAGCGGGGGGATGGTCAGAGGGAGAAGCAGACTCCCTGCCGAGCAGGGAGTCCTATGCGGGACTCCATCCCAGGACTCCAGGATCATAACCTGAGCCGAAGGCAGTTGCTTAACCACCTGAGCCACTCAGGTGCCCAGTTAAAATTTATTTTAAAGTATTTTCATGAATTATTACGTTGTAGCTTTTTATAAAAAGGTTTATTAAGGGGCACCTGGGTGGCTCAGTCCGTTGAACGTCTGCTCCTGGGATCTAGCCCCTGGTCAGATGGGTTCCCTGCTCAGCGGGGAGTCTGCCTCTTTCTTTCCCTCTCCGTGTGTGCGCGCGCGCGCGCTCTCTCTCTCTCATGAATGAATGAATGAATAAATAATCTTTTATTATTTTTATTTTTTTTAAAGATTTTATTTATTTATTTGACAGAGAGAGAGACTGCGAGAGAGGGAACACAAGCAGGGGGAGTGGGAGAGGGAGAAGCAGGCTTCCTGCGGAGCAGGGAGTCCGATGAGGGGCTCAATATCAGGATGCTAGGATCATGACCTGAGCCGAAGGCAGACATTTAATGCCTGAGCCACCCAGGCGCCCCCAATAATCTTTTTAAAAAAAGTTTTATTAATGTTTTCACTTTCTTGGTTGAGTGAAAGTAAAGCAAATGGTATGATATGATAGAGCTTGGGAAAGAACAGTAATAGTAAAACTTTAAGATTTAAAACAATAATAGGAAAACCTACAAACTCCTCTACTTAAAGTTATTCCAGGTAAAAATATGATTAAAAATGATTTACCACGTATCAGAAGGTTGCATGGAATAGTGTGGAGATCTTTGCTGTAGATCCTTCTGTAAGAGATTTCTTCTTTTCCAGATACTCTGCTAAAGAACAATACTGATGACATTCTATTAATGTAGATATAGGGGCATGAGTAGAGAATGGGGCTGGGAATTTGGGCCTCTTTTGCTTTCTTTGGACAAGTCAGATTGTGCTAGGCCCAAATTCTTTAGCTGGTCAATGACTATGTTGTTTTAGGTAATCCTTAGGTTTTTTTCAGCTTTAAAATTGTGTGACTCCACACTTTCTAGATTGAGAACGGGCAGACCTTGGGACAATTGTACAGAATTTATCTTGGTAGCACTGATTTATTATTTTCATTTGTTCTGGAAGCTAATGTGTAAAGCATTCTATCATATTAGAAAACAAATGAGAAGGCCTGACTATAGTGTATAGAACAAGAATCCCAGTCATTATAGTTTATGAGTTTATTGCTTGCTTCTCATTTTAATTTGCATAGCTTCTCTTTTTTTCTCTTACTTTTCTTATTTGATTTCCTTTCATTTCTATTGTATTTCTTCTAAGGTAATAGTTTTTTAAAATTGCTTTTCTTATGATGTGTATGTCTATATGTTGAGAAGGGCCTTTTTTTTTTTTTTAAGATTTTATTTGTTTATTTGACAGAGAGACATTGAGAGAGGGAATACAAGCAGGGGGAGTGGGAGAGAGAGAAGCAGGCTTCCAACTGAGCAGGGAGCCTGATGTGGGGCTCAATCCCAGAACCTTGGGATCATGACCTAAGCCGAAGGCAGATGCTTAATGACTGAGCCACCCAGGAGCTCCAAGAAGGACCTTTTATTAGGTTACCACTTCATATAAAAATACTTTCTGTTCAGATACTCGGCATCTGGCATCTGGAATTACTACAGAATTCAGTTCTTTAGATACTTTCAACTTTATAAACATGCATATGTACATAAACATAAGCATTGTCTGAATAGTTTATTAAAGGTAATCTTTCAAGCATCCCATTGCTCTAAGCTGGTGTATTTTACCTCCTTTGGACTAGAATTGTTTAATCTAAAACATTTTTGTCATACCTGTTATTTACTCATTTTCATTTTGAGTGTAAGAAGTTGGTGGTCTGGTAACTTCCAAAGGGTAGCAATAATTTGTTTTTAAATATCATTATGAATTAATAGCTTTCTAGACCCTGTGTTTAAAGCCCTTTTGAAGAAAACTTAAAGTTGCATTCAGTCAGTGATGAAGAAAGCAGGTATGAGAGTATTAAAAACCGATTTTGATTGTCATGTTTTTATGATAACCGAAATATTTTATAATAAATTAAACAAAAATAAACTGGTTGTAGTAGCCATCAATGCGGTTGAGGGTTTTGTGTTTACAATCAGTAAATTCATTTTGTTTGGAACAGGGGCATAATGGAACTCTGTGTTAAGGGAAACTTGCCAGACAGGGTGAGGTCTGCGCCTAGAAGCAGCTGGATTTATCAAGTAGGTGCCAAATTTTCAGGCACTGGAATAGAATTATACTTTTTTTGATAATGGGCTATGTAGTATTCTCTGTTGGAGTCTAGCAAATAGCTGTGGTCACGGAGACTCCCAGGGAGTAAGGAGATGCGACTTAAGGAGTATTCAGTTAACGTGGCATGCACATGTTACGCGTCTCTTGCATTGTACCGAGACTGTAATAAAGCTAAAGTTTATAGAACAAAAGTTATCTGCCAGGCATTCTGTACATGGAGTTTGCATCCCATCTTCACAGCAACTCTAGATGTTGGTGTAATATATTGTACCTATTTTACAGAAAGGGGAGACTGACACTAAGTGACTTGTCCAAGGTCACAGTACAGAAGATTTGAACCCAGGTGGTCTGACTCCAGAGCTTGTGCTCTTTTAACTGTTTTGCTTGCTCTATTATTTGACCTTAAATCTGCAGCTTATTTTGGTGATGAAAGATTAGGAACCTTATTGTTGAGACCCTCCTGTGGCATGTCGCCTGGGAAGAAGAAGAATATGATCCTGATGCAGTTGAAAGACACGTTGAGAGCCAACTTCGGGAGTTTTTACTATTTGGTGGATGCACAACTAGATGACCTCTCAAAGGAGAGCGAATAAGTTAACTGTTTATGCCTATGTTGGACAAACAGTTCTCACTTATATTTTTTCTTGTTATTTTGTAAAGACTGACACTTTGAAAATGAAATAGGTTTGAGAATTACTAATGAAGCAGAGTGGTCCTGAATATCATACGTATAGCTAATGGTTATAATACATATAGTTAACTGAAGACCTTCTAATTTGTTAGGGTAAAGCAAAAAAAACCCTTTTTTCTCTTCAATCTGAGTACCCATGTCTTTTTCATACTAGAGCAACTTCGAGGAATAAAATGTTCCCTTTGGGACATGTTTTAGACACATTGACTTTGAGGGGCACTGATGTGGACTTCTGTAATAGTTTAGTGAGTGGATTTGGAGATCTGGGGCTGAACTCTAGATGGAAATTTTTCCCCCCAATTTGATATATATATGCATTTACTTAGAAATCTGTGTTTCAAACTATGAAAGCACAAAGGACTTGAGTAGATTTAGAGGCAAGGCTGTGTACTGTTGCTCTGGGCAGAGTCCTGATTTAGGAGGCGAGGGATCTCATTGCAGTTGTGTTACACCTTCAGATTGTGAGACTTTGGGCACAGGGACTCAGTTTATTCGTGAAAAACTGAAACATTGATCTAGATGTTTAATTTTGATGCGATGGGACTTTGTTCTTTCACTATCTCTATTATGTATGGGTGATACCTCTAGATCTGGAATCAGAAAATTTCTTAAGACCCATCTTGGTGCCGTAGGCTCTGTAACTCCTGCGAGAAGGAGTGGGAAAGAGAGAAGACAAGAGGATCAGAGGCCTGATTAGGCCAATAAAATAATTGCAAAGCTTTTCTTACACATTTTCAGTTTATGAACTTCTGTATTGAAATGAACAAAAGCTATCCACCAGAGTGAAGGTGTCTCTTTCTGTCCTAACAAGTGGCTTAGTGATCATGGACAGTCATCTCAGTTTTGTTTTATTACTCTTGGTGTTAGTGTGTATTGGAAGGTATGGGTATGTTGATTGCTTGTACTTATTTTTTTTTTTGATGGATTTCCTTTAAATCTTTTTTTTAAATTTTATTATGTTAATCACCATACATTACATCATTAGTTTTTGATGTAGTGTTCATGATTCACTGTTTGCGTATAACACCCAGTGCTCCATTCAATACGTGCCCTCTTTAATACCCATCAAAGGGCTAACCCATCCCCCCACCCCCTCCCCTCTAGAACCCTCAGTTTGTTTCTCAGAGTCCATAGTCTCTCATGGTTCGTCTCCTCCTCTGATTCCCCCCCTTCATTTTTCCCTTCCTACTTATTTTTGAGATTTTTGAAAAACATTTATTAACACATAACAGTGTGGAAATGCTAAGAAAAGGTATGTGATTGCTGTGGAAAAGAAAGTGAAACTTTACATAGATGTGTTCACATTGGTCACTGGTAGAGTGTCACTTTGTATTTACAAACAAATGCTTTTGGAATGGGCCTTTTGGAATCTACACCTTTTATAGAGGCTTTTGTTACCAGGAAACATCCCTTGATTCTGGTTATACTTTCTTTTTGTTACCAGGAAACATCTCTTGATTCTGGTTATACTTTCTTTTTAAAGATTTTATTTATTTGAGAGAGAGAGAGCATGAGCAGGGGGAGGGGCAGAGAGAGAGGGAGAAGCAGACTCCCCACTGAGCAGGGAGCGAGACAGGGGCTCAATCCCAGGACCCCGAGATCATGACCTGAGAGCTCCCCTGGCGCCCCAGTATAATCCTTTTAAGTATTACTGTGGGCACGTAGGTTTGGTTAGGTATAGAAGGAATTTTAGACAATGGTTACTTACCCAGAGAGGTTTTGCTCTAACTATCTTGCTCCCTGGTATATTGCTTTAAAAATAATAGGCACTCAGACATTTATTCAGTTGAATTAGGGAGACATAATTTTCAAATGTGAAACAATTTACAATTAGTGCTAACTTGGTGGACAGTAAGTGCTGTATTTCTGAAGGGAGTGATCGCAGTAGGTGGAGGTGTAGAGATTTGGGAGGTTTATGAAAGAAATGGGACTTGAGTATTGAGTCGGAAGGATGTGAATGGTTGCTGAGGTGGGAGAGGTATTCTAGGAATGGGGAATAAGTAGAATT
Source organism: Mirounga leonina (assembly GCF_011800145.1). NCBI lineage: Eukaryota > Metazoa > Chordata > Mammalia > Carnivora > Phocidae > Mirounga > Mirounga leonina. The sequence continues at coordinate 51,442,323 of NW_023270316.1, read as the reverse complement.
TAAGAAGGGAGGCAAGAATGAATACAGTTTGTGTGAAGGACCATAAGAAAGGGGCACCTAGATGGCTCAGTTAAGTGTCTGCTCAGGTCATGATCCCAGGGTCCTGGGATGGAGCCCCACATTGGGCTCCCTGCTCAGTGGGGGGTCTCCTTCTCCCCCTCTCTCTGCCCCTCCTCCCTGCTTGTGTTCTCTCTCTCTCTTAAATAAATAAAATCTTAAAAAAAAAAAAAAGGACCATAAGAAGGCAAGCTCAGTGCAGAATGAGATTGGGTAATAATTTAAGGGAAATGATTATAAGTAACATTTGTCCAAAGCCAAATGTATGTCTTATGTTTATATGTCTGTCCGTGATCAATTTAGGTCAATGCATTGTTCTCTCCTCCAGTTATGGTGCATTGCTGAAAAACTACCAGAATGCGCTAAAAATAAAAATGCTTTTCTAGTATTGGAGTTGAACTCATTATTGAAAGAGGTGGGGTAGAATAGGTGTGGGAGACTGCTGGGTTAGAATTCAGTTTAGTGGGGAGAAGTATCACCTGAATTGGATTCTTAACCCTTATTTTATTTTGATTCCCAATTAGGAAAATTACAGTTATCCATGATGACCCCTAGAGTCCAGAGTATATAGGGAATCAGCTTTACTGAAATTAGGAAATTGAATATTTGATTCAGCTGGCACATGCTAGCTGGATTTAAGTTTTCAGGGAGACTGACCAGCTCACCTTCGTTCCCTAACTTGTCTCTTTAAAATTGTAAATGCTGTTTCCAAGAACTAGATGTAATGCGATTATTTTTATAATCTTTGTCTTTTCATACCACATTTATAGCTGTAACCCTGTGATGCAGTATTTCATATAATTGTGATAAATTAAAATTTTTTCTTCTACTTTTGTTAGTAGTGGTAACCTTTTTTTTTTTTTTTTTAAATAGGCAAACATCTTTGGCAGGCACTTTTTAAGCATTTCTCCCTCCACTGTGAAATTGTTTTCACTCTTAAGTTGCGTTTCTGTTTTTCTACTATTGTAAAGTGCAGTTCTTTGCATGTTTTAATTTGCCATGACGTGGTCAAGTGCCGTTTCCTTCCTGTTGCTTGCAAGCCTGTGCTAGAGATAAGGATACATTTCAGTGCATTAAAAAAGAAGCCACTGAAGACAGGCTTAAGCATGGTAAAACATTCTACTTATCAGAAACCTTTTTAAAGAACAAAGAATGGACTTTAATTTCTGTTTATTTTTAAAAGCTCTTAAAATAGTACTTACTAAACTTTAAATGTATTAGATTTAAATTTTTATATATATTAGGCATAACAGGGATACTGTATGAATGTTTCTCCTAAGGCAAAAATATACAGATGAAATTACTCATGGAGTAGCAATTCCTGTGTGGTTTGCTGGGTTACTGGCAAGAAGGAAACTGTTTATATGTCCTTTATTGCAGTTAAAAACCTAGTTATTACTGGGTGGATTTTTTTTTTTTTTTTTTTTAAGTATTTGGTACTTTAACTGTAGTTTAACTGGGGCGGGGAAAGAAGGGAGAATGGCTTCACTTTCAGAAAGAAGTGACGATTATTGAAATTTAAGATGTTTAGAGACTGGAACTTAATGGAACAGTTCTAGGACAGATAATACTGGGTAGAAGTGAAGATCTGATTGTTTACTTTGTTTATTGTCTATATGCCTTTTAAAAAAATAAACTTGTTATGCAAAATAAAAAAAAAGAAATGAAAAGTGATTTTATCTTAGCAGGAATGAAATCTTCAAAGAAAATATATATCCATCAGTCATGTTGATTATGTTTAAAAACATTAATAAAAAATACGTGGGCGATACTGCCCTCAGTATTTATTGTTATATTCTAAATGGGCATGATTGCTTTTTCATGACTAACTTAAACTTCTCTTTTTCAGGCCAAGAAGTTCTAGAGAAGAAAAATTTCAGAAAAATTGACTCTGTTGGAGTAGAGTATCAGTGAACCAAGAAAATCTGAAGCACCATCCCTAAAGAAAACCTGGTTTACAGTAACTTCACAGACTTAGCTGAGGGTTTTTTACCCAAATTGGTCACTGGATTCTGCTGCCTCATACTTGAACCTGCTTGGAATTTTTCTCATGTGGATCTAAGGGGAATGCTTTATTATGGCAGCTGTGGTCCAACAGAACGACCTAGTATTTGAATTTGCTAGTAACGTCATGGAGGATGAACAACAGGTATGAAACCCAGAGAAAATTGGATTTTTATACGTTTATTATTATGATTCTTCCATTTGCAACAGAAAATTACTTACTTTAAAAGACAGTAGGAGAACCTTTATTGTAAAAATATAGATATTAAAAATTTGGTGGTAATTGTGGTCCTATGTTTTAAGTACTTGTTAGTTTGTTAAAATAATTTAATCCTTAGCTTTGATGTGGAATAAGGAAGTAATAATTTCAGGGTTAAGCTTGTTTTTTTTGTTTTGTTTTGTAAAATGAGACTTAACAGTAAATAAAATACCTTAAGTAATTATTTCAAAGTACTTAAGTACTTTGAAAAGTTCTAGAGGACATACCAACAAGGCATGTAAATTTTTTTTGTGATACAGGACTGGTGTTTCTACAGTTTAAATGCATGTGGTTAACTAGTATTTATAATCCTGGGCCAGTTTTTCAAGTGGATGGAAAGCTGTTAGCAGTCCCATAATCCTGCATCGCTTTAGTCCAAAGCACGTGATTCTGAGGAAGTCACTTAACTTCTCCAGGTCTAGATTGTATCATCTGTTGAATGGGGGGATTGAATTGAAGAATTTCTAAATTGGCTTTCACAGAGTTTACATTCAGTGATGCTCCAGTTGGTATTTCTAGAATGGGAAGAAGATCAAGAGACATTGAGAAAAGGATCTAAGTTAATTCTAGTCTCCCTGCCCCTCTGCCCCACCGCACTTCAGGGGAGAGACGCTAGGGGTTCTTGGGACTTTACAATTTACTTCATTTTAAATAGGTTATGTGGGAATGTGAGTCGTAATGTGGGAGAAATGCTTTGTTAGAATCAGTGTAACTGGCAAAATTATTTTGAGGACCTTTAGGTTTAAAATGTGCTTATAAATTGATTTAGATACTGATATAAGCCTAATCCCAAATATCTTACATTAAAAGGCCAATTACAATGTATCATACTTTTATTCTAGAAACATAGTTACAACAGATAATAAGATTGATTCTTACTTTGGGCAGGGCATTATAATTCCTTTGCTGTTTGTATTGTCTGTTGAGGTGACGGGATTAAAAATTTCTAAGAAAACCTACAAAAGATGAGAATTTGCTTTGAGTTGCCTTAAAATCAAGATGAGCTTTGGCTGGGAAAGAAAAATGTTTGGGGGAGAGGATTGCTTGGTCCCAATTAAAAATATTAATGGGTACATGGATTTAATCTAGAGACAATAGAAAAGATATTCTAGGAAAGAAAATATTTTCAATTTGTTTTAAAATAGGATATTTCTTTGTACGCTAAGGTTTGCAAACCGTATGTTTACTGTGCAGCTTTCTTGATGAAGAGTCCTGGCTCCATGTGGTGAGGTCTGTTCTCTGTGTGGCCACGGAGGACAGAGCTCTGAGCCACTCACTGGTATGCCCTAGTGCAGTGGCTTTGACACTCTTCTGACCATGAGAAATACATTTTACATTAGGGTGCAGTATTTGTACATGTGTCTGCATAGACTTAAAACTAGTTTTGCACTTACCCTTAATATGTGTGATGCACTTAATGTATCTTGGAGAGGTTATTAATGTCTTTGGATAGGGAGATGATGCTCTTAGCTTAACATCAGAATGCACGTACGTGTTTTTTTCCTGTTATTTTCATCAAAATGAGTGTATATATTGGTATATATACTAGTTTTGTGCAGGTGTTATTATAAGGACTTTACAAATATTAAACATGAGGCAAATAGTATTATCCCCATTTTACGATGAGGAAAATGAGACATAGAGAGAGGTTAAATGATTTGCTTGAAATCCTACAGCTAGTCAGTAGTGGAGTTGCCATTTGAACCCAAGCAGTTTGACTCTCACTAATGATACTCTTGCATTGAAGTATGGCAGTATTACTGTATTATAATCAATGTCAAAAATTGGTAGGTTTAGAGTTTTCTAGTCTATCGCCATGAGCATAGCAAACTTAACTGATTCATGTAGGGGTGGATCCAGTAGTGTCAGTCTTATTATTATTAGCCTCTTAATCTAAGCTGTGGTTCTACTTCCTTGTTTGTTTGCTTGTTAGATTTGTGGGTTTTTTTTTTTTAAAGAATTATTTATTTATTTTTGAGAGAGAGAGAGAGAGAGTGAGTGGGGGGAGGGGCAGAGGGAGAAGCAGACTCCCCACTGAGCAGGGAGCCTGATGTGATGCGGAACTCAATCCCAGGACCCCGGGATCATGACCTGAGCCGAAGGCAGACGCTTAACCAACTGAGCCACCCAGGCACCCCGTTAGATTTGTTTTTGATTTAAAAGTAATAACATGCCAATTACAAAAGAAGCCACCTAATATAAAAATACATAAAATAGTTCTTTACCCTTCCTTCCTTATTTATTTCTCCCCAAAAGACAGCATTATTAACTATTTGATGTTAATTTTTTAGACAAAGGCCTCAACAAAAGAACAATATATGTACATACAAACCTATATAAATAGATTGTTTTTAAGATACAAATGAAAGTATGCTAAACCTTTTTTGTGACTTGTTTATTTTCACTTAATGTATTGTGAATATGTGTGTATGTATGCTGGCTCTACATTGTTTAATTTTTCCACATGATGGATGGATCATTATTTATTTTACCAATCTTTGATCATGGACAAGACAGATATACCAGTATTTTGCTTTTATAAACAATATTGCAATGAACATCCTCATTTGGGAGGCGGTAGACCTATAGTAGTTAAGAGCTCAGATACTGGAGTCAGAACACCTGGGGTTGAATTCTCTCTCCACTGCTTATTACCTCTATTAATCTTTGGACAGATTACGTAACCACTCTCTGCCTTGGTTTCCTTATCTGCAAAATGGGAATGATAATACCAGACCCTATATTGTAGGGTTATTGTGAGAATTAAATGAGTTGATGTATATAAAGCTCTTAGAACCATGCCTGAGCATTCTCATTTCTGGGTGTGTGTGTTTTTTTGAGCTGAGATCATGACCTGAGTCAAAATTAAGAGCTGGTTGCTCAACCAACTGAGCTGCCCAGGTGCCCCCCAACAGAATTATTCTCATTTCTGTGTGTGTGTGTGTGTGTGTGTGTAGCTTTGTACATTTGTATGATTATTTCTGTAATCTAAAAGTAGATTTACTGAGTTTACTAAAAACAGTTATACTAAAAGCATAAATACACTACCAAATCATTCTTCAAAAAGTCTGTATCTATTTCTACTACCACTAACAGTATATTTCCCAAACTGTCACTAACAGAAACCCTTTTATTTTTTTTTCCTTTTGGTCAGTCTTTTGGGTAAAAATTACATTTTACTATTTTAATTTGCATTTCCTTGATTACTAGTAATGAGATTGTTGGGTTGTTATTTAAGTTTATTTATTGTTCATTTGAATTTCCTTTGAATTACTTATTAATCTTTTGTCCAGTAGTTCTTTATATATTATGGATAATGCATTGTCCTCTAACTCATTCATTGTATAGTTAATGGTTAGCTTTCTTTGTGACACACAGTGCAGATATGTTGTCCCTATCTGGTATCATCTTTTAACAATATGATATCTTGTACCCTATAGCATTTTAATTGTATATGTCATAAAAATCTACCAGTATTTCCTTTTTTTTTTTTTTTTTTTTAAAAGATTTTATTTATTTATTTGACAGAGACAGAGACAGCGAGAGCAGGAACACAAGCAGGGGGAGTGGGAGAGGGAGAAGCAGGCTTCCTGCTGAGCCGGGAGCCCGATGTGGGACTCGATCCCAGGACCCTGGGATCATGACCTGAACCAAAGGCAGTCGCTTAACCAACTGAGCCACCCAGGCGCCCCCAGTATTTCCTTTTTTGTTTGTTATTTTTTTGTTTCTGCTTTGGAAACCTTTCCTCACCCTAATATTATTAAATATTCTTTTTATATTTTCTTCTAGTTTATGTGTTTAACTCCTCAGTACATACGGGATATATTTTTATAAGATGTGAGGTATAGGGATCTGACAGCTGCCTTCTCCCACCAGTGGGGATGTTGGCTCTTCATGATTTGTTATGTATTTTATGATTTCCACACTAAGACTGCCATTTCCGTTATGTACTAAATTACCACATGTACTTTAGTTTTGAACTTGCTAGTGTATTTTATTCCATTTAACTGGTTTTTATTATGCCAGTATCACATTTGCTTTCATTAGAATTACTTAAGATTTGACATCTGATAAGACATCCCCCCTCCCCTGCATAAAAAAAAAATTGGCATAGTGTTTTGAATGAATTTTAGAATTAGCTTTTTTTTTTTTTTAAGATTTTATTTATTTGACAGAGAGAGACACAGCGAGAGAGGGAACACAAGCAGGGGGAGTGGGAGAGGGAGAAGCAGGCTTCCCGCCAAGCAGGGAGCCCGATGTAGGGCTCGATCCCAGGACCCTGGGATCATGACCCGAGCCGAAGGCAGACGCTCAATGACTGAGCCACCCAGGCGCCCCGGGATTTTAACTTTTCAAGTTTAAAAAGTATTTGTGTCTTTTAAAATAATTCTGTTGGGGGCACCTGGGCGGCTCAGTCGGTTGAGCAACCAGCTCTTAATTTTGACTCAGGTCATGATCTCAGCGTCTTGGGATCTAGCCCCATGTCAGGTTCCACACTTAGCGGGGAGTGTCTGCTTGAGGATTCTCTCTCTCCCTCTCCCTCTGCCCCTCCCTTCACTCGTGTGCACACTCGTATTTTCTCTCTCTCAATAAATAAAATCTTATAAAAAATAATTCTGTTCTCTGATCCTGTATTGGTTTGGTTGGTTCTTTACAAAATCACTGTTTGCAGGCACCAGATTAGAAAACATTTCCTGTTTTGAGTTATGGTCTGTGGTTATAAATGTCATCTAAAGACACTGACACCATTAATGTCTGGTTGCCACCACCTTGATCATTTTCCCTTGTATTGATTTGTACTCTTTTCAAAATTGCTAGGAAGAACTCCTTTGGGCAAGGATGGGTGTGGGGGGATGGTAGTGTTGGAAAGGAAACACCAACATTATTGGTGCTGACAAGCCACTTTTACAAGTCTGCCCTTGATGTCTGTTCAAAACTGGGACTATTTTTTTAAAAGATTTTTATTTATTTATATGAGAGAGAGAGAGCATGAAAGGGGGGGAGGGTCAGAGGGAGAAGCAGACTCCCCACTGAGCAGGGAGCCTGATATGGGACTTGATCCCGGGACTCCAGGATCATGATCTGAGCTGAAGGCAGTCGTTTAACCAACTGAGCCACCCAGGCGCCCCTAAAACTGGGAATATTTGTAGCTGAGAACGAAGCTCTTCTGTGGGAGAGCAGCACTGTCAGTATTGAATTGCAGCGTGTACTTTTATTTGAAGATACCTTGGTTTGACCTTATTAAACAGGTGTGTTTGCCTGGGGAATGAATGAGAATAAGAACTCTGAAGGCTGTGGATACAAGTTTCTAAAGAGAAGGAAACTTGACTATGTGTTCCTATAGTCCAGAAGTTAATTTAATGAAAAACAGCTGGTAGTTTAATGCATTTTGTAATTTTGACATATCATTACATGTTTTTTCAGTTGTTGGTTCTAAAAGTAGAACCTAGCAAGTCATAGTTATTTATGCTTAACAGACTTAGCTCACTAGGGAGAAGCTTGGTGACAAGCATGGGAAAGTGAAAATATTTTTTTAGAATCCTATCACAGTATAAGACGGTGGTCTTACGACATTCCTTAGGGAATAAACTGGTTTGCTCTGACTGTTGATTCCTGGAAGCTAAAGGATAAACAGTGCCTTGCTGTCTTTTTAACAAGATACCCGGTAATTCTCAGGCAGTGTTTGAGAATCACTGCATTCTAACTTTGGGAAAGCTTCACTGTGGAAGTTACATTACAACTGCATTTTGCAGGAAGGCTCAGTTTATCTGACAGATGGAAGGAGCAGAAGTGTTCTGGAACAGTAAGTAGAATGTACCAAAACCTTTGATGGATTTCTCTTGACAATATAGTCAATCTAACCACCTTAACTTATGGTTAGAAGCTTTCCATAGTGTGACTGTTTCATGTTCTTTTCTTTCTTGTACTACATTAATTTTGCCAGCCTACTGTATAATTTCCCCAAGTGCCTTCCTGCTTGGTCTCCCACGTTCATACCCGTTGCCTACTTAAGTTCTAATCTCTTTCAGATTCTTAGGACAAGACCTACTAATTCCAGGAATTTATCCTAAAATCATTACTTCAGGAATTAACAAAGTTTATCCTGTTATTTCTACATCACTTATTGTCACTGTCACACATTGCCAGGTTAAATTTTCATATATACATTAATGATTTTTCCCAGATAAATGCTAACTATTTGAAGAAAGGGATTACTTTTCCCCTCCCCTTAATATCTTCCGAAGCATTTAACATCATTCATAGTACCTTTAGTTTGGTTGAGTCTTTTTAAAGATTTTCTTCTTCCTCTTAATCGTGTTGGTAAAATGATGTGAGATATGTCTGTGCTCAGTTATGGCCCCTATCACATCAGAAGACTTTCGAATGAGAGGTAATGTTCTGCCCCAAACTCTCTCGACTACAGTATATATTTTTCTGGGACCTATTTGTCCACATTCTTACTTATTTACATGGGCAGTGTGGCCATATCACCACAATTCCAAGACCAGAAAGAAATTTTCATGGAGTCTTTTTTCTGTTATGTATTTAGAACTGTTGTACCACAGATAACTTTCAATAATTATCATTGGGGGCACCTGGGTGGCTCAGTCAGTTAAGCAGCTGCCTTTGGCTCAGGTCATGATCCCGGGGTCTTGGGATCGAGGCCCCACATCAGGCTCTCTGCTCAGCAGGGAGCCTGCTTTTCCCTCTCCTGCTCCCCCTGCTTGTGCTCCCTGTCTCTCTCTCTGTCAAATAAATAAAATCTTTAAAAAAATCGTTGAAATTATAAATAAGTAAATATCCATATAGAGTTTTTCTGTTTCATGGGAGACTCCTTCAGGTTGCAGAGGGAGTTGTGACATGGTTGTATCTTGAGAATGAGGTTGTATTTTGTAGATTGAGAAAATGTACATAAGAATATAGATCACACCAACGGGCCATTTTTTAGCAATTCTGTTAGGTCAGGGATTAAGTGTACCTTAAAATTAGAATAGAAGAAATGAGTTGAAGTGTTTTGTGTGTAACTTGTTGAGCACTAGTATTGTGGAGGACAGGAAGTTGGAATAATGATACTAACCTGTACATGGACATAGGGAATTCTGTTATTTACATATAACTCCTGGTTATATGGACAGTCTGCCTGTTACTCTTGCCTTCTTTTTTAGTCTTGGCAGATCAGACTTACCAGACCCATTGACAGTTTGGCCTTCTGGAAAACTAACGTACAGAGGTTGCTTGTTTGTTTTGTATACGTTTGGAACCTTCATCAAAGGGGTTATGCCATAGAGCCCATAGTACAAACCTGCTTATATTTGGGAAAAGTCTGACTTTGTTTTTTTGTGGGGGTTTTTTGTTTTTGTTTTTTTGAGAGAGAGAATGAGAGACCTGGGGGATTAGGGCAGGGGCAGAGGGGGAGAGAGAGAGCATCTTAAGCAGGCTGCATGCCCAGCGTGGTGTCCGGTGCGGGGCTCAGTCTCACAACCCTGAGATCATGACCTGAGCTGAAATCAAGAGTTGGTTGCTTAATTGAGCCATCCAGGTGCCCTGGCAAAAGTCTGACTTTGAATAGGTCTGAGGCCCTCTTCAGGTTATGTGAAGGGCTATCTTGCCTATGACCTAGTCTGTGGCCTGGCTTATCTCCCTGCCAACTATTGGCAGTGAGGGAGCTGATGGTTATTATGAGGGAGGAGTAGGCATGGGGAGGAGGACCTTACTATTACTCTCTTTTACAGTCTTTCTTTAAGTGTCCCCCACCGTCACACCAGGCCCCATGGCAATGTCTTTAAAGTGAATATAGATGAGTGGCCCGAGCTGGAGTCCTGGCCTTTTGTCTTTCTCCCCAAGCAGCATGAACTTCACCACCCACTCCACTTTTACCTCCAGCTGTTGGTCCCTGAGCTCTGTGTAATCGCCCAGCCACCAGGTCCTGCTGGTCAGCAGTGCAGCCACCAGCATCTAGGCACACACCTGGGGGCTCAGGCTCCTGGATCTCTGTGTCCCAGTCCACCAGCTAGCAGGGTAGCTGGGGGTCCAGAGGCCTGGCCACTAGGATGGCTGGGGATCTGGCACGCAGAGGGGATCCAGGGTGAGAAGGAGACCAGCAAGACCTGAATGATCACCTGGCCTCCTACCTGGAGAGGGTGAGGAGCCTGAAGGCTGATAAGCAGAGACTGGAGATCAAAATCTGGGAATAAGTGGAGAAGGGATCCCAGATCAGAGACTGGGGGCATTAATTCAAGACCATGGAGTTGCTGAGGGCTCAGGTCTTTGGGAAATCTGTGGACAATGCCCACATTGTTCTGCAGATTGATAGTGCCCATCTTGCTGCTGATAACCTCAGAGTCAAGTATAAGATGGAGCTGGCTATGCGCCCATCTGTGGAGAGTCCTCTCCATGGGCTCCACAAGGTCACTGATGACACCATTGTCACTCGGCTGGAGCTGGAGACAGAGATCGAGGTTCTCAGGAGCCGCTCTTCATGAAGAAGAACCATGAGGAGGAAGTAAAGGGTCTACAAAACCAAATTGCCAACTCTGGGTTGACCGTGGAGTTGGATGCCCCCAAATCTCAGGACCTTGGCAAGATCATGGCAGACATCCGGGCCCCGTATGATAAGCTGGCTCAGAAGAACTGAGAGGAGCTGAACAAGTATTGGTCCAAGCAGATTGAGGAAAGCACCACAGTGGTCACCTTACCGCTGAGATAGGAGCAGCTGAGATGATCCTCACGGAGCTGAGATGTATGGCCCAGTCCATGAAGATGAACCTGGACTCGGTGAGAAACCTGAAGGCCAGCTTAGAGAACAGCCTGAGGGAGGTGGAGGCCCATCACATGATGCAGATGGAGCAGCTCAGTGGGGTCCTGCTGCACCTGGAGTCAGAGCTGTCCCAGACCTGGGCAAAGAGGCAGCGCCAGACCCAGGAGCACAAGGCCTTGCTTAATATCAGGTCAAGTTGGAGGCTGAGATCTCTACCTGTCACCTGCTGGAAGATAGGGTGATGCCCTGGACAGCAGCAACTCTTTGCAGACTGTTCAGAAGACCACAACCCACAGGATTATGGAGACAAAGTAGTATCTGAGACTAATGCCAGCAAAATTCTGAGGTGTTGAGGCAGCAAAAGCAGGGTGCCCTTTGAGGAGCAGAAGGCTAATTAAAAGTTAAGAGGTAAACAAAGAAAAAATGAATATGGATGAGATCGTTGCAGAGGGTAGGACATAGACTAGAGGAGTTCCAGAAACGTTTAGTGATAAATTTTAGTAACTAGTGTTTATTGAGCATTTTGTTCTGTGCACTGTGCTCTGCACTTTACAAGGATTACCCCATTAATTCTTAAAACAATCTTAGGAAGTAGGTACTTTAATTTCTTCTTTACAGAAGAGTCAGGTGAGGCTTAGAGAAGAAAAGCAACTGGCTTGTAAGTGATAAAACTGGGAACTGTCACCCAGCTTGTGCCTATAATGACTATTTGAATAATGCCAGCTATCAATGCATGCAAGTGGTAAGAGAGTGGTTTTAAATGTGGAAGAATTATTATTCTTTGCATTTATGATTTTAGCAAAAAGAAAACGTTATACATTCTAGTTAATTTGTTAATGTAATTACATATTGACAGTCTTTGTGCCCTGATATACCTGTGTATACCTTTAAAAAAAACCCAACTTTGTTGAGATATAATTTACATACCATATAATTCAACTATTTATTTAGACTGCCATTCAGTGATTTTTAGTATATAAACAGAGTGTGCATCTATCACCATAATCACTATTGTAACATTTTTGTTATCCCAAAAATAAACCTGTTATCTATTAGCAGTCATGCCCTATTCTCCCCAATTCCCGCACCTTGGCAACCACTAATCTACTTTTTGTCTCTGTGGATTTGCCTGTTCTGGGACATTTTGTATACATTGAGCCATGCAGTATGTGGTCTCTTCTGAGAGGCTGACTTCTTTTACTTAAACATAATGTTTTCCAGGGCGCCTGGGTGGCTCAGTTGGTTAAGCGACTGCCTTCAGCTCAGGTCATGATCCTGGGGTCCCAGGATCGAGTCCCGCATCGGGCTCCCTGCTCAGCAGGGAGTCTGCTTCTCCCTCTGACCCTCCCCCCTCTCGTGCTCTCTCTCCCATTCTCTCTTTCAAATGAATAAATAAAATCTTTAAAAAAAAAAACAAAAAAAACCCCATAATGTTTTCCAGGTTCATCCATGTTGTAGCGTGTATCTGTATTTCATTCTTTTTATTGCTGAATAATATTCCATTGTCTGGGTATACTACATTGTATTTATGCATTCTGTATATTTTTCAAAAGAATACTATTTTTTTAGTGAAGTTCGTGTTGGTCAGTTTTTTGTCGGGGATGGCATTGACCATCTCTGTTCTCCCAGAAAGTACTCAGTCACCTAGAGCAATCTTGCTGGGTGAATAAGAAAATTAGTACATCTTTGATGTAGCTCAGTTTAGCTACATGATCTTGAAAAATTTTGCCTCCTCTCTGTTTTACTTAACACATAACACATAAGGAAGGATAAGTCATTATATGAACAGATAGTGTTAACTGGGTTACTGGCCCTTTTTTTTCTCCCAAGCCAGAGTCAGCTTCAACACTCTTTCAAGAATAACAGTGAAAAGCTAATGTCCTTTGGTTTACTAAAGTAAAAAGAAAACTGATTATTACTGGTTTGTTAGAGTGTGAATTTAACAAAGTGATGTCCTCAAATAATGTCCATAAATCTGATATGCCTAACATTAAATAAGTTAGAATATAGGCAGAGTTTTTTCCTTTTTTTTTTTTTTTCTTTTTTTTTTTTTTGACACAGTAACCAAAATTCTCAATATTAGGGCAGTTCTTTTTTTTTTGGAAAGAATTACAATGTAATGACTGGTAATACATTTGTGAGCTTATCTGTTTCATCTGTTCCCACCTAATGAGACATGGAGAGAAAGAGCACTGAGCTTGTGAGGCGGGATCAGGGAAGTCGGCCTGGAATTGTAGGGTAGGGACTGGAGTGAGGGAAGGAGAATTTTCCTCTCCTAAAAAGTGATATTTTAGGTGACAATTTAAAGATTTGTTATAATTTATGTTTTGTATGACTGGGCACTTCTGTCACTCCACTTTATTTCCTGGTATGGGGAAAACAAAAACAAGGGGATTTAGGAAAAACTTCCATTTACCTTCAGGAGAGTAACCACATGGGAAGCTCAAGGACCTGGTAGCTCTGACCTCCTTCCCTGCCCCGACATGGAAGCACGTTCAGAAATAATTGGGTATTGAAGATTTACCTGGGAAATGGTTTGTTATAAAGTGATTGATTTGTGTGCGTTCAGATCAACTGCCTACAACCTCAGCATAATATTGAATCCTGGAAATTGATATTTCTGATCAATTAAGAGTCTATGACATGTGGCATTAAAGAGTATCAGCTCGGGAACCAGGAGCCACCACTTACTAGATATGTGACTTCAGACAAGTTTTAAAATTTCACTGAGCTTTGATTTCCTTCACCAAAAATGAAAGAATTACTTTCCAAAGTTACGAGCATTCAGTGTTTATGTATTTGACAAGAGCTTAGCACAAAGGAAGCGGTCAATAAATGTGGCAGTTGCTGATATTAATGATCTGAATTAAACAAAGAAAAGGTGTTAAAGTTTGTTGTGTACCACTGCATACTCTATATTACTCAATTGTTTGGGATAAATTAGGTAATGAAGTCAATTTTTATAATTTGAATACCAGTTAGACAAATTCATTCAGCTTTTTTTTATTTTTAATGTTTTCATATTTTTTCTTTGCTGGCTTGGTTCTAGAATAAGCCAGTAAACTTGTCATTCAGGATTTTGAAAATCCGGCAGATTAATTCTGTGGGGTAGCACTCTCCTTTAATGTTAAGTGTGTTTGGAGATAGTTTGACCTGGAGTAGTTCAGTTTTTTTGGTGTGATTCTAATTTCTGTCATTGCCTATGATTGGCTAGTGTAACTTTTCCATTCTGGAAAAGGCTTTGTTGTAGCTAAACTGTCTATATTCAGGAATGTCTGCCTCATTTTATTTTATGATTCTTACATATTTATATAAGATTCTTGTCAAAGTCCATCTTTTAGAAGTAGGAATTTCCTCTTTATGATTTCACTTAAATTTTTTGAGTTATATAGAATCTGCATGTTTAAAACATCAATCTGGTAGTGACTGCTGTGATATTATCTAGTTGATTTGTAACTGAACGTTTAAACCTGGTTAAAATTTACTGTACCTCCCCATATCTACCTTTTTTTTTTAAACCTCATAATTGATTCTGTTCACACTTGGCCACACACACACACACACACACACCCTCTTAACCCACCAATGTTTTAAACTTTTAAAGTGAGCACTCTAATAAGAAAACAAACCAAGGTTGTTTTTAGTGACTATTGTACTTTTTGAGATGCATGGCCAAGTTGTAATTTATCCTGGCTAAAAAAAGAAAAATCTGGGCAAAGACTAAAGGCGGCCAACAGTCATGAAAGACCTAAACTGGGATTAGATTTAGCCAAATCAACTCCATAGGGATTTACAGTGGAATTTTAAACATTATCTGGGGGGAATTCTGGAGAACAGACCATTTTACTTAGACCTTTCTATGTTTCATGGTGCTGTGCAAGAGAGAAGCTAGGCTTCTCTCTCTGCTGTGGCCAACAGAAATAAACTTCATTCATATATATTCGTATATATATATATTTATTCATATATATATATATATATATGAATCTCCAAGCTTTATAACTGAGATGAAACTTTTATTATGACCATAATTTATCTATAGGATCCTATATACTCTTGTAGTCTATCCTAGTGATTAATCTTGTGGAGTTGGGAGTCAGATTGCCTGGGTTCACATTTCAGCTCTGCCTCTTCCTAGCTGGTTGACCAATGTAAATAAAAGAGCACAGTGCTGTGGGGATTGACTGGGATAAGCCATATGAAGTACTCAGCCTAGTAGCTGCTTCACTCCCACCACCACATTAGGAATACCACGTTGTTTTAATTTTATTGATCATTTTATTGAACTCTCAAAGACAGAGACTGGAGGACAACATTTTACATAGCACTGTGGTGAGTTTCTTAATCCGATTAAGAAAGTACTTTGCAAACTGCTGATTTCCAGAGATTTGAATCCTTTTTCTCTTACACTAAAGCCATTGGCTATAACATAATACTTACCTACATCATGATGTTTATAAAAAATACACAGTCCATAAAAAACATAGGATATTGAAGAAGGAGGGCCAATGGGAAGTGAGGGGACTGATATGATAGAAGCATATATTTCAATTTTGTGCCCAGATGATTCTTTGCAAGTTAACCTCCATGCCAAGAATACATTGCCTGCTCTAGTCATGAGTGAAGTGTAAATATATTTCCTAACATTTCGTAGAGCCCTTTATAGTTGACAGTGTCTTTTCCACATATACTTTGATTCCCACAAATCATTCTGTGATGGAAATACTCTTCTATTTCCTATTGTAGAATATTATCTCATTTATTCCTAGATAGCTAGAATAACTATTTTAGAATCTCGTAATAGATTCCTAAGGCAGAGTTGCAAAGGCACCCAGGGTACTGTTCAAAATAACCTACCCTATTCATTAAAGATATTTGGATCCCAATTCTGATGTAATAACATTGTTTCAGAGGATCAGTGGATAATTTGTCTTAATTATTAGCTGTTCATTTCTATACTCATTAATTTTGACAGTACTTGGTTGATTTGTTTATATTTCTGTTAAGAGATAATTGCAGAACTCTGTGGGGATTTGATACATCACTTGAGCGAGCGCATTGAAGTAGTTTTAAGTTTTCAGAATGGTAGGGCGCCTGGGTGGCTCAGATGGTTAAGCGTCTGCCTTCGGCTCAGGTCATGATCCCAGGGTCCTGGGATCGAGTTCCGCATCGGGCTCCCTGCTCCTTGGGAGCCTGCTTCTCCCTCTGCCTCTCTGTCTCTCATGAATAAATAAATAAAATCTTTAAAAAAAAAAAAAAAGTTTTCAGAATGGTAGTAATGAATATTTGGTGTTCTGTTTAAAATGAAAATGCACGAATAACAAAACTGAGGAGATTGCCAGGAATAATCCCCACATGCATAAAATTGGTAGGTCCAAAGAGTTTCATGGGTGTTATTTTAAACTTGAATGAATCATTTAAACAGTTTCAGTTCAGAGAGAAAAGTTTCCTAATTCATCGTTACAAAGCCAGCATATCACTGGTACCAAAACCTGGCAGAATGTGAGCACACACATGAACAATAGGTTAATCCCAAAATGGATATTTTGTTTAAATATAAGAGCTAATATTTATTGTCTCTTACCTCTGACAGGTCCTGTGAGCAATATACATTTTTTTCTTTTTTTTTAAATTGATTTTACTAAATTACATGATGTTGGTTTAAAAAAAATAATTCATAGGGGTGCCTGGGTGGCTCAGTCATTAAGCATCTGCCTTTGGTTTAAGTCATGATCCCAGGGTCCTGGGATCCACATCGGGCTCCCTGCTCTGCGGGAAGCCTGCTTCTCCCTCTCCCACTTCCCCTGCTTGTGTTCCCTCTCTTGCTGTGTCTCTGTCAAATAAATAAATAAAATCTTTAGAAAAAAAAGAAAAGTAATAATTCATAGAAGTTTATCCAAAGGCTACTCCTCAAAGATGAAAATTACCTCTAGTTGTGAGCTTCCTTCTTTTTCTCTGGCTTGATAATTACACTTTCCTTTATATACAGTGGTGTCTATAGAAAGCCATCTAAGATTTTTGCCATGAGACTCTGAGCCTCCGCTAAAACCTTTTACCTATAGTTTATAAAAGAAAGACAAATGATTCTCCAAACTAGAAAGTCAAGATCAGTGAACCTCTGATTCTCTAGATTTTCTTTCAAAAATACACATATTTTTCCTTCAACTTTTAAAGAGTCTGTTTTAAATGATCTACTTTTCAGCTGGTTTTGGTTGTCACACCTGGATGCAGTTGACTTAAAAATGTTTTGCTCCTTGCTGTTTCTTTCTAATTATTTTATTTTTAGTCATTCTGACTAGGACAGAATATTTTCTCTAGAGGATGTGTCGACACAAATTGAACAGACCTTTTAGAATTTCTAGAAGAAAGGAGGAGAGTATTATTGGAGCCCAAGTTAAGACAGCTGCCCAGGATACACAGTCTTCGCAAAGAGTGTTCTCGCATATTTTCTTTCGATCCTCTCCATAACCCTGTACTGTGTGGCAACTATTGTTATCCTCATTTTATGAATAAGGAGAGCCTTGGTAAGGAGGCATCTCGGAGAGGCTAACTGAGGAGATGAATGTTGCCCAGAAACACTACTGTAGAATGCAACAGCACCTGCACTGAAGTTGAAGTCTCTGATTTGAAAAAGCCCAAGCTCTTTATCATTATGCTGCGAGAGAGGAAAAGAACCTCGGAGGAAAAGAGAATCTGGAAGAATATTAAGTCCATCGTTGTTTATAGCGATTATACCTAAGTAGGATTTTCACTTTGTCCCAAATACATTTACATTATTAAAATCTGTAAAAACTAGATCCGGGTACTACACTTTGGGCCAGGAAACCTGTGTTTCAGAAGCTAGACAGACGTGTTGGGCAGCATGTACTACAGCTACATAGACTTTTCTGCTTGTTTGCTAAAACTCCTTCTCATCTTCTTTTAAAATAAGGATGGATAAGCTCATGTAAAGAGAGCTTGTGTTAGTCAACAGAAGTAGTCTCATTTGCAGATAATGAAGCTTTTAATGACAGATTTTTTTAAAGTATGCAGAGAATTTGGTTGTGAGGAAGCCTTCACAAAAACTTTGTGCTGAGCCTCAGAGATCTATTGCACAATCCTCTTTTTTTATGTAATCAAGCAATTCCAGAAATCATTCAAAATGTATTTTGAAAATTGGTAACAGTAGTAGTTATGAGGTAGGGGAACTCTATGGAAAGGGGACAATAATGTTTTTTACTCTTGGAATACAAATGTGTTCAGGTATTAATCTATTCCCCCAAACAATTTTTTTTAAATGCACCATGGGAGCTTGTTTAAAGGATTTTTAATTTTGATTCATTTTGTTCACCAGTCACCCTGATTTCATGTGTGTACATCCACCTAGATGTGCCATGTCTAAAGGTTTCCTTTAATTTTATTATGGTTTATTTGAGGGAATAAAATACCATCGTAGTATTTGACCTGGTTCCAATACCCATGCCTCAGAACAGTGCTCCGAGTTGTGAGAACTAGAGACCCTTTAAAGTTCCGTTTCCCCCGTCAGATGGACCTCTGCTTTTTAGACTTTTTATTGAAGTGTTGCATACATACAAAAATATTTATCATAAATCATAAGTGTACAGTTTGATCAGTTGTCACAAAATTGAACAGGTATGTTTCAGCTTTTGCTTTTCGTTCAAGTGCAAATCGTCGTTGCTGAGACTAAATGGTTGAGCTGTGTTCACCACTTTTCTGGAAGGACTTCCTAATTAAAA
Organism: Mirounga leonina; assembly: GCF_011800145.1. Classification (NCBI taxonomy): domain Eukaryota; kingdom Metazoa; phylum Chordata; class Mammalia; order Carnivora; family Phocidae; genus Mirounga; species Mirounga leonina. Next base: position 51,423,509 of record NW_023270316.1, on the reverse strand, counting down.
ACAAAACAAAAACCAAAAAAAAATCATGCCTGTCAATGTAAGATTATGTTTTTCCCCCCAGCTTCATTGAGATGTAATTTATATGTAACATTAAGTGTACAAGGTAATGATTTGATACATGTGTGTAAGTAGTAAGCCAAATTTTAAGAGTGTTTATTTCTATCTAAGTCAACTGTTGAGGCACTTTATCATCAAATTGTTTTATCGAATGATTACTCTATGCCATGCAGTAGAACAAGTGATGTATTTACATGTCGTATCATTGAATTCTTACAACTCATTTAGATACTTGGTCTCGAAGTCTTTGGTTATAACTAAAGCTTCGAGAGGCTGAAAACTTCGCTGGAGTTCAAATACCCAGGGCACGGGGCAGTCTAGCTGTAAATAAGGGTCATTCTAACTCTAGAGCTTGAACACTTACTATTACATCCTTTTTTTACCAGGTGTATTTTTAGTGCATTTGCTGCATGGCAAATATTGTCTGATGGTGTCCTGATAGACTGAGGTGTTGGGTTTTGGTTTTCTGTTTTTGTTTTTTAAATCAAAGGTGAAGGAAATACTTTCAAAGCAGTGCCTTTGTAGCATGAGGCTTTGGAGCAGCATTCTGATCAGAAGAGAAGGCACAGGAATTGTTCTCAAAAATGCGTCAAGACATAGCAAGTGAACACTGTTTAGTGTGTATGTTTCTTGGAGTTGCCTTCGGGTGGGGAAGCTCCCGAAGATTATGGGAAGAGGGACACCCCACCCCACCCTTGGTGTTGCCTTGTCTTGTGGCAAAGTGATAGTGTAAATACTTGAAAATGTGCTCATTTTGCACCTATCTTAAAAAAACGAGTATCTGCGGGCGCCTGGGTGGCTCAGTTGGTTAAGCGACTGCCTTCGGCTCAGGTCATGATCCTGGAGTCCCTGGATCGAGTCCCGCATCGGGCTCCATGCTCGGCAGGGAGCCTGCTTCTCCCTCTGACCCTTCCCCCTCTCATGTGCTCTCTTTCTCATTCTCTCTCTCTCTCAAATAAATAAAATCTTTGGGAAAAAAAACCGAATACCTGCATGGGGAAGTTTTTAAAGACTGTTTTTAACTTGTCTTTCTCTTAGGAAAACGTTTGATAGATCTTTCATTTTCAGCTCTTTCATAGAGGATCTTGGTGCAGAATGTTTCACAGCAACCATGTTAACTGATTGAGCTTTGCTGTCAGGGAACCTTGGCAAAGAAGTTATTTGCAAGTTCTTTTGTGTTGTTTTTTTGCTTGTTTTGGTTTATAACCAAAGACTTGTTAAATAAACTTACTTCATATAGTTGGAATAATGGTCCATACTTTCTTAAATACTCTCTTAGGGCCTTGGATTGTGGTATACTGAGGAAAAAGCAAGCCTGGTGAGGGTAGCAACATACATTGCTGTTTACAGATTGGTCACTTTTCCTTCTCTTTTTAACTTGATGGTATTGCCACATACATCATCAACCACAACAAAAGGCAAACTATATAGTGGACGGTGTTGAGATTTGGGGAACTCTTTCGTGCCAGAACTTGGTTTGATTTTTATTGTAGCTGCTAAAAAAAAAAATTGTTAAAGTTTTGCTTTCAACACCTGTGTTAAATTTACCTGAAATTAATAGAAAGGAAAACTGGTATGTATTTTTCTCTCTGGAGTTAAGACCCTCTGTAAAGTTACACAGTAGTTGAAAGCTTATCACTGCAGTTTAATTTGCTTATAGAAACTGAGGCTTTGAAAACTCTGTTCTTTGACAGATTATAATCCCAAGAAGTCTTCCATCTCTCTTCCCATCCATCATTTTGTGATTTATTTTGGTTCTGTTACAAAAACAAATGGGAAAATAGTCTGCAAGTGCCAAAAGATGTCATAATTAACTTGTTTTTTTGGATTACTAGTACTTCAGACATTCATGTAAATCAAGTTAACTCTGTTTAGGGAATGTAGTTTTGAATTTCGTAATTCTTTAGAGTAGTGGTTCTAAACCCTGCATGCACGTTAGAACCATCCAAGGAACTTTAATAACATGGCCCTGGTCACATCCCCAGATGTTCGGACTTGTTTGCTCCCATATAGGGTCAAGTATTGATATTTTTAGGTGTTTCCCAGTGTGTAGTCAGCATTGATAACCATTGGTAGAGTTAACTGGGGTTCCCTGATTCAGCTAAAAGATACTGAAGAGAAGATGATTATTTAAACAAAGAGAGGTTTTAGAGATATTTGGAGATTTTTTTTTTTTTTTTTAAGTAGCCAACCAAATGAAACCGTATTTTTATTAGGACATCAACAAAGTGTTGACACCTTCATTTCTTTCTTTCTTTCTTTTTTTTTAAAGCATGGGTGATTTTATTTTTATTTTTTAAGATTTTACTTATTTGACAGAGAGAGCACAAGTAGGCAGAGTGGCAGGCAGAGAGAGAAGGAGAAGCAGGCTCCCGGATGCGGGGCCCGACTGGGATCACGACCCGAGCCGAAGGCAGACGCTCAACCGACTGAGCCACCCAGGCACCCCAAGCATGGGTAATTTTAGAACTCCAATTAAAGTAATGTTCTTAAGCCTACAAAATAAGCAAATCTAAAGCTTAACGTCCAGGACTTCCCATACGTCAAAAAACTAGTAATTGAACAATTACAATTGATTAAAATAATATGATCAGTAGATGTCCAAGAGGATTTAACCATTTTCTTCTAGTTTTAAGCTCACACTAAGCTTCCACTACCCATTTTATTCACTTAAATTATTTCCTCTACTAGCATTAATTAGTTCATAAGCAAAGGAGCAAAAGCCACAAAAGTCAAATTTTATTTCATTAACTTAAATGCTGAAGAAAATGTATATTTCAAATCTTTAATTAAACTCATTTATCTGAAACATGTTTACACACAGGACAGATACAGGATTTCAAGTAACTTATGGTAGAGTCCATTGTCCATTTAAAAATATGCTTCTTTCTTCCACAAAAACTGTGTTGAAAGGCAAAAAAATTTTCTTTTATACTACATAAAAGCTAGATGCAAACTTCTGATGTATATTTATTTCATTGTCAACTCTGATGCTGAAGCTGGGAGGCAGAGATGTCCATAGTTCGGTTAAATGATGCAAATAAAAAGCTTCCATTTCTCTGAGATATAAATTAGAAGCCTTCATTCACTGTCTTATCACAGTAGTACCACAGGCTTGATTGACTGACTCATATCCGGTCACTTCTTCTTTCCTTTCCCTTTTTTACTTCCCTTTCCTTGCTGAAGACTTTGGTCACCACCTCCTATTTTTTGTGTCCTTGTTTTTAGTTTGGGTATCATTTCTGCTACATACAACATTACTGACTTACGTGATGGGAACTGTACGAGACAGAGGCTGCCGTCTTCCTGTTTGAGCTGGACCCGGACTCTGCCCCTGTACTGAACATCACGATTCCACTCTCTAGAGTACATTTTATTTTTCTTACTTACGGGGATTCACCTCCCCTCCGCGATGGTCTTCTTGTTATTTAAATAAGCAGGATAGATACAAATGAACCTGTCCTGGTCGGCTGGCCGGGACCGAGCGGCGGCACAAGCCATCTTCACCCAGGCCCGCAGAGAGCCCACCCAGGACCTCCCGGGGAACTACCGCCCGGAACTCGGTTCTGAGATTTCGTGGACAACTCTGACACCTTCAATTCTTAAAAGGAGGTAACAGATCGTATTGCTAACTGAGGATATGGCCATTTTATGAGTAGCTGTGGCCTTCCTGAAGTTCATCTTTTAAAGATTTTTTTATTTTATTTTATTTTTATTTGAGAGAGAATGAGATAGAGCATGAGAGGGGGGAGGGTCAGAGGGAGAAGCAGACTCCCTGCCGAGCAGGGAGCCCGATGTGGGACTCGATCCTGGGACTCCAGGATCATGACCTGAGCCAAAGGCAGTCGCTTAATGACTGAGCCACCCAGGGGCCCCTGAAGTTCATCTTTTAAATAAATCTTGGGAAGGTTCTGGTTGAAATGATGTGGGAAAAACTGAGGTGGATAAGATTTGGTGGTCTTCAGCAAAGAAACTTAAAGAATAATGCCTAGCTTCAATTTAGAAATAGAAACAAGAATATATAATCTTAATTGCCACAAGCTAGCAAAGTTGTTTTGGGTAGAGGGAGCCAACTGTCAAATGATAAACTTAAAGCTAAATTAAATTGGATCCTGCTATGGGTTGAATTGCTCTCTCTACCCCACCTCCCCAAATTCATATGTTGAAATGCTAAGGCCTCAAATCTCAGAATGTGACCTTATTTGGAAACAGGGTTGCTACAGATGTAATAAGTTAAGATGAGGTTATACTAGAGTAGAATAGGCCCCTAATCCAATGTGATCAGAGTCCTTACGAGAAGAGAAAATTTGGACACAGACACATACAGGGGAGAACACCATGTGAACGTGACGACAGTCATCTATAAGCCAAGGAGAGAGGCCTGGAACAGATCCCTGTCTAAAAGCCCTCAGAAGGAACTACCCTGCCAGCACCTCGATTTCAGATTTCCAGCCTCCAGAACTGTGAGACAATAAATTTCTGTTGTTTTTAGCCGCCCAGTCTGTGGTACTTGGTTACAGCAGCCCTAGCGAACTAGTAAGTCCCAGTATTTTATTCATTTTTAAAATGTAAATCTAAGAAAATTTAACATTTGAAATTTTGCCATGCCTTCATGGCATGGCATTTAAGAGGTTGGGAACCATTTCTCAATCAGGAATTTTAGAATGTGTGGTTATAAAAGTTTTAGGTTACTGGTAACTCAGACTTGAGCCAGTTAGTTGCTAGTCAATCAGTATAAAAGGCAGGAATTTAACACGAGCCCAGACCAGGAGCTTGAGTTCCTGGAGTGTGTATTTTCCTTCCATTTATGTTAATAGAGGGGGGAGATTCTTTCCATACCTGAGAGAGGTTTCCTAGATGTATTTTGTATATACAGATTCAGTCCTGTTACCTGACATGTAGAGTTGGTCTGTTTGTTGTATATGATTTAAAAGCACCCTGGAGAAATTAGAGATGAACAGCTTTGAATATACATCTCCATTTCAGTGGAATAGATAAAAGTAGCCCATGCTTTTCATGAAAGGAGTGAGTACCTTAGAGAAAGCATGGCTAAGTCAGGAGTGATCCGGGGAAGTTCCTGTCTATGGCCCACGACAGAGTTCATAATAGACTCAGATTGGAGAAGCCCTGCAAATGATTATATAGAAAGTCATACCTTAAACACAGCACAGCCCCTTACCTTTTTTGTTTTTTTAAACAGAGCCAAGTAAATATGTCAGTAAAACAAAATGGCACCATGTTTAAGGCTGACCATAATGGTGTACAGGCAAAGAACATAGACCTTAGAGTCCAGTTCAGCTAAGGTTCTACCACTTACTAGCCATATGACTTGCGGTAAATTATTTCCCTTCCCCTTGAGCTTGTGTTTTCACATGTAGGAAACAGATAATCCAGTGTATCTCCCTCATAGGATTTTGAGTTGATTAAATAAGGTAGTAATTCATATAAATAAAGCAATAAGCAGAATACCTGGTGCATGTTAGGTGCTAATAAATGTTAGTTAATAGCACTAGCAGAGGCAACAGGTAGGTGGCCCCTGTGCATGCTAGCCCCCCCATTTAGTCCATAAGAATGAATCTCTTCTATTGTAACGTTACATACTTAGTTTTAGCATCCATGCCTTAATACATCTCAACAAAACAAAACCTGGAAGTGCCCTTAGGATCAGCTAGTGCTCTTCTTTCATTTAAAGTGAGGAAAATGGGGGCATCTGGGTGGCTCAGTCAGTTAAGCATCTGCCTTCAGCTCAGGTCATGATTCCAGGGTCCTTTGATTGAGCCCTGCACTGGGCTCCCTCCTCAGCGGGGAGTCTGCTTCTCCTCCCTCTGCCGTTCCCCCTGCTTGTGCGTGCTCTCTCTTTCTCTCAAATAAATAAAAATCTAAATAGATAAAGTGAGGAAAATGACAGTAGGATTGGAGAATGCCAGAGGTCTTATGGTTCACAGTCTTTCTTTTTTACATGTTGCTACCTTCTAAATCTCAGAACCATGTGTCCCTTTTCATTCTTTTTTTTACCGTTTTTTTTTTCTCCTTTTCATTCTTAAGTTTTTTTACTTCAAAGGAAACTAATTTTCCTGCTCTGTTACGGTTAACATTTTTCTTAATAAACGGTTTAAAAGTTATTAAAATCTTTGAAGTGAAATTAGGGCGCCTGGGTGACTCAGTCGTTAAGCGTCTGCCTTCGGCTCAGGTCATGATCCCAGGGTCCTGGGATCGAGTCCCGCATCGGGTTCCCTGCTCAGCGGGAAGCCTGCTTCTCCCTCTCCCACTCCCTCTGCTTGTGTTCCCTCTCTCACTGTCTCTCTCTGTCATATAAATAAATAAAATCTTAAAAAAAATCTTTGAAGTGAAATTAAAAGTTATTATTTAAAGTAAATTGAGGGGTGCCTGGGTGGCTCAGTGCGTTAAGCGTCTGCCTTCGGCTCAGGTCATGATCCAGGGTCCTGGTATCGAGCCCCACATCCGGCTCCCTGCTCTGTGGGAAACCTGCTTCTCCCTCTCCCATTCCCCCTGCTTGTGTTCCCTGTCTCGCTGTCTCTCTCTCTGTCAAATAAATAAAATCTTTAAAAAATAAAGTAAATTGAAATAAGCTTTATTATACATAGACTGTCTCTATTAGGGAACAAAGGAACTGGTAGCAGGGTTTGTCTCTGGGAAGAGACACTGATGGAGAAGTAGCATTGATTACTGTTACAACAGCGTGTTCCTGAGACCTAGAAATTCTGGAGAATAGAGTAATCATTTCCTCCAATTCACTTACTGGTGAGTAGAATAGAACAAGGAAGAAAATGGTAACAAATATCTGTAGTTATTTGAAACTCGAGAACTGTGTTGATTTAGATAAAATTTTGGAGATATGCCTTGTAATATCCTTACCCTTAACACTCACTACCCCAAATTTCAGGAGCCAAGTAGGTTTGGTTTCATTTGGGTGAGGACTGCTCCTGGGAGTTGCTTTGACATGCCTCTGTCTCTGACTTCATGGGTGACCTTGGGTAAATTTCTTAATCTAATTCTTCCTCTGCCAAGGGATAGAGGTGATAAGCTCTATTCTTACCTGGTACATAGAGTTGTTGCAGCATAAAATGAAATCATGTGAAAATTAACTCAGTTCTGGGCCCGCCTCGTTAGAAGACTAGGGGCTTAACCTTGAGCTCTTATGAGAGAAGTAGTGTTTCAGTAAGCACATGTTCATGCTAGGTTGGATTGCATGTGCAGCATTCACCTCTTAAAAAAGAGAAAAGGGGGGGTGCCTGGGTGGCTCAGACGGTTAAGTGTCTGCCTTCAGTTCAGGTCATGATCCCAGGGTCCTGGGATCCAGCCCCACATCGGGCTCCCTGCTCAGTGCAGAGCCTGCTTCTCCCTCTCCCTGCTGCTCCCCCTGCTTGTGTGCTTGCTCTCTCTCTGACAAATAAATAAATAAAATCTTAAAAAAATAAAAAATAAAAAAGGAAAGCCCAATGACTATGCTTTGCCTTGGCCATTGTATAGATTTCCTCTCGTGTGTGTGTGTGTGTGTGTGTGTGTGTGTGTGTGAGTGAGTTTTACAGTGCAGTGTGTGAGCCTCCTACTTTCTGTTTTAAAACTTACGATTTGGGGAGTCAGTTACTTCTAACTTCCTCTTTTCTGAAATGGAAAGAAACATTTTGGATTAAAATGATCCAAATATGTTCTAGGGTTATTAACCATAAATTTCAGAGCATAGCATTCTTCAAGGCACAGATAGTATGTTTAGCACAGATAGTGATATCTTAATGTTTAATTGAAGTAGTTAAATTCTTAGGATAGAAGTCGCATTTAACCTCAGTGTGCAGTGCTACAAATATGTTAATTGTACGCTGTATATAAGGTAATATTCATGTATTTAGGAAATATACACTGAATTATTTAGGGTTAAAGGAGGAATGTCTACCACTATCAAACAAATCAGAAAAAATAGAAATAATAATATAGAAAGATAGCGATAGACATGATCAAAAATTTTGCAATCTTATGACTAGATAGAAAATGAAAGTTAATTTTCCCATTTGAGTCAAAAGCTACTGTTAAACACAGGCTATGTGCCAGTGACAATGTAATATTTATTAAGCTTCTGTGGTTTTTTCCTGTCAAACTTCTGTTGAGATTTTATGTAATTGTACATTTCATTTGTTGTATGCCACTTTTTATGAATTAATGTTATTAGCAGTTTTTTTTTTTAAGATTTTATTTATTTATTTGACAGAGAGACACATCGAGAGAGGGAACACAAGCAGGAGGAGTGGGAGAGGGAGAAGCAGGCTTCCCGCCGAGCAGGGAGCCCAATGCGGGGCTCGATCCCAGGACTCTGGGATCATGACCTAAGCCGAAGGCAGACGCTTAACGACTGAGCCACCCAGGCGCCCCGATAATAGCATTTTTTAAATTTAATGTGGTTTAAAAGTATGCTTTTATAGGATTTTCCAGTGAAAACTTGGTTGTTAAGACCCAAGGTTGGTAATAAAAGTTTTATTTGGTCTTAATAGATATATATTCTCTGCAGCCCAGAAAGATTGTCAAGATTTAAGTAGCTGATGATAGAAAAGCTAAATTGATGTCCAGTATAAAATATTTTTTGGTTGTATTTAACAAAAGCAAACACTTTGTTAATCCTTTTTTCTCGCTCACCCCTCCCAGCTTGGTGACCCAGCTATTTTTCCTGCCGTAATTGTGGAGCATGTTCCTGGTGCTGACATTCTCAATAGTTATGCGGGTCTAGCCTGTGTGGAAGAGCCCAATGACATGATTACGGAGAGCTCCCTGGATGTCGCCGAAGAGGAGATCATCGATGATGATGACGACGACATCACGCTTACAGGTGTGTGTGCCTCCAGCAGCACCTTACCTCAGCGTGGTTTTGTGCAGTTTCCTTGCCCTGTGATCTTGGGGGTGCAAGAAGTCCTCAACTCGGTTTCAGGGAACTCCATTATCTACAGAGGCTAGAGCAGGGGGACGAAAATTATATTTCTTCCTCACCTACCTGTGTTTCATACTGCTTTCTCACACCCCCTTCCTTCTTTCCTAAATATATTGAGATGAGTGTGACAAAATAGGGATCTATAAGAAGAACCAGGCCAACGGAACACTTTGTCAGGTATTCGCTGAACGCTTCTTATATACCAAGCTGTGTATTCTTGGTAACAGTGAGAAGTTGTTTGTAGGGAAAAATACAGGATTGTTCTTCTTTTACTACTGTCACAAGAAGCAAAATAGGAGGCCATGATCAGGTCCTAGGGTTTAAAGAAGATTTCTCTTCTGGTTCAGTCAGAACTAGTAGCATATTTGAAATGTGAAGAGTTCATGGTGTAAGTGTGAGGTTGTGAGTAATGCTATTTTCATCAGTTTTAGAATTTGGTACATACATTTGTATTTTTATACATTTACATTGATCTGTCTGGGCCAGAGGTGTTGGAGGTGTTTGAGAAAATTAATTATTTGGAAGCAAAGGTTACTTGAATATTTATTCTTAAATTTTAAAAAAGAATAGGAAATTGGCATCAGTCACAGTGTTATTAACTAAACCTACACTTTATTTGTATGCCAACCGTTTCAAACTGATGTCCTTTTTCTGTTTCAGTATCCTATCTATAATCTTACATTTAGTTATTTCTTCTTAGTCTCTTCCAGTCTGTTACAGTTCCTCTTTCTTCGTCTCTCAGTAACCTTGACACTTTTTTTTTTTAAGATTTTATTTGTTCATTTGACCGAGAGAGAGGGAGAGAATGAGCAGGGGGAGGAGCAGAGGGAGAGGGAGAAGCAGGCTCCTCACTGAGCAGGGAGCCTGATGCGGGGCTTGATCCCAGCACCCTGGGAGCATGACTTGAGCCAAAGGCAGACACTCAACCCACTGAGCCACCCAGGCACCCCTAACCTTGACACTTTTGAGGAGTGCTGGTCAAACATTGTAGTATGTCCCTCAATTTTATTTGTGTGATATTTTCTCATTGTCTCAACTGAGATAATGCATTTTGAGCAAGAATACCACCAAAATGGCATTGTCTTCTTCTTAGTGCATCATATTAACATAGTAGATATTGTTTTATTTTTTTTAAAAAGGAAGATTTTTAAAAGTTTACTATCTCATTTAATTCTCACAAGAGAAAAAGAAAAAAATTAGGTTAAATGAAATGACTTGCCTAAGATCACACACCAAGTGACTGAGTCCCCACTGATAACACTGACAAACAACACTTAGTTTTTGTCTTGTCCTCTGTTTTTTACAAAGCATATCCTATATTCACATTTTTTGTTCAGAGGAACCCAATGAAAGTTTTTCTGATAAATCTAGACTTACCAGGTTTTTCCTTACCAGTTAGGAAATTAGAGTACTCAGGTGAGAGGTTTCCATTCATTACTGACAGTGAGTTATGTGTTTTGTGTAACAGGATGATCATCGCTGTGCATATATATCTGTTGTGTAGCTAGTGGGTTTTTTGCAGCATATTCTGTCGTAACTTCTTGATGCCTTAGTGTAAGGCTACATGTGGTCTCAGTAGGTTGGGAATGAGGGTCTCCCCTGAAGTCATCAGGGTGGTCCTCAGAGAAGAAATTGAGACTAGGGAAGCAGATGTGGGATCTTTAGGAGAAAGAATTACTTCTTTCTTTCAGTGTTTCACTCTCTTGGGCTTGGACTTGAAGATACCTGATGGCAAAATACACACAGGCTCCTTCCTTCCTGGAAAATAGAACTGGTATTGAATGGGTCTAGAAGACAAGCCGCCATATCTTGAAAACCAGATTCACTATTTTCATATTTCTTCTCCCTCCCCTGTCTTATTTCCCAACTTGAGCCTTTATTTAGCCCTTCCATCCTTCTTCGAGCAATGACATAAGAAAGCAAAGAACCCTGGAGCCCTCCTGAGTTCAGAGTAAGAGAGGGAAGAATGTTGTGCTTTTCAGAAACTACAGGGGGAAAAGAGATAGGGAAAAAAGAATTTATAAACTGTGAGTCCTAGATAGCACTTCAGATGATATTAAGGAATTGTTAATATTTTTAGGTATGACAATAACATACCATACATACGCTAAAATATTTAGAGATGAAATAGAGTGTCTTAGATTCCTTCAAAATAATCCCAGGGAGTGGGTGTGGGGTGTGTGTGAGGGGACCTTGGGGGCAGTAATTGGAGTAGGAATGAAAGAAGATTGACCTTGTGTTGGTAATGGTTAATGCTGAGAATGGATATGTGAGAATTCATTATACTGTGTTCCATAATTTGATTTTGTTTGAAATTTTCAATAATAAAAAGATCTATTTTTATGGATTTGAGGCTTATATTAGACTGCAGGTATCATCTGTATGCCCTGATATCAAATTTTCATGTTCATTACAATACTCTCATTTTTATCATCAGTTTATCTCATATCAAGTTTGATATATATTTGAACCTGTAAAATAAATGTATAATAGTAAAATACCACTTTTATCTGTTTATATGATAGAGTCCTACATAAAGTTTCATTTGAAAAAAGGTTATGGTGTTAACAATTTTTGAAAGTCATTTGACCATGATTTCTTTGTATGTGGAGATTCTTCTTCCATTGCCAGTCTTTGAAGATCTAAAAGTAAAATTATTAATGGAGATGGTACAAATTCTATTTTCTCAAATAGAAGGTAACCATGATGACTATATTCATTCGTAAATCTTCTCTTTTAAATAATACTATTATGTGTCTCTTCGTATGTATTCTTGTCTGTTCTTACAAGGTCAGATGCAATTTTTAGTAATTTATAGTAATATCAAATGTATTTATAAATTATTCCCTAAGTTATTATAGTATAATAACTTCCCTAAGTTATTATAGTATATGGTATAAATAGATTTTAACTAATTGCTAGATCACAGCTAATCTGTTACAAAGAAGGTTTAAAATGCATGTATGAAAAGCTTGTGGGGTTTATTATTGCCAAAAGAAATTTTTTTTTTTTTAAGGTTTTATTTATTCATTTGAGACACAGAGAGAGAGAACATGAGCAGGGAGAGAGGCAGAGGGAGAAGCAGGCTCCCCGCTGAGCCAGGAGCCCGATGTGGGGCTCGATCCCAGGACTCTGGGATCATGACCTGAGCCGAAGTCAGATGCTTAACCATCTGAGCTACCCAGGCGCCCTGCCAAAAGAAATTTTTGTCATCCATTTATTGAAGGTCTAACATTTTCTTTGTTTTTAAAAGTTAGATATACTTTTTTGCTTTTCTTTCATGTTTCATGTAGGACCAACCCATTTATTTTGCTTTTCTCAATCTAAGCACTGAAGCTGAGTGGAATAAACAAAGTTTTACAAACTAACATTGATACTAAACATATTCAACTTGCCTCATATTTTTGAAATACTAAAGGTGACATGATTTCTGTATATAGCTGTGGAATGATTTTTACTGTATAGTAAGTTAAAATGGCAAGGGTCAGGTAGCATGAATAGTATATTTTTACTTAAGATAGGAAAAAGAATATAAATGATATGTGTCTTTGTTTATATTTAAAAAATAGAAATATAAACCTCAAAACTAATAAAAATGGTTTTGTACAGGGAAAAGGAAGGGGCAGGAATGAAAGGTAGATTTTCTAAATGTACTTCGTTTTGTCATTTTTCTTTGGAGCCCTGTAAATATGTAACATAATTATAAAACAACACTAAGTCCAAAAGAGGAAAAATGAGCAATCTAAAAATCGAAGCACACTAAAACAAATGAACCTAATTACATTATTGAGGTGTGGCATACCCATATAGAGAAGAAGTACTTAAAGTGACTTTTTGGGGGGTGCCCGGGTGGCTCAGTCGGTTAAGCGTCTGCCTTTGGCTCAGGTCATGACCCCAGCATCCTGGGATCGAGCCCCACATGGGACTCCCTGCTCAGTGGGGGTCTGCTTCTCCCTCTGTGTGCTCTCTCTCTCGCACTGTCTCTCAAGTAAATAAATAAAATCTTTAAAAAAAAGATGAAAGTGATTTTTAGATTTTATTTATTAATTATTTAGAGAGAATGTGAGTGGGGGAGAGGAAAAGGGAGAGGGAAAAAGAGAGTCTTTTTTTTTTTTTTTTGGTAAAAGAGAATCTTAAGCAGGCTCCTAAGCAGGCTCCACGCCCAGCATGGAGCCCGCTGAGGGGCTCGAACTCACAACCCTGAGATCATGACCTGAGCCAAAATCAAGAGTCAGACACTTAACTGAGGGAGACACCCAGGCGCCCCTAAAGTTACTTTTAAGGCTGTGCATTTCCTAACAGGAAATATCCTAAAAAGCAAACAATAAAAATAAAGCTGCTAAGGAATCTTAAACTGTTTTCAATAATTACAACTTGTGTGAATGTATGTATATGATAGAGATGTTAGGGTAAAATCAAATAAATAATGAAGTTAATGTCATAAGAAGGCAAGATTTATAGAGTAAAATTAGGTATACAAATGTTAAATTGCAAAGTTAAATAAAAATTTTATAATCCTATAAATTCTATATAAATACATGGTATAAATATATAATTCTAGAAATAAATTCTATAATGCTATATTTGAATTGAAAATACTAGTATGAACTCATGGTCTATTTTCTTCTTTAAAAAAACAAAGACAAGGGGTGCCTGGGTCGCTCAGTCGTTAAGCGTCTGCCTTCGGCTCAGGTCGTGATCCCAGCATCCTGGGATCGAGCCCCGCATCAGGCTCCTTGCTCCGTGGGAAGCACGCCTCTCCCTCTCCCACTCCCCCGTGCTTGTGTTCCCTCTCTTGCTGTGTCTCTCTCTGTCAAATAAATAAAATCTTTAAAAAAAAAAAAAAAGACGAAATATTTTTTAGCCAAACATGGGACAGCTTAAACATTAATAAGGACAGTAACTAATGGATTGAAGTATATATCTAATGTTTATTTTTTATTTTTTAAAAATTCATTTATTTATTTTAGAGAGAAAGAGCAGGGGGGAGGGGCAGAGGGAGAGGGAGAGAGAAACCCAGCCAGACTCTGCTCTGAGCACGGAGCCTAATGCAGGGCTCGATCTCAAGACCCTGAGATCATGACCTGAGCCAAAACCAAGAGTTGGATGCTTAACTGACTAAGCCACCAAGGTGCCCTCTCCTTTTTTTTTTTTTTTAAAGATTTATTTATGTATTTTAGAGAGAGAGCAGGAGCGGGAGAAAGGGCAGAGAGAGAGAGGGAGAGAAGCATTAAAAAATTAGAAATAGAGGGGTGCCTGGGTATCTCAGTCAGTTAAGCATTCCCACTCTTGACCTCAGCTCAGGTCTTGATCCTCAGGGAAATGATGTTCAAGCCCCATGTTGGGCTCTGTGCTGGAGGGGTCTACCTGGAGCCTACAAGAAAAAAGAAAGAATTTAATAGTCATATTCAATAGTATGGATTTTATCTGTTGATACAAAGTATGTATATAAACCCAAGTATTAATTGATGTTCAAGAGATCAAAATCTGTGTGTTTTCAAGCAACAGAGGTCTTGTAGCTAACTCGTATTTTCTTCAAATGTATTGTAGTTGAAGCATCCTGTCCTAATGGGGATGAAACGATTGAAACTATCGAGGCTGCTGAGGCACTCCTCAATATGGATTCTCCTGGCCCTATGCTGGATGAAAAACGAATAAGTGAGTGGTCATGTGCATGATTGTTCATGTTCATATACTTGGAAAAGTTATTCTTGCCATCATTCTCTGTTAGATGGCAAATACCAAGAGACCAGAGATCATGTTTGATAAGTTTTGTGTCCCAAGTGCATTTTTAGGTACAGTACTGGTTGAGACACCTTTGCTAAAGTATTCAGTTAAACAAGGCTTTTTTTTTTTTAATTGAGGAGTGAGACCTTTAGGAATAAAAATAATTTATTTAGTTGTCAAATAGCAGATTAGGCAGAATTTATTCTCGTAACCTCATTGGTGAAAGTATTAGGGCATTTACGGCCCAAACTATTATAATTTAATGATCTGTATGAGTATTCATCAGTGAATAGGCAAAAATTCATTGAAAAAATTTCTAACACCTCATGGCAGAAAATTCACTGCCGCATTATTGATCTGCTTTTAAATCCATGTTCTCCTTTGAGCTTTTCAGACAAAGTGTCAAACTCATAAAATTAATTATTACTAAATGAGTTCAAGATGTGGTTGAGTATTTTTTGCATGCACAGCAGTGCATTAGGCAATAATGTGATGTATAAATGAACAGATAACTCTTTTTTTTCCTCAAGTTTACAGATTAATTTTGAAGGTAGTTGTTTACGTAAAAGCCAAAAATAAAGGCCATGGGAGGGATAGCAAAGTGTTCTGGAAGAAAAGAGTACTCTGGCTGAGAATATCAGAGACAGGCTTTATGGAAGAAATGTTTTAACCTGGGCTGTAAAAGACAAATAAGCTTTTAGTGGAAAGAGGAGATAGGGACGGGCATTTAAGGTAGAATGGGTTGAGCCAAGGAGACAGATCTGTAAAAAAACAGTGAAATGTTTGAGATAAAAATGCTTTGGTATAGCTGAAGTGTAAGCTTCTTGGTAGGTGGGAGATGAGAGTGGAAAGGTAGATTTGATTGAGATTGTGCAAGTTTCAAATGTCAGGCTGTGGAGTTTGGGTTGTTCTTACCATTTCCCCTCTATGAACTGGGTGAAAGGTCAGTTTTATTTTTCTAATAATTTTCAGGGTAGAAAGTTTTGTATAGAAGAATTATATGGTCAAATCAAACTTAGGTTTCAGAGAATAACTTTAGCAGCAATGAGAGAAGAATGGAGAAGCGAAACAAGATAGATTGGTGATAGGCAGTCAAGTAAGAAGGGCATTGAATTAGTCCTGTCAACCCTGGTCTGACTTAGGATGCCTAATTTTGGACAGAGGAAATAAGAAGGGACCAGATTTTTCATAGAAACAGGAAATTATCTGATGAAATTATTTTGATTTATAATACAAAGTTAATTAAGTTGATTTTATTTCCATTAGATAATAATATATTTAGTTCATCTGAAGATGACATTGTTGTTGCCCCAATCACCCATGTATCCGTCACATTAGATGGGATTCCTGAAGTGATGGAAACTCAGCAGGTTCAAGAGACATACGCACACTCACCAGGAGCATCATCACCAGAACAACCTAAAAGAAAAAAAGGTGAGTGGTTAATTTGTTTAGGGCAAACAGTCAAATTTTGATGTGGAATCTAAACATAATTTTTATTCAAGGATATTTCTACACCAATTAAAACTTACATAAGAAAAAATGAGGGTACAAAGCATAAATTAAAAGGTATATGTTGGGGCACCTGGATGGCTCAGTTGTTAAGCGTCTGCCTTCAGCTCAGGTCATGATCCCAGGGTCCTGGGATCGAGCCCCGCATCGGGCTCCCTGCTCCGCGGGAAGCCTGCTTCTCCCTCTCCCACTCCCCCTGCTTATGTTCCCTCTCTTGCTGTGTCTCTTTCTGTCAAATAAAAAATCTTAAAAAAAAAAAAAAGTAAAAGGTATATGTCTTCATATTAGATTCATTAAAAAATTAGATTATTTGGTGTATCTCGCAGAAATCGGGTTTTCCAACTTTTTTTTTAAAAGATTTTATTTATTTATTTATTTATTCCCTCCTCAGCGGGAAGTCTGCTCCTCTCTCTCCCACTCCCCCTGCTTGTGTTCCTGCTCTCGCTGTCTCTCTCTCTCTCTCTGTCAAATAAATAAAATCTTTAAAAAAACAAAAAAACAAAAAAAACAACTAAAAATACAGACAAAATGTCTGAAATAAGACATCAGTCAACAAAAGCAAGTGATCCTGAGAAACAGGAAACAAATGAGGTGAGCCCTATGATGACCCCACCTTACTGCATGGAGAAAAGTTTTTTTTTTTAAACAGTTTGACAGTTCCTTAAAACATTTAATGCATACTTAACTTGGGACCCAGCCATTCTTCTACTCAGTATTTACCCAAAAGAGATGAAGTCATACATTTATAGAAAAACATCTGCATGAATGAATGTTTTTAGTTTTATTTGCAATAACCCAAAACTTGAAACAACCCAAATGTCTATCAACTGCTGACTGGATAAACAACTTTGTGGTATATCTATCCAAGGAAATACCACTCAGCAGTAAAGTAGAATGTACTGTTGATATATACAACAAAAATGGATGAATCTCAACATAATTATGCTAAAGGAAAGAAGCCAGACTTAACATATTATATATATATATATATGTAATATATGTTTCTCTTCATATAAAATTGTGGAAACTGCAAACTATAATGGCAGAAAGTCTGTAAGTAGTTGGCTACCTTTGGATCAGGCAGAGTGGGAAAGGTATAATGATTACAGAGGGGTACAAAATACTTTTGGGGGTGAAGAATACATTCACTATTTTGAACATAGTGATGGTTTCACAGGTCAGTACTTATGTTGGAAGATATCAAGTTACAGATTTTAAAATATGCAGTTTCATTGTATGTTATACTTGAGTAAAGCTATTTTTATTTATTTATTTTTAAAGATTTTATTTATTTATTTGACAGAGAGAGACACAGCGAGAGAGGGAACACAAGCAGGGGGAGTGGGAGAGGGAGAAGCAGGTTCCCCGCAGAGCAGGGAGCCTGACGTGGGACTCAATTCCAGGACCCTGGGATCATGACCTGAGCCGAAGGCAGTGGCTTAACCGATGAGCCACCCAGGTGCCCAGTAAAGCTATTTTTAAAGTGAAGGACTAACATCCTACTTAATAGTGGAAGACTGATGTGATAAGGAACCAAACAGAACACATAACATATGGGCTAAACAGCAGATTAGTCACTGTTTAAAAGAGAATTAGTGAGCTCCAATATAGACCTGATATAGAATAAAAAATATGAAAGAGTTTGAGATGTGAGGATTGAATGAAAAGGTCTGCATGTTTAATCAAAGCTCCAGAAAGAGAATATGTAGAGCGAGGAAGAGGCAGTATTCCAAGATAATGACTGAGAGTTTTCCAAAGTGACATAAATCTCAGCATGGTGAATCCTGAGTACTATAACTATCAAAGAAATCTAAGCCTAAATACATTATAGTAAAAATGCAAAACACCGCCCCCCCAGCCCCCACCAAAAAAAAAAAAAAGATGAAACTAACAAACCAGGGAGAAACTACATTACTTGAAGAGGATTGATTTTTAGATTGGCAGCTTAGAAACTCCCAGTAGAGGCTGAAAGTTGGGTATCTTCAAAGTATTGAGAAGAACTGTCAGTCAAAAATCCTGTACCCAACTCACATAGAACTCACATAAAGCCATCCACCTTGAATGGTAAGGAAGATGATAGAAAGGATGGATATTAGGTAGGTTTACCAACTGTCTCTTTCTTGACTAAAACTAGTGGTGAAAACAGTGTGAAGAAGAAAATGATGTTATCTTTCAGGAAAAGTAGGTAAATAGAAGGCATAAAATAAGATGGTAGGAGGGATAGGAGCTAACGGAAGTCTTTGCTCCTAATATTTGTCACCCAGAAGTATCTGCCTCATGAATGGTTCTCTGCAGATGTCTGCAGTGATGGAAGTGAAGTACCTGGCTGCCTGGGTTCCATATTTATACATTAAGAGGGGCCTGAAGAGAGACCTTTTGATCCGCTTCTCCCTGATTCTTATTCACCCTAACTTCAGAAAGGTTTTCCTATTCGGTTTGGGGATGTGTTGTTACTAACCTTGTGACTTTAGCTCTAGAATTCTGTTCTTCTAAGTTATTGCCTTATGTTATCCTAACCCAGAATTCACCCTTGTGATCTAGACCAGCTAGAGTCAGCCTCAAGAACATTGGGATAAAGGGGCACCTGGCCGGCTCAGGTGGTAGAACATGAGACTCTTGATCTTGGGTCTTGAGTTTGAGCCCCACATTGGGCATAGAGATTACTTAGTTAAAAAAAAAAAAAAAGAATGATGGGGTAAAATATACTAAGGTATCCGTTTATACTTAATTTTCATTTCTTTCATGTACAGAACGGTAGTCTGTTCAGATAGCAAGATCATCTCAACATAAATCCTAGGCAAAATTGCCATCAAGTTGTGCTTCTAAATAAATGGCAAAAGAAGATCACAAAGCTTTAGAATAGTTGGTTCACCCAACCTAAGGCTGCACAAACTACAGTTAGCACTGTTGAAGTGGACTTAGAGATTGAATGATACATAACTATAAAGTTTGTTTTGCTGTGAATTAAAAGAAGTCCAGAAAATGAGAGTTTTCAAAATACATGGGAAAATAAAAACTGACTATGTAGTTCACCAAAATTTTGCCTCATGCATTTTTGTATTTCTAGAGTTTTGGGAAGTTTCCAGTATTAGAGAGCTACCTGTATGCAGATGGGAGAAAAACTAAAAATTGATTTCTCCTACTGTAAAAAGTTAATCTAACCAACAGATAAACCTATATGGCTTATTTTTTGAGCCCAAGTCTACCAACATCAAGAATAACCCCCCAAATTTTAAGAAAGCACTGTCAGTTTTGTTACCTCACAATGTTTTAAACTTAACCTCATTTTTATAAATGAGTGGATGTGTCATTTCCTACGTAAAAATGTTTGTGATCTAACCTACATTAACGATAAATTTTTACTGAAGTTCTTTTCCTTTTGAGTAAATAGTATTTTAGGAAACCAGTATGTGTGATATTGTGTATGTGTATAAAGTATTTGGCATTTGAAATTTAGGATAAATGACCAAATAGCATTTATAAACAGCTAAATTGTCCATTTCTCTCACTTTTGATGGCAAATCCTTATGCAGAGCTGTTCTGTTTTCAGGGAGAAAAACAAAACCTCCACGACCAGATTCCCCGGCCACTACGCCAAACATATCTGTGAAGAAGAAAAACAAAGATGGTAAGGGTAAGTACGATAATTTCCTTACAATACTTACAGGTCAAATAACATTTAGATTGCTTTAAAATATCTACATATCATAAGTAAAATCTACCAGCTCTCTCGACTTACTGAAATGGATCTTCTTGCTGCCAAATGGTTATAAGGTACAGTTGGCACTTTCTGTAAAGAGACTGGTAATAATGGAGCCCAGGAAACCCATTTAAGAGATTTTTCTTATGTACCTGTCAAAATAATCCATCCTTTAATATTGGGCCTTTTGGAAGAGTTCAGCCAGGTTAGCTTTTCAGTTTGCAGACACTATAACATTGTTTTGGAGTTCCGCTGTTTTCATAACCGCTGCCCGAATTTGAAGAAGAATGTTAAGGCCGAGCTACTGGCTCTGCTATAAAGAGAACAACTATTGAGAGGTTTCGTACAACATTTGTTCACTGGCTCTTTTATGTAACGGTTCTGGAAGAGGTAGGAAGAGTGCTTCATCATCTCAAAATGCTTTATTTTCAAGTCATCGTAAATCTAATTGCCAATATCACTCTGTCCAGACATCTCATATGGGATGAATAAAAAGACCTATATTAGGGCGCCTGGGTGGCTCAGTTGGTTAAGTGACTGCCTTCGGCTCAGGTCATGATCTTGGAGTCCCTGGATCGAGTCCCGTATCAGGCTCCCTGCTCGGTGGGGAGTCTGCTTCTCCCTCTGACCCTCCCCCCTCTCATGTGCTCTCACATTCTCTCTCTCTCAAATAAATAAATAAAATCTTTAAAAAAAAAAAAAAAAAGACCTATATTAGACCCTAAAAATTATCGCCAGTGCTAACCAAATTATGTAATATTTTTGTATAACTATAGAGGGAACTTACAAGGCTTTGAGTTGTGTTTAATTTTTCTCTTTTCCAATGAAATTTTGGTCAAATTGCTTTTGTTTTAGGAAACACAATTTATCTCTGGGAGTTTTTACTGGCACTGCTCCAGGACAAAGCTACTTGTCCTAAATATATCAAATGGACCCAGCGAGAAAAAGGCATTTTTAAACTGGTAGATTCTAAAGCAGTATCCAGGTTGTGGGGGAAGCACAAAAACAAGCCTGACATGAATTACGAGACCATGGGAAGAGCTCTCAGGTACATGAAGTTTTTGTAGTTCATTGTGTTAAGAATATTGTTTCCTAAATACTAAAAAGTTAGGTAACTTCTAAAAAGGTAGAGGATTACAAAAATGATGAATTTTATTATCGAAGTGCTAAACCACGCTACTTCTAGAAATCAGTACGTATTTAAATTGAAGTCCTATTCTGATCTGGGAAAATGTTTTTCTTCAAAAAAAAATGTTCATGCAAACAACAGATATTTTACTTGTAAAGGGATTAGAAAATGTAAACTCTCATCAGGAGTTATAAATTGACCAAGGGCTCCTATGTTTTGAGCTTTTAAACTCGAATTCAGCACAAAATTAACATGTAGGGGTAATGCATTACCCCTTAATGCACCCTTAAAAAGAGGGTGCATTTTTTAAATGTAAATCTCAGGTATGATCTGTATTATGTTGGAATAAATGCTTCAAGAATAATATTAGGCATTGTGTACATTTTGAACTAGGCAGGTTATCATTTTATTCCTAAGCTCACTTTTAGTGTGTTTTTCTGTGATCCAGGTTATTCTTCGAGTTATGCATCTGTTTGAGAAAGAGTTATTAGAAGTAGCAGTCATCTGATAACTTGATAACCTTCTTAAACCAGAACTATTTAGTTACAGTTTGTGTTTGTTTTTTTAACTCACACTTTTTAGATTCTTGATCTAATTAAAATCAGTGACAAAATTTTGAGTCACTTCTATTTGTACATCATTAAATTTTATATGGAAAACTGAATCAGATTTACTGAATCAAATTTAAACTGGTAAGGACATTATAATAAACTCTGGAAGGGAAATAAACTCTTGAGGTTTATAGTGGATTTGATTATTCCAGCAAGTTGGAAGAAGGGGAGATGAAGGAAGAAAAGTGAATGACTAGGATAATCCACGTATTTTATCAACAATCCCCTCATCAGAATTGGTTTTAGGTTTAGTTGATAATAAGGATTTTTCTTTAGCTGTGAGTATGTGTGTTTTACATTTATTTAGAAAATAATGTGTTTAATTATACCATTTTATACAAAATAACTGCCCTTCATTGAAATTCTTCTCCCACTTGTTGCCAACTTTAAACTTTGGTTTATGATTAAAGAACTTCAATTTTGTTGAACATAATTTTAATTTATGTTTAACTGAATAAAATATTGATAAAATTGTCTGCTTTGAATAGGTACTATTACCAAAGGGGTATTCTGGCAAAAGTAGAAGGTCAACGCTTGGTGTATCAGTTTAAGGAAATGCCAAAAGATCTTATTTATATAGATGATGAGGATCCAGGTTCCAGCATAGAGTCTTCAGATCCATCACTGGCTTCAACAACCACTTCAAGTAGAAACCAAGCAAGCAGGTCGAGAGTATCTTCAAGTCCAGGGATGAAAGGAGGAGCCACTACAGTTCTCAAACCAGGGAATTCTAAAGCTACAAAACCCAAAGATCCTGTGGAAGTCGCACAGCCGTCCGAAGTCCTGAGGACAGTGCAGCCTACACAGTCTCCATACCCCACCCAGCTCTTCCGGACTATTCATGTCGTACAGCCAGTACAAGCTGTCCCAGAAGGAGAAGCAGGCGTAACCAGTAGCGTGCAGGACGAAACATTACATTCTTCTGTTCAGAGTATTAGGTGAGAAAACTAAACTTATCAGTGTGTATCATTATGTGATGTTTCTGACCAGAGTCATTACTCGTTGATGACTCTGGGTCAGGATTCAGAAGTGAAAATAAAAATTACATTGATTTTTAAGCCAGAGATCTTGTTCAGCAGATTGTTTTCAGCAGCTGATTGTATCAGTGATTCCTTATTTTTAACTTTGTCATTACCTGATGTTGTTCTATCCATTTAAAGCTTATCCACTCTACCTTTGTATAATTCGATTGATCCATACAAGAAGGGATCCACATATTAGAAAATACAGCGAATGGTTTCAGATCTTTTTTCCAAAGTCAGAAGCTGTAAAAATTCCACATAAATTGACATATTGTGACCTTCTGGAATGTAGTGAGTTCCAAGAAATAACATTATTCCTTGGGAAGATCCTATCAACGGAACAGTTCTAAAGTCCAAAGAGGTAGGGAGGCCAAGAATCTAAGGTCCACTTTTTCAGGCTTTTAGAGTGGCAGAAATTGGAGGAATAGTTTTTTAGCAATCAAATCAAATTTGCCTCATAGCCCCAGGGAAGATATGAAACAACAAATTGGCCAAGGAAACCTTATCAGCTTTAGACTGGTCTTTTGCAGAATTTGGGACTGGTCTTGCTGATATAGAATGGAGGAAAAGGAGGAAGGCAGAAAATTAGATGGACGTTTGCAGTGTTTTTTTTTTTTCTTTTTCTACTATCATGAGTTTCCAGAATATGAATTATAATAAAATATAAGAACCCTTCCAAATCCATTAAAAATGATTCTTTGATTGCTTTCATTAGGTGACTTCAGTCTTACATTCGTATATTCGAAAATATAAATGCTGGATTTTTGTTGAGTTGATCTTGAAGTAAGAAACATTACCCAGAATCAAGGCAGAGTTAGAAATTCCAGTCTTCCTTGTATGGCCCATATAAACTTTTGGCATCATGAAAATTGACTTGCAATGAGTATAAAGATTACATTTTCCCCATTTTAATTAGGAATGATAAATCTTTAACTGTTATTAAAGGAGTACTTATCTATTTGTCTTTTAATATTTTATTTTCCTCTAGGTCAATTATTGGTTGTGTGTGATGACTGAGTATCTCATTGGATGTGATTCCTCTCAGTGGTTTCTAGGCTCTTTGTCATCTTATCATTGTGTGTATTTGTGTTGATAGGAAACAGTACATGGCCACAGCTAATCACTAGGATCCCCTTCTTGGAGTGATTCAGTTATTTTTTAGCATCTGTAATCAATTTGCTTTTTATACCTTGAGAATAAAAACAAATACCCAGCCCCCCCCCCATAAAAAACCCCACATACCTCTAGCTCTGAAAGGTATTCAATTGTGATACTGTATTGGACGCAGTATTACTCTGAATGTCAACTTCTGAATGATACTCAGTGCCAGATATTAAAACACTATAATACATTCCCTATCCCTGATTTGCAAACTGTCTTTTGGTGTACTTTTCAGAATTTTCATTTCCAAGGTCCCTGATTATTCTGGATTATTCTGTGCCTGCTTCCTGCCTCTATTATTTTTTTCTCTTTGGTCCACCCTATGTAAGACTCCTAGTAACAGCTTTGCTACATTACCTTCTTGCAGCTGTCGTTAAATCTGTGTTGCACACAGAGTGCAGTCAAATTTCTGGAGCTTCCACACCAGCCCTCACTCTGCTCATGATTCCTTCCTTGCCTTCTAGCTCAGGCTTACTGCTTGGGTGCACCGCAGTCTGGTCAATGAGCCAGGTGTTGAGGTTGACTTTCATGCTCATCTCCTCCTGTATGTTTAAATCTGTAGGAGCCACATTTTATTCATTGTCCTTCTCCTACCACTTTAACCTAGTGTCTGACACGTAACATCCCTTCAGATTTATAGAACTTATTTTGAAGTAGTTTATATATTCATTCTGTATCTCCTCTCAGAGCAATGAGTTCTCTAAGTGGACTGCTTATATAATGAAATAACAAAATTTAATTTCAAAACTTGAAAAAATCATTTTATATTTATGTGTATGTATATACACACATTCGTTATCATTCCTTTGGCTTTTAAAAAAATTCTCTTTTTGGCTGTACCTTTTATTTGTATCTCCCAAAAATCCTACTTATTTTAAAGCAGTTAAACCTTTTATGGAATGCGTTTTATTCCCTGAAATTATTAGATGTGGAAAGGCCAAAGTTAATGAATAATAATACTCTTTGAAGACTAACAGCTGCTGAATATAATGACTCGGGTTTTGCTGGTATTCCCTTCCATTATATAGAAAGAAAGAAAAAGTGTTAAATAAATTTCAAGCAAATTGTACATATTACTCTGAAATTTTAATGCATTACCAGAATCATTTTTCATTACTTGCTTAGCAATTTATTTTTTTGGATTTTTTATAATTACCCCAATTTTTCATTATGAAAATTTTCAAAATATCAGCAGATTGAAATAGTACAGTGAACACCTATTTACATGCTCCTGGATTCACAGTTGATAGTGTTTTGCCTTATTTGTTTTTGCTCTATATTTATTTGTAGCCTTTTTTCTGTTTGGCTATTTGTCAAGTAAGTTGACATCCTTATGACATTTCACTCCTAAACATTTCAACATACAGCTCTTAAGAATAGAGAGATTACCCTAAGTAACCATATTATCACTCTTAAGAAAAGTAACAGTACTGGGCGCCTGGGTGGCTCAGTTGGTTAAGCGACTGCCTTAGGCTTAGGTCATGATCCTGGAGACCCGGGATCGAGTCCCACATCGGGCTCCCTGCTTAGCGGGGAGTCTGCTTCTCCCTCTGACCCTTCCCCCTCTCATGCTCTCTCTATCTCATTCTCTCTCTCAAATAAATAAATAAAATCTTTAAAAAAAAAAAGTAACAGTATTTTGGCTATATATTTCTTATCTTTATAACTACTTATTAATAAAATCAAAGACCGTTTAAAGATTTTTTTTCTGTAGCTAAGAGAAGATGGAATATATATGACTTAAAATTAGATTATTAATGTAACAACAAGAACTGACACTTTCAAAGCACTCTCTGTATTTCATACACTTTTCCATATATTAATGTCTAATATCCTCACAGATCAATGAGATATAGGTAATATTATTCCTATTTTACAGATGAGGAAACCAAGGCAAGGAGAGGCCAAGGAGCCTGGTCACATCTAGTAAGTGGTGGAGACAGTGTTTTAATGCAAGCAGTTTAGTCCAAAGCAGTGAGCTTAATGATTTGCTGCCCTGCCTGCTGATTCACTTAACTCTCATGAATTACCAGTTATTTTACAATGAAGTAGCAATATGTTTTTTCTTTTCTCAATTTTTCCTTTGCTCCTCCTTTTATTCTCACATAATTGCATGTGTCTATGTGGAAATCTATTAAGCTTTTCTTAATTGATTTATGGTATATGTGCTCAGTTTTTACAAATTTTGATTTTGACTCTGGCTTCATGTTATTTAAAGAAACAACTATAATGAAATTGTAAGCCTCTGGTCAATTTTTTTCCTAAAATTGTCCCTTGGTAGACTTGCAAGTCCATATACCTACCTAGCATAACTTCTTTCTCTACAATATTTACTCAGGCACTAATAGTTTGTCTTAGGGTCTTTTGAGAAAATTAGCCTCTAAAAATGTATAATGTTATCTTAAAAGCAAAGTAATGGAGTAGGAAGAATGTAGGCATAACCTTCCAGCCATCCAACCTTGTCAGTTATTAGATGTAACATTGAATTGGGTTAACTAACTATTCTGAGTCTGTTTCCTCATCTGTAAAATAAAGATAATACTTAACTTTACAGGTGATTGTAACAGTTAAATAACATTCTTGACATCTGAGTAGATATGCAGTAAAAACTAAATGTTATAGTGTATATCTTTTTTAGTCTCAGAAAGTTTTGAGGTATTTTTTTTATTTTTTATTTTTTAAAAGATTTTATTTATTTATTTGAGAGAGAGAATGAGATAGAAAGAGAGAGCATGAGAGGAGGGAGAGTCAGAAGGAGAAGCAGACTCCCTGTTGAGCAGGGAGCCCGATGCGGGGCTCGATGCGGGGCTTGATGCGGGGCTTAATGCGGGGCTCGATCCTGGGACTCCAGGATCATGACCTGAGCCGAAGGCAGTCGCTTAACCAACTGAGCCACCCAGGCGCCCCAGTTTGAGGTATTTTAAATTTCCAGTATTACACCACTGGTTACAAGCAGCTTAGGAAATTTTTATAAAGTAGTTAACTATACTATAACCTTTGTTATATAACATCACCAGACACAACTGACTGTTTAATCATTAACTAAGACAAAAATAATTTAAAATTTCTGTGGTTGGGAAAAGGCTGCATAATATTTTACCTTTAATCTCTGAATTTTTTATTAGCGAAAATTATTTTAGAATATGTTCAAATAAGCCAGTATATTTACATTGTAGATATTATAGATGAGTATATGTATTTTCTGGCAGATGGCAGTCAGGTGTTTTGAGAAAAGGAGGTCTTTTCTGGCTTGAACAAAAGCATTGAAAGTCTAGTGGTAGCCCTGATTAGCAATATGGAAAATTTCCAAGTACATTATTGCTTGTGCCACACCTGGGGGAGGAAAAGAGGACGGTGGAGTTGTATATTAAAGGTTGGTAATTGCCCACAGTTTAAAGATATAATAGATAATATTCATCTTCAGCTGAAGTTATTTAGGACTGAAGAAGTGGCAGTGTGTTGTAATGTTTAAGCAGAGGCCTTGCAGTCAGATGGCCTCTTTTCTTACCTAACTGGTCACCTTATGCTAGCTGTTCACCCTCTTTGTGCATTAATTCTTTATGTATAAAATGGGGGTAATGGCACTTACCGGGTGGCAAGACTGTACATATTCCTAGATACAATCTGTGTGCTTACTATATACCCTGTGTACTGTTTTATCTGTATATACATGTACAGGAACTCTTGTCATGGGAAGCCCTTTATTTAAGAAATGATCTCTGGCTGCTGGGTCAGGTACCATACCCAGGCTCAGATTCCACCCAAGATATCCTGATTCAGGTCGGCAGAGGGGAGAAAGGAGGCACAGTATATTTTGGAAAAGCTGCCTGACTCCCAAAGTTATTCTGTATTCTTCCAACTCTTCCTTGCTTGACCAATAGTATCAGTAAATCTGGCCTTTATTTCTAGTCATCCCCTGCCCACCTATTAAAAATCTTCATTACCCAACTCGTACTCTTTTCTAGCTCTGTCCTTCAAAAGAGCTGCTAATATCCTGCTCTAGACTGATCCTCACAGTGACAACTTGGTTGGAATCTGAACTTGGAAATCAGAATCCTATCATAATGGGTAGGCTCTGGTCATCCTGTGTCTTTCCACTTGCTTTGAGTTTCTCTTAAGTTGCACTGAATTTTCTTTCATATTTGCACTTAGCCCATTTCTTTTCTCCAGAGTTTCACTTCTCACATATGTGACAGGCCACATAACTATAACTTACTAAAATTTGCCTATAATAATCTATGTGCAGTGATTAACATTCAGATTATGGGGGCCAATCTAGCTGTTAATCATTTGAAGTAGGAATCATCTATTTTTTTTGTAAAATAGCTTTACAGAATTCAGAGGAAATACAGTTGAGATCTAGATGCTGAGTTTTTTCAGCTGCATTTATTTTATATTAACAATGGCCATAACTGTAATTTTCACAGCAGTGAACTTTTAAAATTGGATCGACTCACAGTATCATTTATGTATCTCTTCAATAACTGGGATTAACAACCTTACATAAACTGGGTTTACATTAAAAGATTTTATGTTAAATTGTAGCTTTATGGCTAAAATTTGTGAAGATTATTTGAGCTGAGAAAACTGCTAAAACATGCTTCTGTTTATTTTGCCAAAGCTTGCCCTTTTTTTTTGCTCTCTCTGCCAGCCTAAAGAATCGTCATGAATTAAATTTGTGATTTACTTTATGTAATATGATATGAACTGTGAACTATTAAATTTCTTCTAAAAAAAAAAACAATTTCTTCTGATAGTTCTGTCACATATACATTTAAGACTGAGGTGTTTTTTTATTTGTTAATTGAGAATTTTTCTTCTATATATAGAAAAAGAGGTTGAAAACAATTACAATCCTATAAAGTTTGGTAATTGTGGATGAGCATTGTCCTTCAAGTATTAAAAATAATGAGTGTGAATCCAATACATTTGTTTTAAAATTCCCAATTTTCTTTCAAGCAGCTCATACCTAACTTCTTTGCCAAGCATTCTGATATCCTCCTCCTTTCAAACAAAATTGCTTCCCTATATGCATTAATGTGGCACTTTGCACAGACTTTCTTCGCCCCATCAGATAGTATCAGAGTTAATAGCTTGAGAGTTTTGTTTCGGGCATTCCCTATGAGACCGGGTCTGGTATGATGTTTTTGCTGTGTCGAAGATATGGGAAGCAGCATTTCAAATGTATGACTCCTCTATTTTGTCAAAACAACTTGTCAAATGTTAAAGTTTCAAATAATTCTAGAATATGCTGATTTTCTGTTATTTCGTCATCTCAATAGGACTATACAGGCTCCTGCCCAAGTTCCAGTGGTTGTGTCTCCTGGGAATCAGCATTTGCATACAGTAACACTCCAGACTGTGCCAATCACAACAGTGATAGCCAGCACAGATCCATCTTCAGGTGCGGGGTCTCAGAAATTTATTTTACAAGCCATTCCGTCATCACAGCCCATGACAGTACTGAAAGAAAACGTCATGCTGCAGTCCCAAAAGCCGGGCTCCCCTCCTTCCATTGTCCTGAGCCCTGCACATGTGCAGCAGGTCCTTACCAGCAACGTGCAGTCCATCAGCAATGGCACGGTCACCGTGGCTTCATCTCCGTCCTTCAGTGCTGCGACCCCCGTGGTGACCTTTTCTCCTCGAAGTTCACAACTCGTTGCTCACCCACCTGGCACCGTCATCACTTCAGTTATCAAAGCTCAAGAAACAAAAACTCTTACGCAGGAAGCGGTGAAAAAGGAAGCTGAAGATAATTGGAAAGAAGACAGTGAGAAAACTGAGCCGCAGCCGCAGCCTTATGTGATGGTGGTATCCAATTCCAACGGGTTTGTCTCTCAGGTAGCTATGAAACAAAATGAATTGCTGGAACCCAACTCTTTTTAATGAATATACCAAAGGAATTATGGATGATTGGTTTTTAATTGAACCTTGTCAGTTGTCTGCAGACTGTCTGATTGATTCTCAGAGAAATTCTACAAATGTTCCTAATTTTGTAGTTAATTGTTAAAAATATTAATTTAGAGTTAATGTTGACTTTGTTGGATGAGGGAGGGAACCCAAGTGCTTCTCTTTGTTCTCCAAATGTTTCAGAATTCAATTGTGAAGGAACAGGCATTTTATACTATGAAGACCTTCTTTTCTGATTTTTTTTCAGTTGCTATATCATAAGCATTTTTAACGTTTCTTTTTTAATTTTACATGGTATTAGCTTTTCTGATTCTTTTGTAAATACAGTACGTCAATATAAGGCAACAGGAAATTTATGTAGGAACTATTTTCATTCCATTTGTGTAAGTGAAAGTCTTGACTCTTCCAGATGCAAGACACCTATTTTCTACTTTGTTAAAATTATGATTTCACTTAGATTGACTTTAGTTGATTGCACTGTATAAGGAACTATGAATATGTAAAAAATAACATGAAAAATTGGAAAATGTCCATGATACGGCTGAACGTTACTTCAGAAGCAGGAGAGTACAAAAGCATCAGCCTACGAGTGGCTCTCCTGCTGGCTTGGTTATATAACTGGGCAAAGCCACTGGATCTTTTTGGGCCTCAGTTCTCTCAAAAAAGGAAGAGGGGGTGCATTGGATTAGACTTGATGATCTCCAGTTTGCTTTCTGGTTCTAAATTTGAAGTTTCTAGCTCCTATATTTTAAAGTTAAATCAACTAAAACATTATCACATATTTCTTAATGTAAATATAGCTAACATATTACAGAAAAATACGTGGCCCTACAAAATTCATTCTTCTGTTACCTGTAAGATCTGCTCTGAATCTGAATTCTTCCTAAATACTTTGTTCATTAACTCTTCAGGCCACTGTGCACCATGGTCCATTAGTAAACTTACGTTGCCGACTGCTAAACGATATACTGCCATTCTGAAAGAGTCAGAGCTCTTTCTTAAGGGGCCAGAAAGCAACCAAGCCTTGGGCTAATCTGGCTGAGTAGTCAGTTTCTATAAAAGCATAATTGCTTTATATTTTGGATCATTTTTTATTGGGAGTGGGGGGTTGCATACAAAGATAATATACATATATATCTAAGTCTCTGAAATGAAATAGCTTTTAGATTACTTTTTCAACTGTAAATAATGTACATTTAATTTCACAAGAAAAATTGTTTTCTGCAAATTTTCTAGCACAGCAGAGGAGAAATTTTTGTAGATGAAAAAAATCATTATGTTTAGAGGTCTGATGTTATATGTTTTCATATTACAGAGTGAATTTGTATTTAAACAAAAATTTAAATTTTGGAATCCTCTAAACGTTTTTGTATCTTTAATTGGTTTATTATTAAATAAATCATGTAAAAATCCTCAATGTTTGTGTTTTCAAGCAAATGTCTCTTAAGAACAAATATACAGAAAATGTTGCTAGCGTTTACAGTGTTACTAAATGTTCGTATAACAAGCTCCACTGGTCAGGTTATAATTGCAGACTTGTCATCCTCTCCTTTTTCCTTGCTGCTGGGCCAAACGGTGGCTTCCAGACAGCACACGATGGATCGCCATAAGCTCTGAAAATTAGAAAACCATAAGATTTTCTCAGCAGTGATATCCAACATACTTTAAAAACCAAGGTTTCTAATTAGAAAATAGATCTGTTAATTGTTAAACTTGGAAAACATGGAAACAAAAATAGAAGAAAATTAAAATCTCAGTGTGATACCCCTGTACACTTACCCATTTTCTCATGTCAGTTAATACTCTTCCAAAACATGATTTTAGAGGGAGCATTTCTGTCTCTGAAGTCAGAGGGAAGCAAAGAAGAAACTGAATGAATAGGCCTTGCTAAATTTCCCTGTTCACTACCCTTCACTCATACCCTTTTTTCCTGTCATTTTTGATGACTTTCCACTCTATCAAACCTAGTATAAAAACACTTAGGCTTAAGCATTTCTTTGAGTCTTTATTTCCATATGAAATCTCCCATGTCATGTAAAACATATTAAAATAAATATGCTTTCCTCCTTTAATCTGTCTTTGTCAGTTTGATTTTTAGGCTCAGCGAAGGACCCTAAGAGGGTCATGGAAAAGTTCTTTCTCCTCCAGAACTCTCTCTAGCCATGCATCCCCTAACATAATCTGATTGTACTGAACTGAACAGGAGCATAGCGCTCAGTTGGTACCTGGCCTTGCACATCAAATCATTGATTCAACGTGTATTTATTAAGGAAGGATCTGTGATGTTACTGTCACGGTCCTTAACCTAAAAACCTGACGCTTTCCTCATTTTCCATTCATTCTTTAACCCTCTGTAGTATTGCATTTGCTCTATTACCCTGAAGTTACTGTTGAAAAGGTCACTAGTAATTAATTTCCATATTGCCAAATTTCTAGCCTTCTTTATCTTCCTTGACCTTTCTAGTATTTAACCTTTTATAACTCACTCTTAAATTCTCTCTTGCTTTCACTTTTGTGCCCAGCTTGTTCCTATTCTCCTCTGGCCGTATAATAATTTCTTAGTATTGCTCCAGAGACTTTTGCAAAGGTTGGAGTTCCCCACATTTTATCCAATGATCACTGTTCTTTTCTTTTTCTTCTTTTCCTTTCTTTCCTTTTTTTTTTTTTTTAAAGATTTTATTTATTTATTTGACAGAGACACACAGCTAGAGAGGGAACACAAGCAGGGGGAGTGGGAGAGGGAGAAGCAGGCTTCCCACTGAGCAGGGAGCCCGATAGGGGACTCGATCCTTGCCATAGTTGCAAGTTCCTTCTATGTTTCTGTTTATCAGTAAGAAGACCTTTCCCAGAACACCCTGAGCAGCCATCTCTTCAGAGCTTATTGGCTAGATTGGTCATATACCCCTTCCTAAACAAAGTGCTGGCCAAGGAAGTAGGATTACCATAAATGACTTAGCTGTGTGTTAGGGAGATGGACAGCCAAACAAAATTAGGGCTCCATAGTAAGAAATAAGGGAGGAATGATGCAGTTTACTATCACCCATACACATCCTCCTTCCTTTACATACACTTTCAAAAGTGCTCATGCCTACATAAAACTTCATTCCCAAAGAGAGATCAGCCAAAGTCTCATCCAGTTACTTGATCCAGTTTCATGACTAGGATGTTTGGGATGATGTGCAGACCTCTTTTTCAGATCAGCTGTGCTCCCTGGTTTCTTATCCTCCTCAGCCACATCTAGTATGAGCGCTCAGAAAAAGATTTTTTCCAGGGTTCCCCAGCTTTAGAATGCATTTCTTGATGGTGTAAGTTTGATGCCCTGTCCCAGGGTCACCATATTCCCATCTAGAAGAGCTGTGTCCTCAGTGCCTTCCATCCTGCCTCTTAGACATAGCTGGCCAGTTACACAAACCAGGGTCAGTGGGGGATCATTCCACTTCCAAATACCAAACTGTCTGTCAGTTTGAGTTGTTGGTCATTAGCAACAGAATTGAATTCTGGTTTTTAGCATAAAAGAAGTTCTATTAGAAGAATATTGCATAGCTCATAGAATAGACACAAGGACTAGAGAATCGAGATCCATCTGAGTCATGTAGCTAGGAACAAACTGCACAACTAGTCTAGCAGGGAAATTGTAGCCACTGTTGTCAAGTACTGAACACTGAGCTTTGTATTACTGTCTCTACTGCCTTAGGAATTAGATCTTGATAGGGGTGCTGCTGCCTCTAGAGAGAATTAACCAGGGTACTTCCTTGATTCATTGTGTCAACTAGTTACCAATTTTTGTGCCGGGCAGAGCCTAGGTCAAGTGTCCAGCCAGGACTTGAACTCCAAGGGATGTTGAGAAAGCAAAAGTTTAGCTTCTCAACTAGTTTGGCATTTTCAGCTTCTATAGAGGAGGCTGCCTCAGTGGGCATTAAGACTCAAGGAACCCCCCAAACATAAGGGGGCTGAGACTCTGAGCTGCCCAAAAGAATGACCTATGTCTTCTGTAAGGGAAAAGCCAGATTTGTGGAGCTTGAATTTACACAATTTGGTGGTTGGGTGGGTGAAGGGGACATGGTTAGGAAAAAACAAAACCCCTGCATTTGCTGTCACTCTGCTTTGCACAGTTTATCTCATTCTTTTTTTAAAAAAAATATTTAAGTAATCGCTACACCCAATGTGGGGCTCAAATTCATGATCCCGAGATCAAGAGTCACATGCTCTTCTGACTGAGCCAGCCAGGTGCCCCCAGTTTATCTCATTCTATTTGGCTAACTTCTACCTGTTCTTTGAACCTCAGCTTAGACATTACTTCCTCTTGAGAGCTTTCTCTGAGCTCTTAGAAGCTTCCCACTGCTGTCATAGAGCCTTTTAATTTCTCCCATTTGGGCACATACAACACGACAATAATAATTGCCGGCTGATAAGTGTGATTCCAGCACTATATAAGAGACAAACTTGTAGTAATTTTAGTACTTTCAGGTCCTAGTGTAATATTTATAACTGTACATACTAGATATTTACTAAATACCTGACTACATTTTCTCCTTGCCCGTTTTCACACTAGTTTTCTCATGTTGCTAACTACCATCTGTATGCTGATGACTCTCAAATCTTATCTATGGAGCCAAACTTGCCTTAAAAATAGCTTTATGGAGCTGTAATTGACTTACAATAAACTGCACATGTTTAAAGAGTATAAACTCATCATCACAATAATCAAATAGTGAACCTTCCCAGGTTTGGTGAACATTACCCTAAAAGTTACCTTGTGCCTCTTTGTAACTACTCCCTTCTTACTGTTGCTCCTCGCTCTTCTTGGCCTATTCCACCCCCTTGTTGACCACTGATCTGCCTTCTGCCACTATATATTAGTTTGCATTTTCTAGGATTTTTATAAATGGAATCATAGAGTATATACTATTTTTTGTCTGGCTTCTTTTACTTAGTGTAATTATTTTGAAATTTATCCATGTTGTGGTGTGCATCAACTTATCATTCCTTTTTTTTTTTTTTTAAGATTTATTTGAGAGAGAGAGAGAACCTGAGTGGGAGGGGTGGAGGGAGAGGGAGAGAGAATCTCAAGCAGACTCCATGCTGAGTGCAGAGCCTGATGTGGGGCTTAATCTCAGGACCCTGAGATCATGACCTGAGCCGAAACCAAGAGTCAGATGCTCAACCAAGCGTGCCACCCAGGCACCCCAGTTTATCATTCCTTTTATTACTTATATTTCATTGCATAGATATACTACAGCTTGTTTATCTACTCACCTGTGGATGGACATTTGGGTTGTTTCTATTTTCAGCTATTACCATTAAAGCTGCTATGAATATGCCTGTACAAATCTTTATATGGACATGCATTTTCTTATCTCTTTGGTAATACCTAGGAGTGGTCTGTCTGGGTCATATGACGGTTGTGCCATTTTACATTCCCACCAGCAGAGTATGAGTTTTTCAGTTGCTCTACATCCTAACATTTTAGCCATTTTTTTTTTAAAAAAGATTTTATTTGAGAGAGAGTGAACGAGAGAGAGAGAGAGCATGAGCAGGGTGGAGGGGCAGGGGGAGAGAGAGAAGCAGACTCCCCACTGAGCAGGGAGCCCGACGTAGGGCTTGATACCGGGAACCTGGAATCATGACCACAGCCAAAAGCAGACCCTTAACCAACTGAGCCCCCCAGGTGCCCGTAACATTTTAGCCATTTTAATGTGTTGTGGTATCTCATTGTGGTTTAATTTACATCTCTCTAAGGACACTGATTCTGAACATCTTTTGATGTGTTTATGTGACATCCACATATCTTCTTTGATGAAATGATTGTTAAAATTTTTTGCCTGTTAAAAATTCTGTTGTTTTTTTATTACTGGGTTTTGAGAACTCTATATATTCTGGATGCAAGCTCTTTATCAGCTATATGATTCCCAACTATTTTTAAAGTGCAGAAACCTTTTAATTTTGGTAAAGTCCAATTTATCAATTTCCTCTTAAGGAACATGCTTTTAGTGTCACATCTAAGAAATCTTTGCCTAATCCACAGTCACTAAGATTTTCTTCCTTCTAGAGTTTTAAAGTTGTTTGTTTTTTTTTTTAGGATTTTAGAGAGTGCACACGTGAGGGGGGGTAGGGGCAGAGGAAGAGGGAGAGAATCACAAGCAGACTCCCTGCTGAGTGCAGAGCCTGGCACAGGGCTTGAGTTCACAACCCCAAGATCCATGACCTGAGCAGAAACCGAGAGTTGGATGCTCAACTGACTGAGCCACCGAGGCGTCCCTAGAAATTTTAAACTTTGAAGTTTTACATTTAGGTCCATGATCCATTTTGAATTAATTTTTTTTAAGATTTATTTATTTATTAGAGAGCACACGCATACGCAAGCACGAGTGGAGGGAGGAGCAGAGGGAGAGGGAGCAGCAGAGTCCCCAGTGTGCAGGGAGGCTGACGCTGGGCTCCATCCCAGGACCCCAGGATTATGACCTAAGTCCAAGGCAGACACTTAATGGACTGAGCCACCCGGGCACCCCAGCTATCCTTTCAACTATCTACCCTGAATTACCTTTGGACCTTTGTTGAAAATTAGTTGTCTATGTATGTACAGGTGTATTTATGGACTCTATTCTGTTCTATCAATTTTTCTATCTTTGTGCCAGTACACAAGGTTGATGTGCTGAAATCAGGTAGTGTTAGCTCTCCAAATTTATTTTTCAAAGTTGATTTGACTATTCTAACTTAGCATTTCCATTTGAATTTGCAGACTCAGTATGTCAACTTCTGAAACAGAAAAAGCCTTTGGGGTTTTGATTGGGATCATGTTGAATCTATAGATCAACTTTGGAAGAACCGACATTTTAACAATATTGAGTCTCCATAGATGCCTCACCATTTGTTTAAGTGTTAATTTCTCTCAGCAAAGTTTCATAATTCTCATATACTTTTTGCATTCTTTGTCAGATTTATTTTTTAGTATTTAATATTTTTGATGCAATTGTAAATGTCATAAATTTCAAATTGTTTGTTGATTTTGTTTTAAATCTTTCCCTATTTATTGAGGCATGAAAGGCACAAATCTTGTTTATGACTCAATAAAATTTTGCATCTGAATATATTGATGTAACTGCCACCTAAATCAAGATGTGTGACATTTCCTGCATCCAAGAAGTTTCCCTCACAGCTCTTCCCAACTAGATCACTTTCTGGTATCCCTCAAAATAGTCTTTATCTTCATATAAATGGAACCGATCAGGATGTACCTTGTCTGGCTTCTTTAACTCAACATTATGTATGCGAGGTTCATACATATTGTTGTGTGTATTGGTAGTTCATTCTTAAATCATTGCTCTATAGTTTTTTCCTCCTATCAAAGGACATTTCCAGTTTTTCCTACTGTGAATAATGCTGTAATCAATATTCTTGTACACAAACATAAGTACTCTTTTCTCTTGGGGATATGCCCAATGGTAGAATTATTGGATAATAGGGTATATGTGGGACTAGCTTTAGTAGATACGGTCAAAAAATTTTCTAGGGGTGCCTGGCTGGCTCAGTCAGTGAAGCATGCGACTCTTGATCTTCGGGTTTTAAGTTCAAGCCCCACTTTGGCTGTAGAGATTACTTAAAAAAAAAAATCTTAGAAAGTTTTCTAAGGTAATTCCACCAATTTATACTCCTACTAGCAATATACATAAGTTATAGGTGCTCCACTTTGCCAAGGCTTGGTATTGGAATTCCTTTTAAACAATTCTGGTGAGTGTTTAGGACTGAAGCATGATTTTAATGTCCCTAATATAGCTATTGATGTAGAACTTCTTTTCATATGCATATTGGCCATTTAAATAACATTTGAACATCAACCAAAGTAACTGACTTAACGTATTAAAGAAAAAATAGATACGAACATTTCAATAAAGGCAAAAAAAGCTTTTGCTATTGAATGCTCTCCCCTCTGATGTTATAGCTAAGAAGCCCATTATCACTATTCTAGTCAACACTAAATGAGACATACTAGCCAGAAAAAGACCAAGAAAAAGAAATAAAAGGTATAATCATTGCACAGGACATTAAACCATCTTTATTAACAGATGACAAAATTGTAATCATAGAAATTCTAAAAGAAACTACAAGGTATTAGAAATAAGAGAACTTGGTAAGAAAGCTGAATATGAGGTCAATATGTAGAAATCAATACTGTTTCTATGTATCAGCAGCAAAGTAGTAAAATATAAGACTTTTTAAATGTTATTTAAAATAGTACTAAAAAGCCAAATACCCAAGTATAAGTCTAATGAAAGATACGTGAAACCACTACACTGCAATTTACAAAACACTGCTGAAGGAAATTAAAGACAATTTAAATAAATGGAAGGTGTATGAATGATACTTATGGGTTGGAGAACTCAATATTAAGATGCCAGTTTTCCCCAAACAGATCCATAGAGCCAATAAAGTCCAAATAAAATTCCAGCAGAGTTTTTTTTTTTTTTTTAAAGATTTTATTTATTTATTTGAGAGAGAGAATGAGAGAGAGCATGAGAGGGGGGAGGGTCAGAGGGAGAAGCAGACTCCCTGCCGAGCAGGGAGCCCGATGCGGGACTCGATCCAGGGACTCCGGGATCATGACCTGAGCCGAAGGCAGTCGCTTAACCAACTGAGCCACCCAGGCGCCCCAGCAGAGTTTTTTTTTTTGTAAGTTGACAAGCTTATTCCAAAATTTATAAATTAATGGAAATAAATTTTATAAGATGCCTAAAATAATGGAAATTACAAAGGACTTAGAATAGCTAAGGCAACCTTGAACAGTTCTAGGACTTCAAGGCTTATTATAAAGCTACATTAATTTATGACAGTGTGGTACTGGTACAAGGTTAGACAAACAGACCAATGGAATGAGAACCTGGAAACAGGCCCACCTATGTATGGTCATCCACTTTACAACAAAGGTGCCAGAAAAATATGATGGGGGAAATGACAAACGATAGTCTTTTTAATAAGTAGGGCTGGGTCAACTGGATATCCATATGGGAGGAAATGAACCTTGATCCCTTTCACAAAAAATTGAGATAAATCCTAGACGTAGATGTCAAAGTTAAATTAATAAAGCATCTAGAAGAAAACACAAAGAATATCTTCATGACCTTGGAGCTGATGAAGCCTTACTAATAGGACACAAAAACCACTGAACATGAAAGATCAGCAAACCCAGCGAGTTTTACCTCACATATTTCTGTTAACTTTCTGTCCATCCCTACAATCACTGACCTACTTAAGAGTCACTTTGGCTTGTAACAGTCTCCCAACAACTGCTCTTTTCCCTTTAATCGTTGTTCCATAGCACAGACACAGTAATATACTTTCAAAAATGCAAATTTGACTGTTACCGCCTTTTTAAATTAGAAATTCTGTAATGGGCTAGCACCGGTACGAGAATCACAACCAAGCTTCTCCGAAGACCACAGGCTAGCCCTTTATGACCTGGCATTTCACCTGCCTCTCCAGTGAGCGTCTAACTTGAATTCTGGCTCCACCAATTTTAGAACTAACATTACTGTTTTCCTAATACGCGTCCTAGGCTATCCAAATTGTGTTTTTCATTTCCTTCATTCACTAGTTTAGTTTTTGAAGCTGAGGCTCAGGTATCACACCTTTGAGGAATCCGTCCTTATTCCTTATATAGGGTCATTCCCCTTTCACTTCGGCATGCGAAACAATTAGTTTAAATTTCTGGAGGGCATATTAACAACTTTGAATCCCAGGTAGTTTAGATTTTGGATGCAGTAGACACTCAAGTCCATTTACTTGTTAATCTCTACTGACTGAGAAACTCACTCCCACTCCCTCCTCCATGGAACTTGCTGGAAGCTTCTATCTGATCTTCATATGTCAAAGGGCGGTGAGGGAGAATAGGACCGACTACGTTGGAAAAGTAAAACAGTACTGACACAACCTCGGGCCACCTTCCTCCCTTCCGTGCCTTCGGATGTAACAGGTTTTCTTCTCAATCGGAGAAGCCAAATACGAGAAAAGCCTGGGGCTGCGGAGTTGTGGGTAATGGACGAGTACAACCGCACCGGAACCAAAAGGCTTCTTCCACTCTAGCATCTGCAAAGGCAGAACCATTTCCGGCGAGTCCTAGTCCGTTAGGATTCCCGGCGCATAGATCACGGGATCTACGCGCAAGTCGGCACGATGCTTCCGGAAAAGAACACGTATAGGCGAATGACGTCACGGGTCTCGAAAGGCTTGGCTGCCTCCGGTAGCCATGATGAGAACTGTGGTGAACGGTGATGAAAATGGAGCCCGACGTGCCTTGTTATTAATAGACGTCCCAACTCTCCCAAACGCCCCATGTTCCTATGGAATAACAGTATGCTACAAAAGTGCTTTGGAGCTACTACCGCAGAAGGTTCTATTGGGGTGCGGAGGCGTAGCGGAAGACAGGGGCAAGCGTGAATAGCCGACGCCTCCGTAACCATGGCTGCGAGGGGCGGGGACTGAGAGCGCCGGTCACGGGACTGGGGCCGGCCGGGAGACTCAGTCCTCCACGGTCCCAGCCGGCCCTGCGCACGCTTTTCGTCTCCCCTCCCCCGCCCCGCGACACGCTGCGTGGCTGCTCGTTGGCTACTTAGGACGGAAGCTCGGTTGGTGCTTCTCCAGAAGTTTCCCCGTTGGGCGGCGGCGGTGTAGCTCATAACCTCGGAGGAAGCTGCTCTAACGGCAACAGCGACTTTTAGGGATGGCGGCAGCTGCGGCAGAACCTGCGAGAGCCCAGAAGTGCGTGTTTTCATTCTTGCTATTTATTTTTATCTCCGCCTCGCACCTACCCCCCACTTGGTTAGTGAGCATGTCGTTGTTTTCCTTGGCAGGTTTTTCCGGAGCTTCTCAGATGCTCTGATCGAGGAGGACCCCCAGGCGGCGTTAGAGGTGAGAGAACCAATCTCAGCTTCCTCCACTTTTCTGGGGAAGGCGGCCACGACGGGTCCCGACGGACCCCGACTCTGCCCAGCTCTGCCTTCCTGGGACCGGGGTTGCTGTTTTTATGATGTATCGGCCCTAATACTGACAGCCTCCGTCTCTCCTTGGTTCCACAGTGGCCCAGTTACTCCAAACCCGTGTTCTTGCCCCCTCCCACTCCTAGACCGTTACTGCATCCTTTTAGCTCCTTGGCAGTACTTTATCTCTTCTGGGGGGTGTAGTTGACATTCATAGTTGGCCCGGAAGGAATTTTTTTTTTTTTTAATAGTATGTGTGACTAGAAGAAAAAGTGAAATCTAGGCTTGATGATGTTTAATTAATTCGGTTTTTGCCATTCTTACATACCAGATGTTGTGCTAAGTGCAGACTACGGAAACAAAAACCTTTTCCCGTATGTCTTTGAATATTTCCAGAAGTCCTGTTACTGTTCATTATTCATTCCTTTATTTATCAAAACTATTTGCAGTTGCTTTATGCAAGACACTGATTGCTATGGAGTAAAGTCTTGTTTATGTATTTAACTGACTTACAAGGCCCTTTGTGTGAAGTGAAAGACTATAAAGCCGAAAAGAAAAGTCAAAAGAGCAAGAATTAAATAATTTAAAATAATAAAGAGAGCCCAAGCTAAGGATACATGATGCAGTTGGTTGCAGGGGTTTTTTGCTTTGAAGCAGGAGGGAAGAAGGAAACCAAACCCTGTTGGGTTGTTATAATGTAATATAGGTAAGGTTAGCAATTTGAGGCAAGAGAAGTTTTTTGCTAGCTAGGACCTTAAAAGAAATTTGCCACGTGGGTAGTAGAGTCTCTCTGAAGGAGTGATACTTGAGGAGAGACCTGAGGGAGCGAGCTCTGTGGAAAGAACATTCTGGGCAGGAAAAGAGCCATTGCAAAGATCCTGAGGTAGGAATGAGGTTGGCTTGTACAGGGAGCAGCAAAAAGGCCCATTTAACTAGAGTGGGATGATGGAGGAATAAGTGATGAGGAGGTGGGAAGGAAACCAGGGGCTAGGTCCTATAGGGCTTTTTAAGTTGGAGTATGTTTTTTTGGATCTAGATATGAAGGCCCTCAAATAAAACGGTTGGTTGGTCATTTGTGCTATGATGTTTCCTAATGAGGCTTCTGGGATCAGTATTAGAATAGTATTACAGGAGGCACTGAGCATCTTTCTTCACAATTCATTATGTCATCTAGACAGTTACTAATTTCAGAATCTACATTTGTTATGGTCCTCTTAGCCCCAGTGCCACTTTTGGAAATCCAGTTTATATGAGTTGCTTTTAAAGGAAGTTATTGTAATGCATTTTGTTGTCCCTTTCCATCCCTTTGATGTATGCTATATTATAAATCTTAAGTCTGCAATTACTGAAGTTGTAGTTTTATATATGTATAGCCCCCAGATCAAGATAGAGAACACTTTCATCCTCGCAATTCCCTCATGCTGCTGCTCAGCCAATAATTCCGCTTACCCTCTGGGTAACTCCCATTCGTATCTCTGTCAGCATCAGTTTTGCTTGTTCTTGTACTTCCTATAAACAGAATAATGCACTAGTTACCCAGTTGAGTTTGGTACTCTCATGTGAGATATGTCCATGTTGTGTGAAGTGGTATTTTTTCATTGATGTATAGTATTTCATTGTATAAAAATAGAGCACAGTTCTAACAATGGACTTTGGCTTGTCTCCAGTTATTAGCTAGTATGAATAAAGCCACTGTGAATTTTTTTGTGTGGGTATTTTGGTGAACACACGAACTCCTTTTTTGGGGGGTGTACATACCTAGGAATGAAATTGCATAGAACAGGCATGTGGTTAGCTTTAATACCTTGATTCTTAAAGTGTGGCTTTTGAACCAGCAGCATCAGCACCACCTGGGAATTTATTAGAAATGCAAATTGTTGGACTCCATCTGAGATTATTCGAAGCCCTTACAGCTCATATGGTGTAGTACTTACCCTTCCATTTTACAGAAGAAAACTGAGATCCAAAGAAATCGAAATGATCTGTCATAGAGGTGTATATAGCCAATTAGAGGCAGAATGGGACCCTCAGGACACAAGTTTCCAGACTCTTAGTCTAGTGCTGTAGAAAAGTAATTCTCAAAAGTATCATCCTGAGACCAGCTGCAGCAGCATCGCCTGAGAACTTGTTAGAAATGCAAATTCTCAGGACCCACCACCTACTTGAATCAGAAACTGGGAGTGGGGATAATGATCATGATAAGAACCAGCTGTGTTAAGAGACTGTTTTTTATTTTTAATTAATTATTTACTTATTTGAGAGAAACAGAGAGAGTGGAGGGGAGAGGGAGAATCTTAAGTAGGCTCCATGCTCAGCACGGAGCTTGATGTGGGGCTAGATCCCGCGACCCCCCAGGATCATGATCTGAGCCAAAATCAAGAGTTGGATACTTAACTGACTGGTCCCCCCAGGCTCCCCGAGAAAGTGTTCTTTTTAAAGCTAGAGGTGACCTCACAGTTGACCCTTGAACAACCTGGGTTTGAACTGCATTGGCCCACTTAACATATGGACATTTTCTAATATGTGCAGTACTGTAAATGTGTTTTTCTTACGAATTCCAATTTTTTTTCTCTAGCTTTATTGTAAGAATATAGCCTACCTATACCTACCTAATACCTATACCTATAGCATACAAAATATGTTCTAGTTGACTGTTTATGTTATCGGTAAGGCTTCCGGTCAATAGAAGGCTGTTAAGTTTCTGGGGAGTCGAAAGTTACACTTGGATTGTTTTTTTTTTTTTTTTTTTTTTAAGATTTTATTTATTTATTTGACAGAGAGAGAGACAGCGAGAGAGGGAACACAAGCAGGGGGAGTGGGAGAGGGAGAAGCAGGCTTCCCGCCGGCAGGGAGCCTGATGCCGGGCTCGATCCCAGGACCCTGAGATCATGACCTGAGCCGAAGGCAGACGCTCAACGACTGAGCCACCCAGGCACCCCTTGGATTGGGTTTTTGACTGGGAGGGTCAGTGCCCCTAACACAACGTCATTGTTCAAGAGTCAACTAGTCATTTTGAAATTGAGGACACTTGATGATGCATCACTTAAAATGTTACAAGACCATCCAGTTAGGATTAAAGGGGAAATGTTTATATCAAGCTGATGCACATTTTTCATTCATTCAGCATATAGTAGTACATATTAGTGGTGAATTTTGTACTGAGAGCCAGGGATCTAAAGATGAAAAGACTGCATTGAGGAAGTTTGCAGTCTAGTGGAGAGACAGACAAGTCAACAGATTATTAAAATATAAGGTAAATATTCTAATGGAGTGGTGTATGAAGTACACCAAGAACACAGCAGAGTAGAGGCTAACCAGGGTAGTCAGAAAAACCTTACAGAGGATGTCTCATTTCACTAGGTAGAGAAGACGTGTGAATTACGGGAATCTTTTGAGGCCCAGTATGAATAGTGGTTAAGAGCATAGGCTCTGGGGGTACCTGGCTGGCTCATTCGGTAGAACATGAAACTCTTGATCTTGGGGTTGTGAGTTTGAGCCCCATGTTGAGGGTAGAGTTTACTTAAAAAAACAAAAACAAAAACAAAAAAAACCCCTCAGGCTCTGGAATCAGAGTGCTTGGGTCCCGTTGTTTCATAATAACTCTGTAACCTCAGGAAAATTCCTGATGTCACTCGGGATCAGATTTCCTATCTGTGAAGTGAGACTAAGTAGGACCTATTTGAAAGGGCTGTAATGAAGATAAGTAATGTAAGGTACAAGATGAGGCCCTTGAGGGTAGGCATCTTGCAGCTTCTTTGCTCTCTAGGTTCTAGCCACACTTTTTTTTTTTTTTAAGATCTTATTTATTTATTTGAGACAGAAGAGTGCGCGCGTGAGCACAAACAGGTTGAGGGGCAGAGGGAGAAGCAGACTACCCGCTGAGCAGAGTCTGATCCAGGACTTGATCCCAGGACCCCAGGATCATGACCTGAGCTGAAGGCAGAGGCCTAACCAACTAAGCTACCCAGGTGCCCCAGCGCTGTCTTTTTTTTTTTTTTAATGTCACTTGAAATGTATCAAGCTCA
Organism: Mirounga leonina; assembly: GCF_011800145.1. NCBI lineage: Eukaryota > Metazoa > Chordata > Mammalia > Carnivora > Phocidae > Mirounga > Mirounga leonina. Next base: position 51,378,750 of record NW_023270316.1, on the reverse strand, counting down.
GTCCTTGTGGAGGGCCTATGGACTTGCAATTCCTTTTGCTTAAAATGTACTCTCTTGTACTATCTCATTTTGCTTGGAGATGCTCATCATTTGAGATTTCAGCTGACATGTCACCTAGGAGAAACTTACTTTCTTGGACCACCCTATCTAAATTGAGCCCCATTGTAAGCTAACAAGGGGGCAGGGGTTTTGTGTATCTTTTTTACCACATTCTCCGTGTAGTGCCTGCAATGTGGTAGGCACTCAGATGTGTTATGTGAAATGACTCCTACCATAGTTCTTATAACAACTGAGGTGGGTATTTGTATTTTACTCACAAGGAAGCTGAGACCAAAGAGGTTCACTTGCTCAGGGTTATATAGTTGACAAGTGACAAGTCTCTGGGTTCAAGGCATCAGGTCTTCCTCTAGAGGAGGGGGTAGGTCTAGGGATGTATAATATAATTAAAGGTTTGATAGCTGACTTTGAAGTAGCTGACCATTGATAGCTTTGTTCAGAGCATTGAGAACAGAGAGAGTTAGCATAAATGCAGTGTTACCTGTTCTGCATGGTTTACGTGGTAAGGGTATACGAGTGGCTGCGCTCCAAACAAGCTTTAGCAGTGCTAGGTAGTTTAGGAAGGGAGAGGGGTTGGTACTCTTGTTTATTATCTGTGATTGGGAATTAGCTGTGGCTAGAAGAAAATGTGAAGTGGAATCAAACTGAGATACCCAGAGCTACATGCCTTCAGCAGTTAGATCAGTCTGAGCAGTTCGCTTTTGCTTTTAACCTTAACAACAGGTTAACTTGTTGACTAGCATTTTTAAAAATCCTAAAACTTTAAAGATTTGGAAATTCATTTTCTGAGATCTAAGTTTGAAACAATTTCAGTGCGTTAAAAAGGAGTTTTTCCCCGATTTGGATTATCAAGGTACTTCCTTCACCATTATCTTGGTAAAGATTTCAATGTAATTATATTTCATAGTTCATTGAGTTTCTTTATTTTTGAGAACTGTAAGTTGCTTGACTATAAACTAACTCATTTTATGTGAGTCTGCATTAAATAATGGCCTTTTGCCCCTTTGATTCAAATGTTGGCACTGAAGTCCTTGCCTTTGAGATACCTCTCTCTAGTCCCTTTGCTCTAGCATCGGGCAACTGTTGTCACAGAAACAGTAGAACTCTCAAAACATGCCACAAGTCTGATGTCGTTAATACAACCCAAATCATTGTTTTAATTTCACTTCTTCTGGTTTTATTATACTGTATATTGTTTATTCGAAATAAACTGGTTATTGTGTTTTATGACTTATATTTGTGTGTCATAGTGTTCAGTTTGTGTTCTGTTTTTTGGTAACTTTTCAGAATAATAGCCCAATAAGTGAATTGCTTAGTTTATTTAACTGAGTGACATAAATGGTTCTCCTTAACCAACAGTTGGTTTGTGTTTTTAAAGGTCATTTGTAAGTTGGTTGTTTGAAAATCAGTTTTTACTTGATTCCATTTTATTTATCTTTGTACCCCCAGTGTCTGGCCTGTCTTTGTTACATAATATATGTTTAAAAATACTTATAAATTGTTGAACCAGATCCTAGTATAATTTATAGTAGCTTTTTGACTCATACTTGTTTTCTTGCTGAGGAGAGGCTAGAAATTTGGTTTGAAGATGTATTTGAGTAGATAGGTAAGAAGCTATCAGAGGTTTTCAAAATTGTTGAAAGTTTAAGTACAAGATGGTATCATTTAACTTAGGAATTTCAAAGTGTTAGGAAACATATTAATACAAATGTCATTGGTGTGTGAAGGATACTTGGATTAAAGAGAGGTTACCAAGAGGCAGTGTGGTTTGGTGTTCAAAAAGCAGATTTGGAGTCAGACCTGGATTTGACAGTCTTGTCACTAAGGTGATGGGCTGGATCTTCTGAGCACATGTGGGGAAGAGCTTTCTGGTGAGAGGGAGCAGCAGGTACAGAGTCCTAAGGTGTTTGAAGAACAGCAAGGAGGCCATTGTGGCTAGAGTAGAGGAGCAAGAGGAAGAGTAGTAAGAGATGAGGTCAGAGAGCTAGCAGAGGGTTGTATCAGGGAGGGCCTTGAAGGTCACTGGAAGAACTTGGGCTTTTGCTTGGAGTCAGCTGCAAAGACATCAGCTGCGAAGACGTTGGAGAGTTTTTTGCCCATTGACATAAACAAGATCTGATTTTCAGTATTGCTTGGATCAGGATGAAAGAAGTGAAGAAGGTAAAAAGTGGTTTGGATTTTAGGTATATTGCGTTTTAGATAAATGATTACCAAGTATAGTATAATTTGATTTTGGGGAATCACGCTAAGAGCAAAATCAGTGATGTGTTGTTATTGAAATAATTTTACTTTTTTTTTTTTTTAAGATTTTATTTATTTATTAGAGCAAGAGAGCACAAGCAAGGGGAACAGTAGAGGGAGAGGGAGAAGCAGGCTTTCCGCCTAGCAGGGAGCCCTGTGTGGGGCTCAATCCCAGGACCCTGGGCCGAAGGCAGATGCTTAACCATCTGAGCCACCCACCCAGGTGCCCCTGAAGTAATTTTACCTTTTAAGAAAACTACCAAATCCCTAGAATGTGTGAGCATTAGGTAGAGAATCAAAGCATTCCTATTTGCCTACATTTATTCTTGGCCTCACTGATCGTGCTGTCATTTCTTGCATCATTACTGTTCCAGCTACCACTTACATACTGTGACTGCGCAGGGTGACAAAGTTTTAATCTCATATTGATGGTAGCTATCTATGAGGTACTGTATCTGGGCTTTCAACGGAATGCGGTAATTTCTTAGGGTTGTCTGCTATTGACAGACGATGGGGGAGGGCCAGATAAACTTCATTGTGTCTTTATTGATTCTGTTAACCTTCCTGAGCGCTAGATTCAACTTCCAGGTTTTTTGTTTGTTTTTATTGGACGGTTTCATATTTTCTAGGCATCTCAAATCTTCGAGTCTTCTCCAAATTAGAGGGAGAAAGTCTTTGATGGTCAATGTATATAAATTCTTCAGAATAAATGAGGTGATAGTAATTACCATTTAGAGTTTCTACCACAGGCCAGGAACTGTGCTAAGATACTACATTAGATTGTGGATTTTGGGGGAGAGACTGGAGAAGGGGTGATATTGATCCTCTTGCAAAGGAAAGCTCCAAGCTTATTCTGTTATCTTTCCTCCAAATAGCTTATGATAATAGGTTATTTGATTAAAAATCATGTTTAATTAGAATTCAGTTGCTTTTAAAAACATTTATTGACATTCAACATGTTTGTATTTGTAGGAGCTGATTAAGGCTTTGGAACAGAAACCAGATGATGCTCAATATTATTGTCAAAGAGCTTATTGTCACATTCTTCTTGGGAATTACTGTGGTAACTTTTCTTACTAAATATATTATTTCTTATAAGTTATAAATTTTACCCAAGATACAGTGAATCAAATATAGTAGATATTATCTTTGAAGATTTTTAAATTGGTCTTTCACACAAGGTGTGAAGTAGCTGAAACATGACAAATATGTTGAGCAACACCCATACAAATGTTCTGGGTGTCTCCTTCCTTCAGTGGGTGGAGAATTTATACAGATTTCATTTGTAGTTATTGGATATACTAACAAAAAATAGCATCACATTTATTGTTTTACAGACTAAATGAAATGCTCTTGTTTGTAATTTTTGTATATTGTGTAACTTTTAAATTGTTCTGGGTAGAGAATCTAGGTAGGGAAAACTAAATATCTTGAGTCATATTACATAAATGATGTTAATGAGAAAATTAGATGAACTTTGTGACAAAGCTTTATACATTGACTGAATAGCTTTAAAAAGAAAGCTAAATATTAGGCTAATAAGGTATGAGAGTGATTTTTTTTGGATTATATCTTGGATTAATTTTTCCTAATTTAAAAGCATTTGTCCATTGCACTAACTTGAAAGCTTAAAAATGTAGGGCTGATTCAAATTTTGTATGTAACTTGTTAGGATCCATAAATTACTGACTAAACCCTCCCCCTTTTCTTTTCTTTCTTTCTCTTTTTTTTTTTTTTGTATGTAGATGCTGTTGCTGATGCAAAGAAATCTCTTGAACTTAATCCAAATAATTCCACTGCTATGCTGAGGAAAGGGTATGCAATAACTACTCTTCTAATTGGGTCTGGACTATAGATAGTAGGTATTTAGTTCATTGCATGAATTTTAAGTTTTATGTAAATAGTAAATTTTGTATTTATACATTTTATAGCTGAGGTAGGATTCAATTTTAAATATAATTTTATACTTCTGTTGTAGTGTGTTTTAAAATAGTGATGTTGAAGTAATTACAAGGAAAAGAAGAAACTGATGGATTTCAAATCCCTTTTTCATTCATTGTTTGGAATTTATTGTATTTAACCAGGCTGGACAGGCTACATTTAATGCTGTGAAAGCCCTGTATCGGTGTACGTTACATCCCAGCTTGTTTCTGTTGATAAGTGTAATTTTATTCTTAAGAAACTTCTTTGGTTTCTTAGCATAACTATATTTTGGAATAAGTATGCACAGTTAAATCAAGAAATTCTTTTTGAAATGAGTTCCAAAATTGGGTTTTAATGAGAATTATATTTAATGTTACAGTATATTAGAAAATCTCTGGGCTTATTAACATATATTTAAAATAAATTATTTTTTTATCAATAGAGAGTACTAGGATATTTAATTTAGAAATCCTTTTTGCATGATCTCATGTGTGTGTGGTATTTGTTTTTAATATACTCATGCAGGATATGTGAATACCATGAAAAAAACTATGCTGCTGCTTTAGAAACTTTTATAGAAGGACAGAAATTAGATAGTAAGTATTGGAATTGTATGTTAATAAACTAATCCATTATTTCTGTGGTTTTTTTTTAAAGCAATCTTTTTTTTTTTTTTTAAGATTTTATTTATTTATTTGACAGAGAGAGATACAGCGAGAGAGGGAACACAAGCAGCGGGAGTGGGAGAGGGAGAAACAGGCTTCCCGCTGAGCAGGGAGCCCAATCTGGGGCTCGATCCCAGGACCCCGGGATCATGACCTGAGCCGAAGGTCTGACGCCTAACGACTGAGCCACCCAGGCACCCTCTAATGATAGAGTTTTATCACAGTTCTCTAAAGCAGTGGTTCCTAAGTAGGGATGATATTGCTCCCTGAGGGACATTTAGCAATGTCTGAAGAGATTTTTGATTATCATGACTGGTGAATGGGGGATGTGCTGTGGATACCTAGTGAGTAGAGGCCGGGGATACTGCTAAACATCCTACATTGCACAGAATTGTCCCCCACAACAGAGAAGTAGCTGGTCCAAAATAGCAGTAGTGCTGAGGTTGGGAAACCCTGCTCTAAAGTATTGCATGAGTATGTTTTTATATTTTAAAAATTTACTCTTGTATTGCTTTGAATATTTGCTCTTCTGCTGTATACCTGCTTGAGAGAGGACAGTGGGTCCAACTTTGCAATTGGAACCTACAAATTAGGAAGGAGTAGTGAGTGGTACATGAATAATTTGGCTATTTAGTAAGCAAGCCAGCATATCTGCACTTCTAGCAGATTCTAAAGAGTCCAATTATCCTGTACCTTGACACATACTTGAAAACCCAGAAGAGACATAAATCATTCCATGTTGTAGATTTCTAAGCCCTATTCCTTATTTCTTTTAGAGCAATAGAAAGTTCATCACCTAAATTGTTTCATTTATTAATATCTTACTGCCATTGATTTTTATCTCAGGATTATTTCAGAGTCCGCCTCAAATGAAGGTGTCTGTTTTTTGGTAAAATTGCTTTTACAGATATTTTAATTTAAAAACAAATTTGTCTTTTAATTCTAAGGAAAATTTATGTTAAACTGTTAGGGTTCCCTTATTAACAGGGTAAAAATTTACAACTCAAAATATTACCTTTTTTTCCTTTGGTATGGTAGGAAGCTTGGTTTTATTTACTGATATTCAAATCTAGGATTTTGATATAATTATTACCCCCACTAGAATGAGTGTGTGTGTATATGTGCCTAGGTATTAAGGCCTATACAGTTTGAATGTTATTTATAAATCAGTGTACTAGAAAATTCATTTTAAGAAATTTTTATTTTTCAGAATAATCTTGCCTGCAATTTGAGTTTGCAAACTTTAGAGTACTTTTAATAATTTTTTTTAAAGATTTTATGTATTTATTTGACAGAGACACAGTGAGAGAGGGAACACAAGCAGGGGAAGTGGGAGAGGGAGAAACAGGCTTCCCGCTGAGCAGGGAACTGGATGCAGGGCTCAATCCCAGAACCCTGGGATCATGATCTGAGCCGAAGGCAGACGCTTAACGACTGAGCCACCCAACCCTCCCACTTTTAATAATTTTTAACATTATATTGGATTAGACCCTGTACTGTTTGGATTATCATTGTCCTGAGTCTTTAGAAATTAATAATTTGCTTATGTACATGTTTACATTGCTATCTCTAAATATATAGTTCACCATCTGTAGTCTCTTGGCTGCTGTGGAATCTGGAGATAAACAGAACTGCGCAAAGTACAGAGGTGTTTTTTGGTATTGGTAGGAATGGCATGGTAACAGGAAAAGCTACTGAGAGAAGAGTAGATAGAAAAAGTGGGTAGCTGCATTAGAGAACAAATCTGGGGTCAGAAGAAGCTTCTAGACCTTGGTCTAGCTGTCTGGTACCAGGCTTCTATCCCACACTAACTGATAGTGTGTTGGGTATCTAATTCAGGTCTGATTTTGTTGTGTGAGAGGAAGCTCCTTTAACAGGAGAGAAGTGAGGGGAAATGTAGATTATTTGTATCTGGGAACCAGTAAGGTTGACTGTGGCTAAAACCATGTTTTTTTTTTTAATTAAAATTCTTCAGGATGAATGTCTAAATGTTAAAAGTATTCGTGTACTTAGAGCTGTAGCATTATGGTTACTATAAATCCTGTTAGGACAAGTATTTTTGTTTAATTTACTGCTGAATCCCCATTGCCTAAAACACTGTTTGGAACATAGTAGGTATTCAGTAAGTATTTGTTGAATGAATATGTTAGATGGTGCTGATGAGTGAGTGATGTTACAGTCAGTTTGTTTTTTCTAGGTACAGATCCTGATTTCACTGTCTGGATTAAAAGGTGTCAAGAGGCCCAGAATGGTAAGTATATAGGTTTCTCATGTCTTTCACTTTACAAAGAAATAAATTTTTGACATTTTTGGATTTAAACAAATGTGTTTTTAACTTTATAACTTTATAAATCATAAATTTAAATAGTGTATGTTCCCTTAGATAGGGATTTCCAAGGTTTTGTTATATGTTGAAAGGAAGATTTGGATGGATTTGTTTTGCAGTTGTGTTACCGGTAAGAAATTACTAAAAGTCTACAGTGACTCTAGGATGCAAAATTAAACCACTTTTTAAAATTTGAAATGTGTGGAAAATTGGCTTATGTAATCAATCAGTATGTTTGTGCTATAGAAGTCATGTATGTGACTCCCTGTAAATATACTGTTAAATAGAAATGTTTTCTTTTTATGTTTTTAATAGGATCACAATCTGAGGTGGTAAGTACAAAATTTTTATTCATGTTCTTACTTAATTATAATTTTGCCATATATTTGAGACAGGACTCCGAATGACCTTTACTTAGATCTTAAGCAATTCCATGTAAATACTTTTCTTCTAGCGACTGCAATAATACCGTTTTTGGTGAAATAGATATAGAGGTTTATAGTCATGAAAATTATTGGGCTTGTTTCATGTGTGATCAAGTTGATTTGGCATATTTTAGTATGGTCAGGGTGGTTATTTTTTGTCTTTTCCTTGCTGAAAGTCATCACATTTAGGTTAAACAGCTGCTGCCTAGAAAGCACTTTCAGAGTTTATTGTGGTGTACTGAGAACACAAAAGTTAAGTAAAATTTGGAAATGTTTATCTGTCTAATTCAGTTTCACATTTATTGTTTTGGATATGAAGATTTCCAAGTCTTTTCAGTTACTAAAATTTATGGTGGAGTTGAAAGTTGATTTTTTTGTTTCTAACCACTTAGGTTTATATATAACACACATAGTTACATAATGGCTAGTAGTTTTTAGCAGCAGCGATAATCAGCAGTGTAGTCAGTAAATGAAATGACGAGTCAGGAGATGTGTGTGTTGTCTTAATTCTGTTGGCGGTTACTTAACCCACTTGGGTCTCTTCATGTCTGAAGGAAGATTTACATTTCTGTCTTCCAGAATTACATTGTGACATTGAGAAAGTCTTTTATTCTCTGGGCTTTCTTCATGTGTAAACTGGGCCTAATAGAGCTAATCTCCGTCAGGTTGTGAGCATCAGGTCAGATATGTGTATATGTAGTGATTGGAGTTTGGAACATCACCAGAATTGAGCCCTGTCTGGTTATTCCTGTACTTCAAAGGCTTGTCCATATTCCTAAGGGTGATGGATGAGGGAAGTATTAAAAGTTGGCTTCTTTCAGGGCACCTGGGTGGCTAAGTTAAGTGTCCGACTCTCGATTTAGGCTCAGGTGATGATCTCAGCGTCGTGAAATTCAGTCCCCTGTTGGGCTCTGCATGTAGCGTGCAGTCTGCTTGTCCCTCTCCCTCTGCTCCTCCCCCTGCTCACTCTCGCTAGCTTTCTCAAAATAAATAAATAAAAATCTTTAAATAAATAAAAGTTGGCTTTCTTCACCTGCTGGTATTTTTGTTTAGGTCTTACAGTATCATATTTGGGATTGGAACTAGTCCTGAAAACAACAAAATAGCATTTGGATTATACTTTGGTAACACAAACAGCTGTTTAGCCACAGTGCATTTTGTCACTGCTGTGGTTCACACTAGTTTAATCTTTGTACCAAGGTGAACAGGAATAATATGTTCTAGTCATTATCTCTACTTGGTATCACCTAGATTCAGGTATTTCTAAATAGTTAACACTGGAGAGTAATTCTGAGTTAGACTCAAATCTGTGTAGAGGGGTTTTATTTTCTTCCTCGAAACCCCATCTCTTCCCTATCATTTAGGGACAACTTAGAGGTCACTTATGTCCCAGGGCAAGTTCTTTAGATTAATGTAGTCTTAACTGGCACACACAGAGTTTAGGGAAGTATTGATTGGTCAAGAATCAGTTTGTTTCTTGATGGGCAGTGTAGAATGTTTGTTGCTGAGAGACCATAAACAGAGTGTAAGCTGTTATCTGGAAGGCACCATGGAAATGTCCCTTCATATATTCCAGAGCAGTGTTTGATGCCACTGCTAAGCCTGAAGGTTATACTCTTTCTAAAAAAAAAGTGCGTTGTTTTTTTTTTATGTTTTTTTAAATATTGTTGTTTTTGGTTTAGAGAGTTAGCCTTGGAACTGGACATTTAAATGTAACCTTTTCCAGTCATACCTTCAGAAAGTTTTTTGGGTTTTATGGTTTTTATTTTTTATTATTTTTTTTACTTCAATTTGATTTAATTAACATATAGTTTATTATTAGTTTCAGAGGTAGAATTTAGTGATTCATCAGTTGCATGTGACATCCAGTGCTCATTCCATCAAGTGCTCTCCTTAATGTCCATCACCCAGTTACCCCATCCCTCCACCCACCTCCCCTCCAGCAACCCTCAGTTTGTTTCCTGTAGTTAAGAGTCTCTATAGTTTGTCTCCCTCTCTGTTTTCATCTTATTTTTCCTTCCTTTCCCCTTACGCTTTTATTTTAGAAGAAAAATCTTTTTTGAAATTTTAACTCCTAAAATTATAAAAATGTTGAATATTCTAATATTTTGTGATGACTAGTATTATTTAACAATTATGAATTCAGGTATGCTTTGTCTTTGAGGGACATTTTCACATAGTTATTCCATATCAAAGTAACCATAGCACTGGGTAAATTAATAATACATGCGTTTTAATATACAGTTTGTAAACTAATTTGTAAAAATCTTTCTCTTGCAACTTGCCAAATCAGTGTGCATCCCAGAGGACTCATCAGTCAAAAATCAAGTAAGTGTTTCTTTTTCATAAGACAGTGCATGATAAATATGCCTAAAGGGAAAAATCCTTTTGTTTAAAAGTAAGCAAGTCCTTACCCTGTGATGTTCAGTGTTTCTTAGTTTTTTTTAGAAATTTGTTTACCCTGGGAAAACTAATTCTAAGGCTGTTTACTGATTGATTTTAGTGTTTAGTTAAATTCAAATCAGTTCTCTATTTTAAACATGCTTCATCTGGTTCCATATTATGTCACCTTTCCATGTATGACGAGAGCCTCTTCCAGTTGTTATTACACAGGTAAATAAATTAGTAGTAGGCTTGACAGAATTGTAACTACCTGCCTTTTATATTTTAGAGTAAATTTTTCATAGAGTGATTCTGCATGAGTTGAAAGGGACTGTTGCTCAGGGCAGCAGTTATAGTAATGAATTAAGCGTCTAGCAGGTATTTGAATTTATTTTTAATTGTTCATCAGCCATGTGTACAACTTGTATTCTTAGGACTGTAACAGAAAGAAACACAAGGCATTGATCGGGAGCTTTGCATCCTCACCGAATTTCAGAGGGAAACTTTGAGACTCTTAGTTCATTTCTTTAATCAAGGTGCATTTTAATTACCTAAAATGGTTTGGAAATGTTAAAACAAAACAGTCTATTCATGCTTCTTCTGGGGAGATTTAGGATGACGCTCCCAAGTACCAAGTAGATGAGGAACTTTGACTAGCTTGGTGGCAGCAGCAGGAGTAGAATACAAACATCAAATAATAATTAAGATGTTTGGAGCATAAAATAATCCCATCATTGATTTAATACTGGTACTGTGTACTAGGCACTGTGCTTAGTTCTAGGAATATAATAGTGGCAGGATAGATAAACTGCTCTGCCTCATGGAGTTTATAATCTAATATAGTCTAATTTGAAAGTGAGGATCCCTACATTTCTAGAGCCTTCTGTGGGAAAGATACACATAATTAGAATCTCTAGGCACATTAGTTTTCCCATGTACCTTGAGAGTGAAGGAAGATACTGTATTTAATGTTGTGCCTGGCAGGATGAGTTAAATTTTAAGTTATTTTAATTTTAGCTCATTTGCTTCTGCTCCCTGTGTTCGGGGCTCTTTGCTCCAACTTCAGTTAAGAGATTTTGGAGTGTGGAGTCCAGCCGACATGGGTCCAATGTAACACCTGCCACTGACTGGCTGATTGCTTCACCCATCTGGGCTTATTTTTCATCTGTAAAAGAGGGATAGAAGTGCTTCTTTTGAGTGTTAGGTTGAAATGAAAATGTAAAGCTATTAATGGTATGTAATAATGGTTAGCTGTTAAGAGTAAATTTCATCTTTAACATTAGCTTAAGCACAACAATATTAGAGATACAAGTCAGAACCCGGAAAATCGTGTAAGTATTTAAGTCTACTGGAAAGGTTTGAGGCATCATACTCTACTGTTCTTTTCCATTAGTGCAGGTCAAAGAAAATTAGTTCTATAAAATTGTTTCTGTGAATCACCATCTGCTTTGCTTATTTGTTCCTCAAGGTGGAGCTCTTGTTGTTTATCAGATTGTAGCTTTTATCTTGACAAAACATAAAGAAGCAACAACTAAGAAAATTAGATGTTCTGAGGTGGTTTTTTTTCTTTTTCAATAGGTATGACTGGTATCAAACAGAATCTCAAGTAATCATTACACTTATGATCAAGAATGTTCAGAAGAATAATGTAAATGTGGAATTTTCAGAAAAAGAGGTTATTACAGTCTTTGAACTATTTTTTATTTTGAGATTAAATATTTTTATTTGCAAATATAGTATATTGCAGAATAATCTATAGCAGTTGATCACATACACTATTTCTTCCTGAGATGTGGAAAATGCTGATGAAAATCTGAAGCATGGCTTTTCAGCTTGAATGATTTTAAATTTTGAGACAAAAGTATTCATACTGTAGGTTATAGCTAGATGTGCATTATTTTCTTTTTCTTTAGATTTGAAATTCAAAGCAGAACTTGGTTGACAAATATAAAAGACATTAGTAAGATATGTGATTTGGTTACATTTGTGTGGTATACTTTGTGAAAAAGGTCTGCTTATTTGTTGTGTGATTTATATGTCTTAGAATTTACTAACCACATTAAATTAGTGTGACTTGTAATAACTTGATTTCTTAGCATTTAGTAGAAAACTTCAATGATATTTAAGTTAGTGGTAGAAGTAGATGTTTTGCATATGACTCCTTGCTTTTGTTACATATTGTATTGTTTTGCTTTTATATCTTGAGTTTTCTAGAGATTTAAATGTTATATATGTGTTTGAAACATACTATTTTCTGCTTATTTAATTATGTACGTGAGAATCCATGTAAAGGAGACCAAGTAGGAAAAAAAGGATTATTTTGAATTTCTTAAATCTGATATTCCATATAAAGTGTTTAAAACAATCTGCAGCAGTATTGAAGTTCTGCAATTATATTCAGTTTAAGTATTTTACCTTTCATTATATAAATTTATAAAAACATGCTGCCAATTTTGTATTCATTAGTTGTCTGCTTTGGTGAAACTTCCTTCTGGAGAGGATTACAATTTGCAACTGAGACTTCTTCATCCTATAATCCCAGAACAGAGCACATTTAAAGTACTTTCAACCAAGGTAAGACAATTTTAAAAGAGTTGTCAGTAATGGAGACATCTGACTGGCTCAGTAAGAAGAGCATGTGACTCTTGATCTCAGGGTCATGAGTTCAAACCCCACATTGGGTGTAGAGATTATTTAAATGAGTAAAAGTTGTAGTAGTAGTATTTCCAAAATAAAGAAATACTGGTTAACTAATTGCCTGTGCGATTATAAGCTTATAGATCCTTTTAAGCACATATTTTCAAATTAAAAGGAACAGGTTAAATGGGCACCTGGGTGGCTCAGTCAGTCGGGCATCTGCCTTCAGCTCAGGTCATGATCCTGGAGTTCCAGGATCGAGTCCCACATTGGGCTTCCAACTCAGAGGGGTTTCTGCTTCTCCCTCTGACCTTCCTCTCTCTCTTGCTTTTCTCTCTCTCACTCTCTCAAGTAAGTAAATAAAATCTTAAAAAATAAAAAGAAAGAGACAGGTAAATAAGGACAATAAATTTTGAGTAACAGTTTTCCCCTCCCCAGATTCTAGGACAATGGAATTTAAAAATCAATTTAACCTCAGTAGTGTTTGTATACTTAAGATTGTTAAATTTCTTAAAGAGGTTTTCAAAAAAAAGATGAAATTATCAGCCTCTCTTTAGGATTTGATACCAAAAGTCTCTTCTCTTAAACTTGTCTCTTTTGATGTATAAATATTTTCTTACCCTACCTTAACATAGTTAAAAATACAAACTACTGTGAAGATGAATCTGCTCTTTTTTTTTTGTTTTTTAATTAAGCTGAATTTTAGAATACTTTATGAGGGAATACTGAGTGGTTTAAACTGCAGTTCGAGTAATTATATAATTTTTAGATTTCTTTGTATTTTCAAAAAGAAGTAAAAAATGCGATAGAATTAAAATTCATAGAATGTTTTAAATAGCAATCAGAAGATGTAGGTAGTATAAGTAGGACAAGTACTGAACTGAAAAATAAAAAAATCTGACTCTGGTTCTTTGCCCTGTGAATTTAGACTAGTCACAAAATTATTACAGGACTATTCACTGTCCTTTAAAATGAGAGATATGGACTAAATGAGCTCTGAAATTTTTTCATCTATAAAATTGTATGAAGGTATATAATGAGGTATGACAGCAGATGATATATGTATACTTTTTCCATTACTGCACCTTCTTTATACACATGTCTTACAACATACTGTGTTAGTAACTGTTGAGTTTTAAGTTCTAAGGATGTGTGAATTTTCCTATCCTAGGATAGAATCAGGGTTGGCCTTCGTCTGGGAAAATATGGTAACTGGGCCTGCAGAAAGAAGAGGATACCTGCAGAGCATTTGAGCAGAAGTGCAAAGTTAAGAAGTGGTAGTTTTTTGTTTTTTTTAAAGATTTTATTTATTTGACAGACAGGGAACACAAGCAGGGGGAGTGAGAGAGGGAGAAGCAGGCGCCCCGCGGAGCAGGGAGCCCGATGTGGGGCTCCATCCCAGGACCCTGGGATCATGACCTAAGCTGAAGGCAGACGCTTAACAACTGAGCCACCCAGGTGCCCCAAGAAGTGATAGTTTTTTGCATCTAGTTAGAAGTGATTTGCCCACTTATCTATTTGAAGATTACAAAGTACAGAGCTGTTAAATTATGAGTGAGAGAAGAAACAGTTGTTTGGGTGATAGAAAGTGAGAAAAAGGGATGAAATCTTAGCAAGATTTTGGTCTTACACATAGTGTAGAATTTGTTCAGTAAAAGAAGTTGGGTAAATAACCACAAAACTCTAGCTAGATTTGGGTCAGAAAGTCATGAGTTTGGCATTTTTGTACATATTTTTATCAACAGGTTGTTAATGCATGTTCTTTTGAAGTAGTTTAATAGATGGTAAATGACTTAAAAACTTGTGTTACTGGGTCTCCTCATAAAATTTATGGAAGAATAGAATGGTAATAAATACATAAGTTTGTGTGGCTAGAATTGAGGATGTTAATGAAGCACTGTTATCTCTCATTCTTTAATTCTCTTTTGAAACTTGAGTGCTTGTTGATGCTAACCATTCTGCAACCCCACCCTGCTGTTTTCCCAGTTTGCTTTCTTGGTCCCTTCAGTCTTTAAATGCTACATAACTACTTCTCTCTTTTGTATAGTAGTTTTGTATAGTAGTTTATAGTAGTTTCATTCCCCTTGCGTTTAGTCTGTGAGGATGAGAAGCAAGTCATATTTGTGTGTTTGTATATGCTCCAGGTAAGGATGCCCCAGTTAACTCCACAAACAATGAGTAATTTTTTAGCGTAAGTATGATCCATTTGCTAAATTTGCCTGTATCTCTGTGTATTGTACATAGTCTGCTGCTCAGTAATTGTTTAGTGAATGAATTTAAATTGGATTCTGATATTAACCCTTTGAAGTTGACAGAGTATTTTTATTCGTTTTGTAGATGAAAAGAAACAGGTTCATGGACTTTAAATGCTTTCCCCGAGAGTTTACATAGTTACTAAATTGTTCATCCTGGCCCAAGAGTAATACTTTTATTTCTGGAAAGCTAGTGCTTCTTTGCTTAGGTTTTTCTAAGTTCTGTATTAAAGAATTAAAATTCTTAAGATGTCTAATGGAAGATGATTATTTTTCTTGTCTTAACCCAAAATAATATATATTAGTTTTGTTAGACTACCAACTTTTAAGCTGTATTTTATGGGAAACAAATTGAAATAATTGCACTTAATTTTATCTTAAGGGAAATGAAAGTTTTGAATCTTTTTTTCATACAGCAGAGGGAGACTGTTAAAATACTGAAAATAAAATTTTTCTGTGGGTTACTGAGGCTTATTTAATGATACTAAAAGAAAAATAAGTCATTTGACTTTTATATGTATTCAGGTGTCTTGAACCCTTTATGTGAGTTGAGAAAAGAATTGTTCTGTTTAGAAGAATCTGTTTAAAATTAGAGATTCCATAAAATCTGTGCTTTAAAACGGTTGTTTCTTTGCTTTGAGAATCCAGTTTCTTTTCCACCTTCAAGGTTGAATAAATGTTGCATATTCATGTATAATCGTTGGTTAAGTGTTATTAATTCAAGTGAAATATAATTTGCAATGGAAATAAGAGAAGTAGGACCCTTAAATTAATGAAATAGCATTTCTTAACCAAATATTTTACAATGTCGTATCTGGGTCTTTCCAAGTCAGAATTCGATTTTTTTTTCAGTACCTCTGATAGTTTTTTCTACCCTTTATTGAATACCAGCTTTCATATCTGCCTGTTAATTCATTTTCTTTATTAAGAAACTGTAGTGTTTCTTTTATTCCATCTTGTTAATTTCATGACACTATTCTCTGCTCACAATCACAAGATTATAACTTCAGTGACAGCTATGCTGTGAAATACTCATTTTAAAGATTAATATTCACTCCTTCTAAAAAACTAGAATTTTCAAAATCCTTTGGAGTAAATTTACCCTTGTAGAAATGTTCTTCTGGGCACCTGGCTGACTTAGTTGGTGGAGTGTGTGACCCTTGATCTCGGGGTTGTGGGTTCGAGCCCCCTGTTGGGTATAGAGATTACTTAAAAATAAAATCTTCAAAGGGGAAAAAAAAATGTTCTTCTATTTCTGTTTTTTGGTTTTTTGGTTTTTTTTAAAGATTTTATTTATTTATTTGACAGAGACACAGCGAGAGAGGGAACACAAGCAGGGGGACTGGTAGAGGGAGAAGCAGGCTTCCTGCTGAGCAGGGAGCCCGATGTGGGGCTTGAACCCAGGACCCTGGGATCATGACCTGAGCCAAAGGCAGATGCTTAACGACTGAGCCACCCAGGCACCCCACTTCTATTCCTGTTTTTAGTCAAAGCAGTTTTTTTGTATTATAGCTATATAAAATATGAAGGCTTTTAAATGGAATTGTGGGAAGTAAAATGTCTTTACTTGGAGACAAATAATTGCTCCCTTCTTAACTCAATAAAATTGAGAAGTTTTAGAGTGAATTCCTTTTCTTAATATTCATAGAAGAATCCTGATGATGATGTGATAGAGTTGGAGATGTTTGGGCAGGATATTTCTGCTTTTTTAAACACACAGAGATGTGGGGGTTTTTTGATTGTTTTAGGTCTTTTTTTTTTTCTTTAAGATTTTATGTGTTTATTTAGAGAGCACACACGCGAGCAGAGGAGCGGGTCTGGGGAGAGGGAGAGAGAATCCCAACCAGACCCCGCACAGTGCAGAGCGTGAGGCAGGGCTCAGTCCCATAACCCTGAGATCATGACCTGAGCCAAAATCAAGAGTCCGACGCTTAACTGACTGAGCCACCCAGGCGCCACATGTTTTATGTCTTTGATACAGTGGTTGTGGTAATAGTTTCTGTGTTTTTTTTTTAAATAAGTGATTAGTTGCTGTAATCCACAAATCGTTTTTTGAAGTGTATTCTTGCCCCCTTTTCTACTATTGCATATTCTTATTTTCAAAAGAAAAGGATTTTACTACAAGTACTGCCTATAGCTGTCTTTTTAAATTTAACCATACATTTTGGATAATTTTTTGATGCCCTTAAGTATTCTACAGCAAAGTATTCCACTGTGTGCATTTATTGTAGCTTAGTTAACCAGTCCCTACTGTTTGACCTGTGCAGAATTATAGTAGGTAACTGTTTTGACTGCTGTGTATTATCCCATGTAATCCACACAAATACTGCATGGTGTAGGTATTTTTATCACCTATTTACAGGTATAAACTGAACCCAGAGATGTTAAATAATTTGCCCAGATTTTTTTAGCTAATTATGATGATGAAGATAATGATAATAGCATTCAGTTATTTGCCAGACACAGTGCTCTGTTCTTTTCCCACATGGTTTCATTTAACCCTGATAAGAACCCTAAATGAGGTAGACCCTATTAATCACTTTTTACAGGAGAAACGGGCTCAGTGAGATTAGTTACTTGTTCATGGTCATATTTCCAACAGGTAGCACCTATTTATGACTCTTCTCTAAAATTATAATACAGTTGATAGTTTTTGTCCTGTTTTTAACCTCTGCTTATTTCTGAGGAAATAAGTAGAACTTCTAGCAGTAAAAGACACTTCCAGCAAGTTGTCTGTCTATCTTGGCTGTCTCATCTCTAAAATATGGATGGTAATCTCCTTTTACAGGGTTGTTCTATTAACTGAGCTGACATACACGAAGTACACAGGGTTTTAATAGTGCTCAATAAATGTTATTGCTATTAGTATTTTATCCTGATTATTCAGATTTTTATTCAGGTTATAAAAGCAATAAATGCATATCATAGAAAATTTAGAAAAATATAAAGGAGCTGAGAAAGTAATCAGTCTCACTACTAATGACATTTTGACAAACTTCTAGGAAACTAGAATATTTAGATCTTTCACTACAGGTGATATATACTGGAATTTTTTGTTTATGGGAATATTTCTTAGTGATTTCTTCAGGAAGAATAGAGACTGTGATCTTAGGTACTATCACAGTGCCTTGCCCACAGTACTCAGTAAATACTTGAATTGTACTATTAGAACTTCTGTGATTTTTTAGTTTCTCGTCATTAATTACTGTCTTCTGCATTTTAAAAAATGATTACAAAATGATTTGAGTGTAAAAATAAAGATGGTAGATGTGTGCAGTATGGCTTCAGGAAGACTGAGTTTACTCTATTTTTGGAGGAAGCGGTCATGTACAGCCATTAAACACGTAAAGAGCTGAGTAAGAGACTATTGGGAAAATTACATTCTAAAGGTCAGGAACAATTGTTTAATGACTACAGCCTTGAAACAGATGGTTGTCAAAACTTTGCCTGAAAAAGTTTAGCAGTAAACTGCCACAGCTCTCTAGTCTCTGAGAAAGATGCCCTCACGGTCAGTCTGTGACAGCAAGTGGGAGGTTTACCCTCCTCCTAAGAAGGTGATGTCTGGATGCCATGACCCTTTTGGGGTCATGGCTTCCCTTTAAATCTGAAGTTATTTCATTGGAAAATATTAAATGGTCTGTGTAAAGAATTGAGAAGTGGGTGATAGTATGCAAAATCATGAAAACTTAACAATCTGGAACAGCAGGGATTCTTACTTAGTAATCTGTGAATACTGCTTTGGGATATTACTGAAAACCTTCCCCGGGCATATGAGAGGAACATTCAAACCAAGGTTTTAAGTTAACTTGTAAATGATTTTGACTTAAATGAACATAGAATAGCTTATTAATAGTTGCAATAAAAATACCTGCAATTGGGGCGCCTGGGTGGCTCAGTTGGTTAAGCGACTGCCTTCGGCTCAGGTCATGATCCTGGAGTCCCTGGATTGAGTCCCGCATCGGGCTTCCTGCTCGGCAGGGAGTCTGCTTCTCCCTCTGACCCTCCCCTCTCTCCTGTGCTCTCTCTCATTCTCTCTCTCAAATAAATAAATAAAATCTTTAAAAAAAAACCTTTTAAAAAAAATAAATAAAAAAAAATATCTGCAATTGGGCTGTTGGTTACTCTTGGAGATACCTGCCAGGATCATTAAGACTTAAAACTTCATTTTTAAAGGCACGTATAAGCGTTGAAAGTGAAATAGGGGTAAAAAGGAATTCACAGAAAATTAGCTCCCCCCACTTTTATCTTTTTAAAAAGCTACTTTAAGTGTGTTTTATTATGTGCAGCTATTTTAATGAATGGATTAAATATAATTTCAGGTTCAGGTCAGGGTGTCTCACTTGATACACGTTGTTACTAAGAGCTTTGACTTTGGCCTTACAAAGACCTCTTGATTCATACGGCACAATTACTCCAGTTACAGTGGCTTCAGTAGATGTGAGTGCTAGTGTATGCTGCCCTCTAGATGAAACAAGGAGCATTTTATAGACCGTGCTTAAGTGCAGAACAGGAGGTGCGAATAGAGGGTGCCCTGAGGCAGAGGTTAGTTAAGGATAGTGTTGCCAGGTCTTCATTTCCAGTTGAGTTGAAAATTAAAGGAACAAGATGAAGTTTTAAATTTTAGGATGATAATATCCCTTTTCAGTAACTGTTGCTGTGTCATCGCCAGCTATTAGATTTTTGCCCCTTTTTGATAAATATTCCAGCAGTAACAACTTAAAATAACCAAATTATTATCACTTAATACTGTGTATGAGAAAATATAGGTAGTGTTTTACTTTATAAAAATTAGTCATTCATTTTAGAGAATTCTAGAGATCCTTAAAATTGTTTTTATGTAGAATTTAAACACATAAATTACATTAAAAATACTGTACTTTTGGTCTCTTTCCCAGTGACATTTGTTTCATGGTTTTTTCACTATGAAAACAGTTTTTTGTTAAATTTCTGTGCTAAAGAAAATACAAATACTCAGACTATACCCCTTCTATACCATCACTTCCTATCTGATTAAAATTATTGGCAGATTTCTTGGTTAGTGTTTAGTTAAGGTATTTTAAAATATAAATTTTAAGGATTCTGACACTTAATGCAGGTGGTAGAAAGATTACCAGTAATTGCTAATTTAAATGATTTATCTGATTTAATGGCGTTGAAGAACCGGCATGAATAGGCTTTTCTTTCTGTTACATTTGTCTTTTGATTTTTTTTTTCCTATTTACAAAAGTAAATCCTTTTCTTAGAAAAAATTAGAACATAAAATTCTATTTTGAGGCATGTGTGGGTGGCTTAGTTGGTTAAGCATCCGACTCTTGCTTTTGACTCTGGTCATGATCTCAGGGTCATGAGATGGAGCCCTGCATTGGACTCTGTGCTGGGTGTGGAGCCTGCACTTAGAATTTTCTCTCTACCTTTCCCTCTCCCCGCGCTCACACTTCCTTTCTCTCTAAAATATATTTATAAGACTGAGGGCGCCTGGGTGGCTCAGTTGGTTAAGCGACTGCCTTCGGCTCAGGTCATGATCCTGGAGTCCCTGGATCAAGTCCCGCATCAGGCTCCCTGCTCGGCGGGGAGTCTGCTTCTCCCTCTGACCCTCCCCCCTCTCATGTGCTCTCTCTCTCAAATAAATAAATAAAATCTTAAAAAAATATATATATATATATATATTTATAAGACTGATAAGATCTTTTTATAAAAATTCTATTTTGATTCTTAAACTGTTTGCATAATAATTTATTAGTGCTATAAATGCTGATTTTGCTAGGCTTAAATTGGGAGTGAGCATTATTTGAACAAGGAAAACAAAAGGTATATGTAAGTGCTCCGTGAGTGTATGTTACGGTTAAGGGTGGACTCTAGGGGACCAGCCTTGATTAGATAATTAAAGATGCTTTTAATATTTCATTTTAATAAGTGAAGCTAGTTCAGCATTCAGAGGCTCTTCATAGTTTGCCTTACACCTCTTTCATCTGTATTTTTTACTGTTCTAACATAAATCCTGGACTTGAGACAAATTGGTCTTGTCTGTACTCCCTGATGCACTGTGTCCTTTGAAACCTCAGGGCTCCAGTTTCAGGCTGTTGCTTTTGCCTCTGGAGACCTCCCCCTTCCACCATTGCAAATGCTCCTGCCCCTCGAAGCTCTTCAAGATGCACTGAAACTTTTTCTTTTCACACCCATTTGTAATCTCTGCTAAACTTTTAGAACATTTATTTGCCTCTTGATCAACTTTCTTTTAGTATCTCACCTACTTTCAGATGGCCAAGAACACGTTTTTAGTATTTTAAAAGTCCACCACATCCCTGAAGATTACAACTTGCTCATATTGGGTGTTTAATAATTATTGACTGAATTATTATAAAAATTTTAGCATTAGTTGTATTATTTTTATACAATGATAAGAATTTGTCTCAGCTCTCAAATGGGTTAATGTACAAGCAAATGTGGTAATTCCTTTATTTTTTTAAAATATTGATTTATTGGGGCACACGTCGGTTGGGCGGCTGCCTTTGGCTCGGGTCATGATCCCAGGGTTCTGGGATTGAGCCCCATGTGCTGCTCTCCCCCCCCCCCCCCGTGTGCTCTTTCTCACTCTCAAATAAATGAGTTCTTTAAAAAAAAAAAAAAAGATTTATTTATTTATTTTAGAGCGCGTGAGCAGGGGGAGAAGCAGAGGGGGAGAGAGAAAGCGAGAAGGAAAGGGAAGCGGACTCCCCGCTGAGCATAGAGCCCGGCAAGGAGCTTGATTTCAACAACCAGAGCTGAAATCAACAGTCAGATGCCTAACTGACTGAGCCACCCAGGCACCCCTATAGTAATTCCTTTAGAACAGGGTTTCTCAGTGGGGGGCGCTGTTGACATTTTGGGTTGGATAATTCTTTGTTGTGGAGGGGTTGCCCTTTATGTTGTAGGGTGTTTAGGAGCATCCCTAACCCCCACCCCAGTTGTGAAGACCAACAATAACCATAAACATTGCCAAATCACCCCTGGTTGAGAACAGTGCATTGGAAGAAAAAAACAGGAATTTCAAGACTTAATTATAGCTTATAGTATGTATGTATGTTGTTTTTGAAGGGTGGCTTTTAAATAGAAACAAAATGTTTCAAAGTTCTTCAAATTTAACCTAGTATAATTTAAGGAAATTTTCTTGAGGGCACTGTTAATTCTTACAAAATTTTATGACTTAAGGAAATTGCATTTGTTTTTTACTGTTTTGTATATTTTACATGGAATAATAAATTTTTTTTGGTGTTTCCTCCAGATTGAAATTAAAATGAAAAAGACAGAGGCTGTGAGATGGGAAAAGCTAGAGGGGCAAGGAGATGTGCCTAAACCAAAACAGTTCATAGCAGGTTTGTTTTCTGGCCTTGATGAACTTTAAATTCATATTGTGTTACATAGTTGAAGTTAAATAGTAATGAGCATTCTTCCTACTTTCATTATTTATGTTCCCAAGAAAAGATATATTGAGTGCAATAAGATTGCTCTGTAATGAATACAAAGTAGCCTTTCATGTGAAGTTTCTACCTTTTTCAGTTCTTCAACTCAGAATACAAGTGAATGCTGGAATAAACCCTGAGGGCGTTGGGTTTATATTGTTTACCCAGTCACCGTATGACATTAGTTGAGGGTTGTTTTTGTGTGTTGCCCTTTCCTATTGCTGCTTTTTGGATTGTAAGTGGATTAGAGGTTTATTCTGCTGAAATAATATCCTCCTCTTCCCTCTCCCTTTCATTTATTCCTTTCTATTTCTTCTGATATTGTCAACTCTAATTTCCTGGACTTTCAGGGCTTCACAGAGTAAAATACTAACCCATTTCACTCTATTGCTCCTAAAGAAGTGCTCACAAACAGGTCATGAAAACCTAAGAAAAGCCTAGGAGAAGAGTGGAAAACTAGGGTTGATTATTTTTAATACTGTAAGGGACAGACTACTGTATGTTGGGTCAATTTTAAGCCTATGCAATAGACAGGTGTTTTTCTAATGGAATGATTAACCTGCTAGATACTCTTAGAACTACAACCTAAGAGTGTATTTTATAGCAATGGCCTCATTAATGAAAGGAGAGAAATTTCTTTTTGATTAATGTTCTGATTTGATGACTAAAATGAGTTAATACTGTGTTTCAGTTACTTTTAGATTTTTCACTGTTCTTTCTGTAACATAAAACAGATTTCCTTGTGGCACCTTTTAGAAAACACTGAGTTAGCCAACAAATCATTCATTTTATTTTATTTTTATTTTGAAATAATTTTAGATGCCCCTAGAAGTTGCGGAAATGATGAGTTCTCATGTACTCTTCACCCAGCTTCCCTGCATAATAACATCACAACTAGTCTATTGTGTAATTAGCAAAACCAGGAAAATTGACACCAACAGATAATTTTTTAGGATTGAAATATTTGAAGTTGGTATTTCTGCTTCACATTTTATTTGAAAGACAGAGGAAGGATGTTATGTGCTTCTTTTGGGTCTGACTCGCAGAGACTTGGGGGCTGAGGTTTATATATAGCTCAGAAAGCATTTAAAAAAACAAAACAAAACACTTTAAATGTAGTATCTCACTTGATTCTAACAACAGCCCTCTATAGTAGGCAGACCTATTTTACAGGCTTCGAAAGTAAGCAACTTGCTTAAGCTCACCCAGCAGTTTTCATTGCCTAGGACTAAACCCTGGTCTTCACGGTCTGGGTCTGGTTCTTACATAAACCCTATATGTGATACTGGTTGTTGCTGCATCTTCTAACAATGGAAAAAAGTCTCTGCTGACATGACTATCTTTGCAGTTATTTGATATTACAATGAATGAACAAGGAAGTTAGGTTACCTATCCATTCCTCAGTAGTTTATCTACCATCTACAGGTGTTAAAGTTTTTCTGAGATTAAATATAAAGATTTTTTAGTGCTATGGTTGCAAAGTTTTTCTAAACTCAATGCCTTGGATATTTCAGATGCTATTCCTTCTGTCCTGTTTTATATTTTTGTAAGGAATTAATATGCTTGTCAGATTCCTGTGTCCTGCAAGCTGGAGACTGCAGATAAGGGCAAGTTGCTTGACCTGTCTGGGCCAGTTTTCTTATCTGTAAAATGGAGGTTAGAACCTGTGTTCCCATTCTTCTGGGGAGTCAGCATTAGGATTAATTAAACCCATGTTTTTTAGGCTTTTAATTTACTATGACATATTTTTTTGTTTCTTTGGCTACTAGTGAAAATGCACATAGACACACGGGATTACTGATAGAGGAAGGGTGGGTAGATCAGAAAACTGTATGCTTACCCTAAGTAAAATTGTGAGGGGTGTTGTTTAGTTTTGTTTTGCTGGGGAGATAGGCAAGAGAAAGACTTACAGGTGAAGAGAAGAGATGGAACAACAAACTGAATGGTTAGTGGTTTCTCATTTCTGAACTATTTTGAGGAAAGGGATATAGAGAGGTAGTAGTGGAAGGAGGGACATGTAATGTGTCCTAATTTATTAATAGGGAAACTTTGAATCAGGTTTTTTTAAGCTCTGTAGCTACACTGTCCAGTATAGTCACCACATGTATCTGCTGAGCATTTGAAAATGACTAGTCTGGATTGAGTTGTGCTGGAGTATAAAATACCAGATTTTGAAGACCGTATGAAAGAAAGAACATAAAATGTTTTAATATTGATCATGTTGAAATGATACCGTTTTGAATATATTAGGTTAAATAAAATATATTATTAAAATGCATTTCACCTGATGATTCTTAGTAACACGGCTACTAGAAATTTTTGAATTATGTATGTGGCTCACATTTGTGGCCTGCGTTATATTTCCATTGGAGAGTGAACAGAACTGCTCTTATAACTTCTAGGTAGATTACTTTTTTTTTTTTTTTTAGGTAGATTACTTTTTAATTACTTGGGTGCCACCATCTTGATTCCCTTAGTCTTTAGGATAGCCTTGGCAGTGCCCTGAGCCTCTGGGCCAGTCAGTAGCCTCTCTGGTTGTAAGCAGCCTCCATTTACCCCAGTGTGCCCTACAGGTACTGTTATTTTCAATGTGTGCGTGAGTGGACATTGAACTCTAAATGATCACATGGTGTATTTTTCAACATTCAAGAATTGCTTATTATCTCCTATTGAAGTAATCTAATAATTTAATGTGGGGAGAGGATGGAGTCTTAACTCACTGTCTAATGGCATGGATTTGTATTTTCAGTTTAGCTCTACTCTGAAAGAGAAGCACCTCAAAAAAGTCACATTTTTAACATTAAAATCTTGTTTGTAAGAGAAATTTCTTAATGAAGCATTATTTAAAAACACTATTTTTAGAATTGTTTATACTATCTCTGCAACTTTTCTGTAAATATAAAAGTTCTAGTATACTTCTCACTCAGTCCCCTCATTATTAACACAAAGAATCTGTTTTTAATCTAATTTTGCATAATATATCAAAAATGTACACTTTATTAGATTTTGCTCAAAAGAAACTTCCGGATTTTACATTACGCTGATTCAGTTTTTAGAAGTGTAAATCTGATTATTGATGTATCTATCAGAAAGACATTTATTATAAACATGAAATTTAGTGACCTGAACTATTTGCTAAGATGTTCTATATACCATGGTCACAAAGTTTACATATTCTTGACCTAATCTTCACATGTTGGTTAATCACTTCTGTCTTTTTTACTCCATAGATGTAAAGAACTTATATCCATCATCATCTCACTATACAAGAAATTGGGATAAATTGGTTGGTGAGATCAAAGAAGAAGAAAAAAATGAGAAGTTGGAGGGAGATGCAGCTTTAAACAAATTATTTCAGCAGATCTATTCAGATGGTTCTGATGAAGTGAAACGTGCTATGAACAAATCATTTGTAAGAACATAAGCTTGAAAAACACATATTGTGGTAGTAAATTTCAGAAATTTTATAAGATTACGTAGGCATTTTGAAACCAAATTGCATGTATTGTAGTTGGGAGGCCTTTTTGAATAGGCTTCATCTGAACATTTCTTTCTCCTCTAAACTTAGAGTAATTATTGGGGAAGTTGGAAACTTGTGGGGGAGTTGAGACTCAAGTGGTTTATTCCAAATAAATATTTTTTAGTCATTGAGTTAGAACTTGGAAGGCTAAGAAATACTCTAATTACTGCAGTTGGATTTATCACAATAGCTGAAGGAGCCTCCATTAGAACCATATATAGTGGCCTCAGTGTCAGAGATGAAGAATATAGACAGGAAACTGCCAGAACAGTGTTTGGCAAGTAGAAAGTGCATATTAATTACTCATTGGTTTGTTGATTAAGAAAATAAGGCCCAAGACAACCTAAATATCACCCCGAATTAGGCCTCAAGTTCTGAGATTTTAATAACAAGTCATCTCTGTTTAACTAGGTTGATTATTTTGCATTAGTTGTGATCATTTGACTTTTATCAGTAGCTTTGGAAATGTGACTCTCTTCTTTTAAGGCATTTAGATTCAAATTAGTACTTAGTTAATAAATGTCTTTTGAGACTCAGATATTCCACAGAAGTTACTGTGTTGTAACTGCTCATGATTGAGCTTTTCACTGTTGATTTAAAAAAGTTTTTTTAAACTTTTTATGTTGAAATAATTATAGATTTATATGCAGTTGTAAGAAATAATGCAGAGATCCCTTGTATCCTTTACACAGTTTCCCCTAGCGGAATCCTCTTGCAGAACTATAGTACAGTATCACAACCATGATAATGACAGTTCAGATAGAGAACATTTCCACTGCCAGAGGATTCCTTCACTGTTGTCATTTTATACCATGCACACTTCCTCCCACCACTGCCTCTCCTTAACTCCTGCCACCACTAATCTGACAAGTCTTTGTGAGATACATAGTTTGCAAATACTTTCTCTCAGTCTGTAGTTTGTCTTTTTATTTTCTTTTTTGCAGAGCTAAAGTATTTAATTTTGATGAAGTTCAGTTTATCAGTTTTTCCTTTTATGGATTATGCTTTTAGTACAAGTCTAAGAGCTTTTAGTATCAAGTCTAGAACTTTTGCCTAGTCCTAGATCTGAAAATTTCTTTCAATAAAAGTTTTATAGTTTTACATATTACATTGAAGTCCATGATCCATTTTGAGTTAATTTTTATATATAAAGTTGAAATGTAGGTTGAGGGGTTTTTTTTGTATGTTTTGGTTTTGGTCTGTACGTGTTCATTTGCTCCAGAACCAGTTGAAAAACTGTCTTTCTTCCATTGAGTTGTTTTTGCATATCTCTAAAATTACTTGCGCGTATTTGTCTCAGTCTATTTCTGGGTTCTCTGTTTCATTGATCTACATGTCTATTCCTCTGTAATATTACAGTCTTGATTATTTTAGCTATGTAAGTTTTGAATCCAGGAAGAGTCATTCCTTCTACTTGGTTAATCATTTTCAAAATTGTTTTAGATATTCCAGTTCCTTTGCTTTTCCACATAAACTTTAGAATATTTTGTTTATATGTATCAAAATATCCTGTTAGGAATTGCATTGACTGTATATCAGTTCGGAGAGATTGACATTTTTACCGTGTTGAATCTTCCAATCCATTTATTTAGATCTTTGATTCTTTCATCAGCATTGTGCAGTTTTCCACATGTAAATCCTAAACATGTTTTGCAAGATATACCTAAGTATCCTTTTTTTTTTGAGTGATTGTAAATTATATTGTATATTTAACTTTCGTGTCCATATGCTAGTATTTAGAAATACAGTTGGTTTTTTTATCTTACATTCTGTGACCTTGCTAAACTCACTTATTCTAGGGAATTTTTTTGTAAATTACATGTGATTTTCTATGTAGACAGTCATATCTTCAAAGAGGGACTTTTTAAATATGGTATTTGTGACTTTTATCTCCTTTTTTTTAGCTGTATTGCAGTGGCTAGAACTTCTGGCACTATGTTGAAAAGTGTGGTGAGAGTGGACATTTATGCCTTGTTCCCCATTTTAAGGGAAAACCATTCAGTCTTTCACCATTAATTATAATGTTAGTGGTAGGCTTTTTGCAGATGCTCTGTCAGGTTAAAGTTCTCTATTCCTTTTGTGAGATTTTTTTATCATGAATGGCTGTTGACTTTTTGGAAGGTAGCTATTAGGCTCACCACGATACCACCAACACTGCACAGCTAGCTGTTCACTTTTTGAATTTGAATGCTTTTTCTGCATTGATCAAAATGATTATGTGATTTTTCTTCTTTAACCTGTTACAACGGTGATTTTATATGATTAATATGATATTTCTACTAGAACCAACCTTGCATCCTTGGCATAAGCCTCACCTGGTCATAGTGTATAATTCTTTTTGTATTTTGCTCAATTTTACTTTCAGATACTTTGTTAAGGATTTTTGTGTCTATATTCATGAGGGATATTGGTCTGTAGTATTCTTTTTTTGTATGTCTTTTTCTGGTTTTGGTATCTGTGTAACACTAACTTCATAAAATGAATTGGGAAGTGCTCTATCTTCTTCTGTTTTGGGGAAGAGATTATGTAGAATTGGTGTTAGTTTTTCTTTAAACTAGTGAAACCATCTGGGCCTGGATATTTCTTTTTTGGCAAGATTTTAAATTACAAAATTATTCTAATAGTTTATAGGACTGTTCAGATTATCTGTTTCATATTGAGTGACTTGTGGCAGTTTGTGTTTTTGAGCATAAATGCTATTTAGTTTGTCTAACCTGTCAGTGTTGGTAGTATTTTCTTACTGTTTTTGTTTTGATATTTACAAGGTCTGTAGTGATACTCCATTTCATTCCTATGGCGGTAATTTGTGTCTTCTTTCAGTCTTGAGGTTTGTCAGTGTTACTGAATTTTTTTTTCCCCCACAGAATCAGCCCTTTGTTGACTTAAGACATTTCTTCAGTTTTTTATTAGAAATTCCATTCATTTCTGTTCTTTTTTATTTTCTCCCGTCTGCTTGCTTTGGGTTTATTTTGCTATCTTTGTAGGTTGTTCAGATGTTAATTAGATTGTTGATTTGACTTTCTGTTTTCTGTTGTGTATGTTTATGCTATAAATTTCCCTGTTAGCGGGGTTTTAGCTGTTTCTCACAAGTTCTAATGTTATATTTTCATTCGGCTTAATATGTATTTTGATTTCAGTTGAGACTTCATCACATGGATTGTTTAGAAGTGTGTTGTTCAGTTTCCAAGTGTTTGGAGATTTTCCTGTTAACCTTGTTATTATTGGTTTCTAATTTTATTCCATTGTGATTTGAGACTATGTACCATGTGATGTACATTCTTTGTTTTATTGCCTAGCATTTGGTGTATCTGAAGTTTATGTTTCGCTTGAAAAGAAGGTGTGTTCTCTTGTTAGAAGGAGTGTTCTATAGATGTTGCTTGATATTGTTGAATTCTTCTGTATTGCTGATTTTGTCTTGTTCTGTCAATTTTTGCTTCACATATTTTGCAGCTCTTTTTGCTGCATATGCATTTAGGATTGCAGTATCTTCATGGTGGATTGGCCTTTTTATCATATATACATGTCATTCTCTAGCTCTGGTAATTTTCTTTGCTCTGATATTAATGTAGCCAGTTCTTCTGTCTTTTGATTAATTTTTGCACGATGTCTTGTTCCATTCTTTTATTTCTTTTTTTATTTTATTTTATTTTTTTTTAAAGATTTTATTTATTTATTTGAGAGAGAGAGAATGAGAGACAGAGAGCACGAGAGGGAAGAGGGCAGAGGGAGAAGCAGACCCCCTGCTGAGCAGGGAGCCCGATGTGGGACTCGATCCCGGGACTCCAGGATCATGACCTGAGCCGAAGGCAGTCGCCCAACCAACTGAGCCACCCAGGCGCCCCCATTCTTTTATTTCCAACCTATCTATATCATATTTAAATTGATTGAGTCCTACTGTTTTTTAAAGTGAGTTTCTTGGAGACAGCATATAGTTGGGTTATATTTTTTCATCTCTTCTGCTAGTCTCTGTCTTTTAATTGACATATTCAGATCATTTACATTGAATATAATTACTGATATTTTAGGACTTTAATTCTACCATTTTATTTTTTTTGTTCTTTTGTTTTTCCTGCCTTCCTCTGAGAGTACTTGTAAATATGTTTTAGTTTCATTTTTATTTATTTATAATTTTTTTTAGTGTTTCTTCTTTGTATAGCCTTTTTAGTGGTTGCTCTGTATACTAGCTATATTATACATAGCTTATCAGAGTTTACTTGTGTCATTTTCTTGTCAGTTTGAGTGAAGTGTAGAAACCTTACCTCCTCCCTTTATGTCCCTTTACTCTCTCTCATTTATAATTTTCACAGGTATTTCCTCTACATACATTGTTAATTTTCATTCAACTGTCACATGTAATTTAGAAAGCTCAAGAGAAAAAGCAAATTCTGTTTTATTTGTTTTCATTTCTAATGTTCTGAGGTTCTGTTATTTGTTCTTATTTTAGAGAACTTCAGGCATTATTTTTTTAATAATAATAATAATAATTTTTTTTTTCTTTTTTTTAAGTAGGCTGCATGCCTAGAGTGGAGCCCAATGCGGGGCTTGAACTCAAGACCTGAGCTGAGATTGAGTCATATGCTTAACTGATTCAGGTGCTCCCTGGCATTCTTTTAGATCTGCCTGTGACAGATTCTCTGTCAGCAAGGATTTCTTTGGGTTTATTCTGATTGGGGTTTGTTGAATCTGTAGGTTTATGTGTCTTGCCAGATTTGGGAAATATTCAGCCATTATTGCATTGAGTACTTTTTCAGATCTACCTTCTTCCTGAAACCTGAGGATATAAGATAAATATTTTGTTACAGTATCACACATCCCTGGGACTTCTTAATTTTATCTCTCTTTTCTCTCTGTTGTTCAGATTAGGTGATTTATATTGTCCTGTTTTCAGGTGCACTGATGCTTTTCTCAAAAGGTCCCTTCTATTCTGTTCTTTAGCGTTATCCACTTACCTTTGTATTTCAGTTGTAGTTTTTGATTCTGAAACATTTGATGGTTCTTTAGATTTTCTTTTCTTTGCTGTATTGTTCTATTTTTCATTTGGTTCAAGCAAATTCATGATTTCTAGTAAAGCATTTTTTTACTATGATTACTTTAAAATCTTTGTCAGATAATTTTAACATTTTTCTCATCTCAACATTAGCATCTGTTGATTGTCTTTTTTTAAAAAAAAAATAGAATCTGAAATTTTCCTTGTGCTTGGTGTTTTTTACCAGCAACAAGTGATTTTCAGTTGAAACTTGGATGTTTTCATGTTCTGCTGTGAGACTGGATCTTATTTAAATCCTCTATCTTAGGGACACCTGGGTGGCTCAGTCAGTTAAGCGTCTGCCTTTGGCTCAGGTCCCGGGGTCCTGGGATTGAGTCCCGCATCAGGCTCTCTGCTCCGCAGGGAGCCTGCTTCTCCCTCTCCCACTCCCCCTGCTTGTGTTCCCTCTCTTGCTGTGTCTCTCTCTGTCAAATAAATAAATAAAATCTTAAATAAAATCAAATAAATCCTCCATCTTATTTGGCTCTCTCTGCCAGTCACTCTCAGAGGAAGGGAAGGCACTGCCTCATTATTGCTAGGTGGAGGTAGAAATCCAGGCACCCTAATCAGCCTCCTTAGACATCCCAGGGCATCTCTTCACTACTGATGGGAGTGGGGTAGATACCTCTGTGGTTTTCACTGATACCACAGGTAGCAGAGGAGGTGGCTTCATGATAGCCCAGCATGGGTGGAAGTCTAGGCTCCTCACCCAGCCTTTACTGGCCTTGGGTGCGGATGGCACCACAGTTTTTTTCTCTGGTGTCTAGTACGATGGAGCAATTATAGTCTAAAACTTTTCTGTCTTCCTAAGCTTTTTGTCTGTCTTCATCCTTTAGCTAGAGAAGCCAGGTTTCCTTTTGAGCTTTTTGTGTGTGTGCCTCTTAGTGTTTCCAGCTTCTTCAGCAGCAACTCTAGGACATGAGGTAAAAAAGAAAACCCAGGGGACTCACCACCATGTTATGTTATTCTTGCCTCCCAAGGTCCCTAGCTGATCTGTCTTCTTTCCTTCATCTTTTAGAGTCTTCTTATGTTTGTTTACATATATATAATGTCCAAGGTTTTTAGTAGTACTAAGTGGGAAGAATAGGGTAAAATACATCTACTCTGTGTCCCCAGGAAGAGAAGTCCGTTTCAGTATTGACTTTTTTAAGAGTATGCTAGACAGAATAGCAGTGTGTGAAATTTCAAAGATAGATTATAGAATCTGCATCCATTTTCATACAGAGGCTTTGCTAATAGTAATTGAACCATATACACCCATAAATATACAAGCCACCTGGAACATACCAAGTGCTTCTGGGAAAACAAGGAAAATAGACTCATCTATGATCTTCCAGTCTAATTGGGGAAAAAAAGACCCAACATGTACAAAATAATCAGAGGAAAATGCTAAATTGCATTGCAGTCCATAAGGAAAGAGGGGAAAGTAAATGTCATCAGTAAATATCAGATTATAAACTAAATCTGATTCCTTCATCTTCATAGAAGTAGTTTATTATATAGAATTTATCCCTTTTTATTCAAATTTTTTAAAGTCTTAAATTCCAGTTAGTTACTATACATGTAATATTAGTTTCAGGTGTACAAAATAGTGATTCAGCACTTCATATATCACCCGGTACTCATCACAAGTATACTCCTTAATCCTTATCCCCTATTTAACCCATGCCCCCATCCACCTCCCCTGTGATAACTGTCAGTTTGTTCTCTATAGTTAAGGATCCATTTCTTGGTTTGCCTCTGTCTCTCTCTCTCTCTTTGCTCCTTTGTTTTGTTTCTTAAATTCCACATATGAGTGAAATCACATGGTGTCTGTCTCTGACTGACATTTCAGTTAGCATAATATCTTCTAGCTCTATCCATGTGATTGCTAATGGCAGGATTTGTGTGTGTGTGTGTGTGTGTGTTTGTGTAATATTCCATTGTATATGTGTATGCCACTTCTTTTTTCTTTTTTTCTTAGATGTGGGTTAGGATTAGGTTAGGGTTAGGGTTAGGGCCAGGGTTGAAGGGTATATGCCTCGTATCCTGCAATTTGGAGAACTCTCCAGAGGGCTCAATGACATTAGGATTGGGGTTAGAGGTTTAGGATGTTAGTGGGTTTATATTAATGAGAGAAGATTTGTTACTTGAATGACAGTTTATACACAGTGTAGTTCAGTGAGGTAAGCACAAGGCTCATGCTATATGCTGCTAACATATGTTTACATATACTTATGTCTTAATGAAAGAAGGTGTTACTTAAAACATATTATATGCTGTATAGTTTCATTCAGGTAAGAATAGGTTTATTCCCACATGCTTCTACTAGATACTACATTTATAAACATTCATATCAATATTTTATTTGAAGTCTATCATGTGCCCAACCGTTGTGGCTTAGATCTAGGATACAAGTGTTAGTAAAATATGTTCCTTGCCTTGTAGGGGCTCTCAGCTTTAGTTGGAACCAAGGGTACGAAGCATATAAAAGAAAGCAGACCCTTAAAATTCTAACAGTGTAGTGTGATACATATTAATGGTAATTATGCTCATACAGAACACAAATTCTACAAAGGTAGAGTCCTGATTAGGGTCAAAGGAGGCCACAGAGAAATGGTGAAATGTTATGTTTAGAGGATAAAGAATGGGAAAATAAACCGGTGGGGAAGAACATCCCATGCAAAGCAACCCATGTAAGGGAGCTTGACAGGGAGTGTGGGGCATGAGGTTATATTGAGGTTCCAGTGTAATTGTCGGGTTTGTAACTATATACATATGCCAGCAGCACAGCTGATCATGTAAAAATGTTTAGATTTGAATAATTCACACTGTTTTTTGCTGTGATCCAAGTCAGTTAATTTTTATTAGGATAACAAATGTCCAGAGGTTTTTTTAGAATGTACTTACGAATGTGCTAGGGTTTTTGGTGGGTGGTA
Organism: Mirounga leonina; assembly: GCF_011800145.1. Lineage (NCBI taxonomy): Eukaryota > Metazoa > Chordata > Mammalia > Carnivora > Phocidae > Mirounga > Mirounga leonina. The sequence continues at coordinate 51,344,939 of NW_023270316.1, read as the reverse complement.
TATTCTATAGATGGTAAATAGATAATCAGTTCTTTACTGAGATACTGATTTTATGTACTTGTGTGTATGCACATTGATTTGAAAAAAATTCCAGCATTCTCTTGTATATATTTGTCACAGCATTACTAAGGGGATCTTAAAAGTTCTGTCCAACTAGTATAGAAAGAGTTTACTTTGTCTGGTTTTTACTATCCTTAACAAAAGAGATTATTATTTTCTTGGGGAGCCAATTTTATTTTCATCAGAAGGTAGATTTTCCACATTTACCTCAATGCTGATTAGCCAAGGGAGATGTGCTTTATATGACTGTATGAACATGATGCCTTCTACCTAACTTATTTGAAAAGCCTAAGATTAAATCAAAGTATTATCCTTTGCTTATATTGAGTCAAACATGGGCTATATTTAGAACATTATGCTTGGAACATTTTTAGAAAAATACTCTGCTTTGATTATATGGTCCAAGGATTAATCTATTTTTATTTCTTATTGCAGATGGAGTCTGGTGGTACAGTTTTGAGTACCAACTGGTCTGATGTAGGTAAAAGGAAAGTTGAAATCAATCCTCCTGATGATATGGAATGGAAAAAGTACTAAATAAATTAATTTGCTATCACTGTATTGCATATATTTACCTATGCCCATTGTGTATTAATATCGCATTCTTGAATTTTGAACTCTGAGTATCTTTTTGAAAGGTTATACCTCTTTACCTCTTTGTGCTTTAGAAATTATTTTCCTTCCAAGTGTTCTAAGAGTCTAATGAAGAACTAAGATATTTTAACACTTTTGTCCTTAAGGATTTCAGACATGCTGAAATGGAATGAAGTATCATTTGCTACTAGCTAGATTAATTCTACCTAGTTATGGAAGTGGAAAAATCATCAGTGGGATATCTTGGGTTATTGCCTTATTTTTGATGGAGTATTCTGTTAATTTATTAGATTTGGCAGTTTTGGGTGAGCATAGATTTTTTTCACCTTCTGTGTTACGTTGTTTGCTTTTAAAAACTGCTTTTGGATGGAGTTGTAAATACAATTTTTCTATGAAGAAGTTTGGTTTATTTACCTTTTTCTTAAGTTTTGTAATGAGAACTTTGAGAAATTATAACAGGGAATTCTTATTTGGTTATTTTTATGGGAAATATTTGTAGTTACACTGAGATTTTGGTCCTTACCTTCCAAATTCCTGTATAAAACATAGACACCTGAGTTTAACATGCTGCAAATTTATCCATACTGAAGGCTAATCTGTGAAATTGGGCCAAAGAGTGATTTAGGAAAGCCCAACACTACTTCTTGCTGGGGTTCTTTTGTTGTTGATTTTTTTTTTTTTTTTGGCCACATCAGGAGGCTTGAAATTACTGGTGGTTTGTTTTGTTTTGAGGTTTTGTTGTTTTTGTTTTTCTGTATTTTTTTCTTTATTAGAATATTTCTTTTCTCACATCCCAACGATTACTTTGGTTTCAGTGGTTTAGGCTAGCTGCTGAGAGGGTAATTTAATAGGTATATACTTAGTATGTACTCTGTTTCTAGAGTAAATAGATACCATGGGAATACAAAAAGTAAAGACACGATCATTAACTTCAAAGAGCTTATAATCTAGCAGAGAGAAACTTAACATTCATGAAAGAATTATGGAATGGCTGATTGCTGAACTCATTATAAATACAGTCTTGAGACAGAAAAATAGTGTTTTATGATTAAAATTCTTTGCGGTCTCAGCTGTTACAAAGTATATGCCATTGATGACCTGTAGGTCTAACTTTGCTTTTTGACCATAATTGTTGAATTGTTGAGGTTGATGTCTGTTAGTTCTCACAGTGTGGCAAGGCATTCCTATACCCTCGTAGCTGAGGATAGGGTGAATCAGAGGTGAATCAGCCATTGGTTCAGCCTCCCAAAGAGTGAGAATTCAGTCCCTTCGATCTAGTCATTTGATTTGAAATGTAGCAGGGTTCATGAGGAAAATGGTGGTGCGGTGATATCTGACTTTACCCAAACCTCTTACAGCCTGTTAATGCACCTGGGAGTTTTCACTTGTCCTTTTGCCCACTTAAGACTACAGGCTACTTTTTTGGTTCTTCAGCACTGAAGGAAAAGGTAAAATTAATTTCTTGCTTGTGTGAATTTCTGAAATTTTCTCCTTAAGGAAATTAGATAGTAGTTTTAGTATTCTGTATGTCACAGTTTCTCAATACCATTAGTCCTAAGGGGAGTTAGGGAGGCCAGTGCTACAGATAGGATAAGTTGGGCATACAGCACTACCCCAGAGACAGGAATCCTAGCTTCAGCAAATCTCTGCCACTAATTAGCTTTATAATCTTCAGCAGGTTTAGCCTTTCTATGTCTTAGTTCCTTTATTGGTAAATAGTCTTTAGGTCCTTAGAGTTAAAATTAAAAGTCCATGATTCTAAATAAGAAACATTTTTGTTGCTTAAGAGCAGCTTTTTTCTTTCTTAGGAATGACACTATTGTAATAGAAGTTGATTTAAAAAAAAATTCTAGTACTAGTTTTACTTGTACTTTACCAAGGATACATTATATCTAAAGTATGCTTATCTGTTGGCTAGATTTGCTTAATGTTTGGGATTCAGGATTTTGCTGAGCCAAATGAAGTTCCTAATATACATGACTATAAATGGACCTGGTCCAAGTACAACAAATTTATGGGTAAAGAGGGACTTATGAGAAGTAGGTTAGACTGCTGCCCTAAAATACCACTCTGAAGTACTGCATCTCTTTCACCCTTTAGATAATGAGAATTTTTAGCCTGCAGAAAGTTAAAAAAACAAAAAACCAACAAACCCATCATTTCAATTAAGAGCCTCTTTATCCTTATGCTCTATATTCTCAGCTATTAATTGCTCTCTCTTTCTAGACTTCATTTTCAGTTCTTAAATTTTGGTTTTGTTAGTGTTCTGGTTAACCTTTTGTTTCTTTAGAAGGTACATTTTTTTTCTCCTAGTATTTCTTATTTTCCTTTTTAAGGTTTAGTCTTGGAATACTTTTTTTCTTAGCTTTTTCATCTATTCTCCTGATTTTTGTAATCATCTGCACCTTGATGACTTCCCAGAATTCTCACACTATCATCAAAGAATTTTGAACAGGATAATCTACTTCTTTGAGCTCTTCTATCAAGTAATCTCTTTAGATGGCTGTACAAGGTCAATTTTGATGATTTTCTGTCATGTGTCCTAACCCATTCAGAGTTGGTTGCCAGTTATAACAAAGTTCAGTCTTCAGCATTGGCAGTTACAGGCCACTTTAAAAAATAATTGGTTTTCTCTGTCTTTATATGGAATGGAGAGAAAGGAGGGTTTGCATTGATAACTACATTTTAAAAATTATTTCATCTCTTAGATTTGTGATAGTCACTAACTTCAGAACATTGAATGATTATTGTCTCCCTGAGGCTAACTATTTAGAACAAGGGAGAAAATTGAATTCTTATAAATATATTTATAAATTTATATCTATAAATTTTATAAATTTCAAATATTTAAAGTGGGGGTATGTCAATACATTAATATAAATAGGTAGAGATTTTAATTTAGTTCAGAACTTAAATATTTGTTTGGCTATCCTTACCCATTTTACTTTCCTTTTCTCCTTCCCCAATTACCTACATATCAGAATAGGTCATTGATCTCTGAGATCTCTCACTGATTCAGAGCAGTATTGCCTATTCATTTACCATCTGATCTGCCTAATGAACTTTAATTATATTAGGATCTTCCTTGTCCAAATTAGTGTGTATTTCTCTGGCTTGTAGCTATTACTGACATTTCCAAAAATATTCAGAGAATTTCTGAGTGGGTGGTTGGTTATGAGAGCTACTTTACTTTTTAACCACCTCTAAAGAAGTTTACCTTTAGACATTCATACCTGTTGTTATATAGTCTCGTAATAATACGGATTTCGGTTATCTGTGGCTCGGAGAAACCAGGGAGAGGAGATAATAAAAGCATAAAAGGACAAAATAATGGTGTCTGTGCCAGAAAGAGTTAAGTAGTTCTAAATGAGAGATCATCAACATTGATCTGGTTTCCGTTGTCTCCAGTTATGCATATTCTATTGTAGGTTCATTTTAAACCAAGATATTTGATTTTGGAAATAAACTTGTGGGTAAATTGGAAATACTGATTTACTCACAGTTGTTACTGTTTGGGACCATCCTTATGATTTGCTTCTGAAGTTAACTCTGAGCCTCTCTTCCTACCTCAGTAAACTTGCCCCCCAAATCAAGCTAAAATCCTATACTTCGCTAATCCATTAGGGCAGTAACAGTGGTAGCAATTCTGTACTAGTACATTTTATGGGCCAGGTGTCACTAAGTGCCATATATATACTACCTCATATATAACAGCCTTGTGAAGTAGTGAGGCCAAAGTTAAGTTCTTTGCCCAAATTTACTCCACTGATAAGTGATGCAGCAGGTGAACCCAGGCCTTTCAGACTCCAGTGCCATGTTGTAACTCCCTCTTGAGGCTTATGAGTTGGGTGTACAAGGAGTGATTTTTGTTAACTACCTATCTGACAATGAAGCCGAAAATGTATATGTTGAATTATTTAATTCTGCTTGTATGTGGGCTGGGAAGGTATTTTCTTTCTGTCTTTGTCTTTCTTTTCTTTTCTTTCTTTCTGAGAGAGAGCAAGTGTGGAATGGGGAGTGGCAGAGGGAGAGAGAGAATCCCAAGCCAGCTCCATGTCCAGCACAGAGCCTCATGCGGGGCTCATTTCCACAACCCCAAGATCACGACCTGAGCCAAAATCAAGTGTTGGACGCTCAGCCAGCTGAGCCACCCAGGTACCCCCGGAAAGGTATATTCGTAAATGTCAGAATATTATCAGTTTCCTAAGTAGGAAACTTACTAGGAATCCAAACCTCTTGCTTCTTAAAGAAGGTAGTATAAGCAAGTTATCTTGATTTGTGTTGCAGGTGCTGTGTTTGTTTGTTTTTTTTATAAAAATTATTTCATCTCTTAGATGAAACAAGATACCCTTAACAATTGTCGCAGGTATAAGAAGACTGGCACATCATGCTGATCAAATTCTTAGGATAATAATAATATCCACCTCGTGAGCCGTTAGGAGTTAAATGAGTTGTTTATTTTAATCCAGAAAAAAGTAAATTTGTGTATGAACTTAGAGTACGAAGTCGTATTTTGCCTCAGAAATATTAATATATTTAATTACAGAATGCTAGCACAGATCCTACTGATGTTAAAAAAATGATATGTCTGTATTGTATTCTAAAATCCAAAATTCTGAATTGTAGAAACACATCTGACACCAAGGGTTTGGAAAGAATTATGTACCTGTATATTTAAAGTGCAAAGAGCAGTACTTAATATTACAGATCATGTCAGGTTTTTTTTTAAGATTCTGTTTATTTAGAGAGAATCTCAAGCAGACTCTGCGCTGCGAATGGAACCTGATGGCAGGGCTCGATCTCACAACCTTGGATCATAACCTGAGCCGATATCAAGAGTTAGACACTTAACTAAGCAACCCAGGTGCACCCCTGTCAGATTATTTTATATGCATTTAGGCTGAGAGGCTTAAATCCTGTAAAAAGCCTTTTTGTTATAAGTTCAGTCCTACCAGATTCAAGATTCTGTTTGAGGAAAGTATCAGCTAGTTAAAAATTTTATACTTTGAAAGCATTAGAGTTCATAGGAAAAGTCTTTAATTTGAATGAGTAATTTTAATTAAGCAGAACTTAAATATGTATATATTAGTGGTATTTTAAAAAGAATCATGAAGTGTACTGGTGGTAGAAGATACAAACTATGTAGAATATTAAGGGACTTCTTTTTAGAAATTCTTTGGTTTTAATTCCATTTTAATTTAAATGTCAAACCAGTAAAACTGCTAGGATTTATAAAAACAAGGTACAAAATCATACCACTTGTAAACCATGAATTCTGTCCTGTTATTTCCATTGGTATAGAGAAGCTGGTGTTTTTATAAAAGAAGCTGATGTTTTATAAGAGTCAATCCTATTTTCACACCAAAGAATGGGGAATGTCAGCCTTAAAAATAGCCGGTTATTTTACCAGCAAAATGAGTTTATTCAGGAATAGCAGAAGAAATGCAATTTGGAACATTCCAACTGTGGTAAACCATAGGCAAGTCCAGGAATGAAGAAGAGGGGCTTGCTTTTATAGAGGAAAGGAAGAAGTTGGAGGGAGAGTTTTTGAACAAACGTTTGGTGGGGGAGAGGAATTCGGGGTTGTGGCAACTTCTCATTGGCTGGCCAGGAATCAGGTTTTCTCCATTGAGTGATTTTGTCCCTCAGTGCCAGGAAGGACCTTTTTTGGTTATCATGTCCCACGGTGGAGAGAAGGTGCACAGGTGGGAAACCATTTAGGCCACATTTGAGTGAAAAGGAAAGGTAGGGAGAACTCAGGCATTTCCAATCTAAAGTCTTTATCTTGTTAAGTGTTGTAAGCATGGGAGATCACTAAAACGTTGAGCTAGAATTACCCTGTTGGACATTTTTACAAAGGGTTGGTGGCATCGGGTACAAAGCTTAATAAGAATTATACAAAGCAGAATTGAAAGTAATAATGACAAGTCCAGTTTGTTCAGTGCTTGTAAACCAGGAGCCCAAACATGAAGGTAACCAAACCAGATGAAGAGATCAAAGGATTGTTAAATGAAATTTGTTATAGCAATGTGTTAACTCCCTGATTTTATGCAGTTGGATTTCTACTTCCCCAGAGGAATTTATCCATGTGCAACATATGGTATTGGCAGTCACATAAACACCTCCTCATTCAGCAAGTACACAGTCAAGGGCTGTACGATTAGCCAAAACTACTCTAGCCATCAAGTCAAGTGATTGTTGGTGGGCTGCTCTTGGCTTGGCAGCACAATTGGGTAGCTCTCATGTCGGAGAGATTTTGGATAATGCAATCCTTGGCACTTCCTCTGACCTTAAGGGAGGCTCTCTCTACGTAGGCAAACTGGGAGTCCTATGTGCTTCCTGGAAGTTCCCATTTAAGATGACCATGGAGGCTTAATGGGGTAGACTAGTAGTAGGCTGCTCATTTGTTACGAAGAGAAAATAGGACAGTAAGTACAGTAAGAGCACATTGTCCAGCTGTCAAGTTGCCCAAGCATAGGGGCAATTCACCAGAACCTCCACATGTAAAGGAGTAGCTGGGATGTGTATATATGACTTCCTCTTAAGTATTAGCATTTATGGAGCCATTGGTCAATATAGAGGTGTTTGCATCATTCAGCCAAGAGGCAAATGCCATATTACATATTGAAAGACCACTGAGATAACATGGGTTTGACAGCAAACCTGCAAATGATTTGACTACGTTGACTATTTATATCTTTCATACATGTATTTGATGGATCACATTCTCCCATCCCAGGGTTGGGTTAAATTGAGGCAAGGAATGGTGGTATGTGGATTTAGTATTCCAACTTTATATAAAAGGGACCTGTGGGACAATTCAGGCTTATGGTGGCACCTGGGATTCCAACAAACTTACTTATACGGTAAACTAAGGGGTCACTGCTGTCATGGATGGATAGTGGTTTCGGATGACAAATCTAGTAATTGGAGCAGCTTATCCCTTTTTCAAGGTATTGGGAAATGCTGAGAAAGGCATTACCCTTCCATGAAAGGGAGAAGAAAACGTGAGAACAAGCAAGGGAAAGAAGGTATACAGGCCTGGTCCAGTCATCTCAGGAAAGCTGTTGTCTGCTTCGACTCCTGGAAGTCTTGACTTTCAGGTCACCAGTTGGTGCATAGGTCCAGTTGGGGTTTGGTGCTTTCTTTAGATGGGATACATGGATCCAGAAGTCTGTTTCTGGCGTTTGGTGGCTAACAATTGGGCCTTTCCAGCAAGATTGAAGGGAGTCTTTGTAGAGATGTCATTTACAATAGATTAAATATCTGAGTTACAAGGAGTGATGCTTGAGTTCTTTGTCTTCCCGGAGTGTGCTGTGGGAAGATTGTTCTACTAGAGCTGGTTATTTCCATCAGAAGTAATTAGACCTTGATAGTATTAAAGCACGTTTCCTTTTCTTCGCGGTGAATCAGAGAAACAGGAGCTATGTGCATTGGGTGCCGTGAGGTTTCCAGATTGCAAATGAGCTGTGTTCCTGAAATTTAAAAGGACTAATGGCCAATGCTTTTGGCCTGAGTATTTAAAAGGGTCTCTATAAATCCTGCCAGTGGAGCCTTAATGATGCCATTAGTGCATTTGATTAGCTGAGGATTGAGGGTGATAAGCACAATGAAAGTGTAGTAGAATGGCTTAATGAGCACAGGCCTTTAAAGCCCTTGACCAGAGAATTGAGTTCCCTTGCCGCTATAAAGTTCCAGGGGAGTTCCCCAGGTAGGAACAATTTTTTTTTTTTTTAAGATTTATTTATTTATTTGAGAAAGAGAGTACGTGTACATGAGCGGGACTAAGGGCAGAGAGAATCTCAAGCAGACTCCCCACTGAGTGCGGAGCCCAACTCAGGGCTCAGTCTCAGGACCCTGAGTCATGATCTGAGCCAAAATCAAGAGTCAGATGCTCAACCTACTGAGCCACCCAGGCACCCCCAAGACAATCCTTTCTAATAGTATTTTAGCCATGGAAGAGGCAATAGCTTGCCTAACAAGGAAAAGCTTCAGTACAGTGAGAAAACATACAAACTGACTAAAACATATTTATAAGACTGGAGCTAGGGAGAGACTGACTGAAATTCATTTGCCAAACTTTGAATTGTCCATTGGGCAATTTAAAGTGTCCAGGAGTGAGGCATCTGGGTGGCTTAGTCAGTTAAACGGAAACGTCTGACTCTTGATTTTGGCTCAGGTCATGATCCTCAGGATTCTGAGGTTGAGCCGCGCATCACGCTGTGCACTGGGCATTGGAGCTTGCTTAAGATTCTCTCTCCCCCTACACCCCCCACTTACACAACAGCTAAATAAAGTGTCCAGGATCAGTACAGATAATATTCCTTGGGTTGTATTTGGAGCAGGTGGAGCAAGCAAAGTAGGCACTTTTTATGTCTTAATTGATAATTCCCCACTAGTATTGGTTCATAATGGCTATCATTTCGTCAGAAGACCAATAATTCAAAGCATATACAGTATGAAAAATTTTTAAAGATTTTATTTTTATTTATTTAGAGCACATGAGCATGGCAAGGGGCAGAGGGAGAGAGTCTCAATCAGAGTGCAGAACCCAGTGCAGGGCTCGAGCCCACAACCCTGAGATCATGATTTGAGCCGAAATCACGAGTCAGGTGCTTACCTGACTGAGCCACCCAGGAAACTGAGGTTTCCCAGTGCATATAAAATTTGTTTATGCTATACTGTAGGCTGTTAAGTGTGTAATTGCAGTATGTCTGAAACAACATGTATCTTAATTAAAAAGTGCTTTATTGCTGGAGCGCCTGGGTGGCTCAGTCAGTTAGGTGTCTGCCTTTGGCTCAGGTCATGATCCCAGGGTCCTGGGATCGAGTTCCGCATCAGGCTCCCTGCTCCAAGGGGAAGCCTGGTTCTCCCTCTCCCTCTGCTGCTCCCCCTGCTTGTGCTGTCTCTGGGGAAAAAAAAAGTATTGCTAACCATCTAACCATCTTCTGAGCTTTCAACAAATCAGTCCTTTTGCTGGTGAAGGTTTTGCCTTGATTCTGATGGCTGCTGACTGATGGGGGTGGTTGTTGAAGATTGTGGCTGTGGCATTTTCTTGAGACAACAATGAAGTTTGTAAATTGACTTTCATAAATGATTTCTCTGTAACATGTGATGCTGTTAGATAGCATATTACACACAGAACTTCTTTCAGAATTGGGAGTCAGTCCTTCCAAACCCTGATGCTGTTTTATCAACTAAATTTATGTGATATTGTGAGTCCTTTGTTGTCATTTCAACAATCTGCCCAGCATCGTCACCAAGAGTAGATTTCATCTCAAGAAGCCACTTTTTTTGCTCATCCATAAGAAGTATTTCTTCATCTGTTAAAGTTTTATGATGAGATTGCAGCAATTGTCACATTTTCTGGCTCCACTTCTAATTCTAGCTGTCTTGTTATTACCACCAAATCTGCAGTTATTTTCTACACTGAAGTTTTGAACCACTCAAAGTCATCAATGAGAGTTGGAATCAGCTTCTCCCAAACTCCTGTTAATGGTGATATTTCGACCTCTCCCTATGAATCACAGATGTTCTTAATGGCATCTAAAATGGTGAATTCTTTCCAGAAGGTTTTCAGCTTGCTTTGCCCAGATCCATCAAAGGAACCACTATCTTTGGCAGTTGTAGCCTTATGAAATATATTTCTTAAATAATAAGACTTGAAGTTAAAATTATGCCTTGATCTATGAGATGCAGAGTGTATGTTGTATAAGTTCTTTATGTATTTGGGTATTAACCCCTTATCAGATACATTGTTTGCGGATATCTTCTCCCATTCAGTAGGTTACCTTTTCATTTTCATGATGGTTCCCTTCACCGTGCAAAAGTTTTTTATTTTAATGTAACTCCAGTAGTTTATTTTTGCTTTTGTTTCCCTTGTCTGAGGAGACATCTAGAAAAATGTTGCTAAGGCTAATGTCAAAGAAAGCACTGCCTATGTTTCTTCTAGGAGTTTTATGGCTTCAGGTATCACATTTAGGTCTTTAATCCATTTTGAGTTTATTTTTGTGTATGCTATAAGAAAGTAGTGGTCCAGTTTCATTCTTTTGCTTTTAGCTGTTCAGGTTTTCTAGTACCATTTATTGAAGAGACTGTCTTTTCCCTGTTGTTTGTTCTTGCCTCCTGTATCATAGATTAATTGATCGTAGAAGCATCGGTTTCTGATCTCTCTGTTCGTTCGTTTGTTTGTTTGTTTGTTTATTTATTTGACAGAGACACAGCGAAAGAGGGAACACAAGCAGGGGGAGAGGGAGAGGGAGAAGCAGACTCCCAGCTGAGCAGGGAGCCCGATGCGGGGCTCGATCCCAGGACCCTGGGATCATGACCTGAGCCGAAGGCAGATGCCTAACGACTGAGCCACCCAGGCGCCCCAAGATCTCTCTGTTCTTTTTCATTGATCTCTGTGTCTGTTTTTGTGCCAGTACACAGAGCTGGCACAGTACTGTGTGCAGTTTACTACTGCAGTTTCATAGTAGTTCTTGAAATCTGAGATTGTGGTATCTTGAACTTTGTTCTTCTTTTTCAGTGTTGCTTTGGCTACTCAGGGTCTTTTATGGTTGCATACAAATTGTAGTATTGTTTATTTTAGTTCTGTGGAAAATGCTGTTGGTATTTTGACAGGGATCACATTAAATCTCTAGATTGCTGTGGGTAGTATGGACATTTTAGCAATATTCTTCCAATCCATGAGCATGGTATGTCTTTTCATTTGTTTTGTCTTCAGTTTTTTCATCCATGTTTCATAGTTCAGAGTACAGGTCTTTCATCTCTTTGGTTAAGTTTATTCCTGGGTATTTTACTCTTTTTGGTGCAATTGTAAATGTACTTGCTTCCTTAGTTTCTCTTTGTGGTACTTGATTATTAGTGTATATAAATGCAGTCAGTTTCTGGGTATTGATTTTGTTTTTTGCAAAGCTCTTGAGAGTTTTCTATGTATGTCATCTACATATAGTGTCAGTTTAACTTCTTCCTTACCAATTTGGATGCTTTTTATTTCATTTTCTTGTCTGATTGTTGTGGCTGGGACTTCCAGTACCTTGTTGAATAAAAATGTCAAGAGTGGACATCATTATCTTATTCCTGATCTTGGAGGAAAAGCTCTCAGTTTTTCACCATTAAATATGATACTAGCTGTGGGTTTTCCATATATGGCCTTTTTTATGTTGAAGTATGTTCTCTTTAAACCCATTTTGTTGAGAATTTTTATCATGAACAGATGTTGAACTTTGACAGATGTTTTTTTCTGCATCTGTTGAAATGACCATGTGATTTTTATTTTTCATTTTGTTAATGTGGTGTATCCTGTTGGTTGATTTGTGAATATTGAATCATCCTGCATCCCTAGAATAAATCTTCCTTGATGATGGTGCATGATCCTTTTAATGTTTTGTTGAATGCAGTTTGCTAATAATGGTTGAGGATTTTTGCATCTGTTATTGGCCTGTAGTTTTTTTGTAGTGTCTTTGGTTGTGGTATTGGGGTAATGTTAGCCTCATAGGATAAATTTGGAAGTTTTCCTTTTCTCTTTTTTTGGAATAGCTTGAGGGAAGTAGGTATTAACAAATATTTGGTAGAATCCACCTGTGAATCTGTCTGGTCCTAGACTTTTACTTGTTGGGAGTTTTTGGTTATCAGTTCAGTTTTGTTACTGGTAATTAGTCTGTTCAGTTTTTCTATTCCTTCTTGATTCAATTTTGGGAGATTTTATGTTTCTAGGAACTTACCCATTTTTTCTAGGTTGTCCAGTTTGTTGGCATATAATTTTTCATAGTATTTTATAGTTCTTTGTATTCCTGTGGTGTTGTTACCTTTCCTGTTTCATTTTTTATTCTATTTATTTGGGTCCTCTCTTTTTCTTGACGAGTCTAGCTAAAGGCGTATCAATTTTGTTTATCTTCCAAAGAACCAGCTCTTGGTTTTACTCATCTTTTCTATTTTTATCTCTATTTCATTTGCTTCTGTTCTGATCTTTATTATTTATCTCCTACTAACTTTGAGCTTTGTTTATTCTTTTTCTAGTTCCTTTAGGGGTAAGGTTAGATTGTTCAAGATTTTTCTTGTTTCTTGTGGGAGGCCTGCATTGCCATAACTTTTCCTTTAGAACTGCTTTCCCTGTGTCCTAGAGATTTTGGACTTGTGTTATTTTCATTTATCTTTTTTTTTTTTTTTTTTTTTTAAGATTTTCTTTATTTGAAGTAGAAAGCAGGAACAGGAGGAGAGGCAGAGGGAGAGGGAGAAGCAGACTGCCTGTGGAGCACGGAGCCCGATGCCGGGCTTGATCCCAGGGTCCTGGGATCATGTCCTGAGCTGAAGGCAGACGCTTAAATGACTGAGCCACCCAGATGCCCCTATCTCTGTCTTTTTAAAAAGATTTATTTATTTACTTTAGAAAGAGGAGGAGGTGGGGAGGGCAGAGGTAGAGGGAGAGAGAAACCCAGGCGGACTCCGTGCTGAGTGCAGAGCTCTACATGGTGCTTGATCTCCTGACCCTGAGATCGACCTGAGCGGAAACCAAGAGTCGGATGCTTTAACCCAGGTGCCCCATTTTCATTTATCTTCATTTATTTTTTTATTTCATCTTTGATTTCTTGGTTGACCCCTTCATCGTTTAGTAGCATACTGTTTAGTGTATGCTGTGTACATTTGATAAGTTTCAACTTTTTATAATAGATTTGTGTGTATTTTATGATAGTAAATGATAAAATAGGCTAGTAATCATATATATTTTTTGCATTCAAGACATATACCTTGTTTTTAATTTTTTCAGTATTTCTAGACTATGCAGTTTGTTCATTTTTTCAGATTATTGCAAATCCCCCCAAAATTTTCCAGTGTATTTATTGTCATGGAGGGAGTCCATTCATAATAAGCAGTCATGAGAAGTTTTATCAGTGGAGGGGAAGAGAAGAGTAGCAGGATGAAGGTTGCTACGGCGAGAAAGATTTATACAGTAGTCCCCCCCCCACCCCCACCCATCCCTTATCTGCATGGGATGGTTTCCCAGGACCACCAGTGGTTGCCTGATACAGCAGGTAGTACTGAACCCTATGTATATACTATGTTTTTTCTATACGTACATACCTGTGATAAAGTTTAAAATATAGGAGATTGGGACGCCTGGGTGGCACAGTTAAGCATCTGACTCTTGGTTTTGGGTCAGGTTATGGTCTCAGAGTTGTGAGATCGAACCCCACGTTGGGCTCCACGCTTAGCATGGAATCTGCTTCAGATTCTCTCTCCTTCTCCCCCCCCCCCCCCCACTACGCACTCTCTCTTTCTCAAATAATAAGTAAATTTTTCTAAAAAAAAAAAACCCATATATGAGGTTAGTGGCAATGAGATTAGAATAGTTATAACAACATACTGTAATAAATGTTATGTGGATGTATTTTTCTCTCTCAAAATACCTATTGTACTGTACTCCTTCTTCCTGTGATGATGTGAGGTGATACAGTGCCTACGTGATGAGGTGAGTGATGTAGGCATTGTGACACAGTGTTAGGCACTGTTGACCAGTGGCAGACTTTCTAATAATAAATGCAGAAGGATAATCACCTGCTTCAGATGATCCTGGATCATCAAGCCCTGACATTGTCAATGATTGGGGGTACTTAAAAGTTGAAGAGTTTTTTTCGCCTAAAACTTTTGGAGGAACATTGTAATTGGAATTTGTTGTCTCTTTTTAACTATCAGAGTGTTGCTGCAGAGATTGTAATCCTTCAGGGATCATACAGATGACTTTAATCCTGTGTTCCATTTGAGGATCATATTCTGTAATTTTGTCACTTAATGTCTGTGCAATTCAAAACACTTCAGCAAATTTTGGTAATGTCCACATTGCTGGTTCTGCTTTATTTTCTGCTTCAGTTTCTTCATCTTCTTCCTTTGTAAATGACTCAACAAGTTCTTTCACTTCCTCACTCGTTAACACTTCTAGATGTTCCTCAGTATGTGCTTCAACAAACTCATCAAATAGGTTGGCTAGTTCTACTCCACTAATTTATCTTGCTATGTGAAGCATTTTTTAACTTCTCCATCAATCCCGTGGAAGCCTTTGAAATCACTCATGACTTTACTCCATAAGCTCTTCCAGCAGTCGTGTACAGTTTCTGGTTTTAATTCATTCATTGCAGCTTTTATGAATGTTACTATATCAGCAGTAGTGAATGACCTCGAGCATCGCGTTATGTCCAGATTACGGTCTGCATCAATTGCCGATGGAATGCGGTAAAATACAAGGCAGGTGTATGTGGCCTTGAATGATGTCCTGGTCAAGGGGCTAAAGCAGTGAGGTTATATTTGGAGGTAAGAGTATAACCTCATCATTGTCATTTAAATAGCAAACAGACTCAGGATAGCCAAGTGCATTGTCTGTTATTAAGAGGACTTTAAATTCCAAGTCTTCCTCTTCTGAGTATTTTTTCACTTCTGAGATGAAGCATTGGTGGAACCATTCCATAAATAAGATGGCTGTCACCCATGCTTTCTGATTATGTTACCAGAAGGCAGGCACATAATTTGTTTTTGTTTTTGTAAGCACAGGGGTTCTTTCCTCTGTACAGTACACCTGGCTTTATCATATACCCTGCAGCATTGTCACATAGTATCAGAGTTAATCTGTCCTTCCATGTTTTATGCTGTAGTGCCTCTTTTGCACTTTTTTTAATGTAGGTTCTGTTGGCCATCATCTTTCAGAAGAGCCCAGTTTCATTGTATTTGCAGACTTGATTTGGATGCTATCTTGTCTCCTTAACCAGCTTCTTCAGCTCTGCTAGGAGTTGAAACCACAGGTGAAGGGTACTGCTATATGAGGAGTGGCTAGCAGGAGGATTTCATATGAGGCGAGGCAACTAACTGACAGGAATTGAATATGATGAGAATTTAGAAGGGCTTCTCCTGAATAGGGAACAAGATTAGTTAGGAAGGATCCCATGATTATTTCTTCAGGGACCTTGACTAAAAGAACAGTGGCAGCAGTGGCTCTGAGGCAGAGGGTGGGGTGTGCTCTTATGCCACAGGGTCTAGATGTTGGTCAGAATAACCTGTGGGCCAGTGGTGTTGCCCATGTTTTGGGGTGAGTACCCCAAGGGCATTCCTCTCTGTTCATTATGTAAAAAGGAAAATGGGAAGTTGATCGTCGAGATGTCCAAGGGTAGGGGATTTGTTAGTCTTTCATTTAAGACTAAATTTAAGGACTAAATTATTTTGGTCTTAACCAAATAATAGGGTCAAGTTTGTTGTTTTTTAGTAAACATATAGGGGTTGGTCCATAAGAAAGAAGTTTGGAATTGAATTTTGAGAGTGGCCAAGAGAGAACCTTGTAATTGGTGCTTAGTTTTGGTTTTTGAGAAGTTTCGGATGCCATGATACCCGTTTGGATCTAATCGTAGCCTCTGTTTCCAAAGTTAGGTGCTCTAAATACCAAACCTGAGTTTGAACGAATTGCCATTTTTCCTTGGAGACTTCATGTCGCTATAAGACTAAAAGGTGGAAAAGCAGAGAAGCAAGTCATCTACATATTGTAATAGGGCAGAGCTTCCAGGAAATTTTATATGATCTAGATCAGTTTTCAAGGTTTGTGAGAAGTACAGAGACTTTGAGTAGAACTTTGGGGGAGTACTGTCCAGGTGTATTGTCCTTTCCAAGTAAAAGCAAAGACATAGTGCCTGGTGTTATCCACTGAGATGCTAAAGAAGACAACCATGGTGAAAAATTTGCTTTCAGCAGGTATAGAGACCAATAAAGGAGAGTATGGAGATTGGGAACAACTGGATGGCGAAGGATGACTGTACTCTTTATGCCTTGGAGGTCCTGCACAAATCTCCATTCTGCAACCATTTTTTTTTTTTTTTTTAAATAGGTGAAAAAGGGCTGTTGTAGGGACTAGTACAGGGGATAATGAGGCCTTAGGCCTTATAGTCTTTCATTGTGAGCTTAATACCCTGGACAACCTTATTTATAGGGTATTGATTAATTCTAGGGAGAGGCTTTGATCCTAATTCTAGGATCTTAATAGGAGGTACAATGTGGCACTATGCCAGTAACAGTTGAGGGTTTTGCCCATAAGGAGAGTGGTAGCTGGTTCAATAGGGACAAATGATCAGTGTCCTTGTACTTAGCTCTAGTGCCATCAGAGACAGAACAAATAAAACATGTTGCAGGATCATGTGGTCCACCTATTTGGCTATTTTGGTTGCTTTTTTCAAATTCTAGAATTATTTCCCCCTTTCAGGAGAAATTCCAGCATATTTTCTAAGAAATTTCAGCCCAGTCAGTAGGGGCAGAAGAGCTAAGGAGAAAAGGGTGGAGGTATCTTGGCCTAAACAAAAGGGAATAGGTTTAGAGGTAGGAACCTGTTGAGTTTTACTGGAGGTTTTGGCTTAAGGGATTGCATGGCTGGTTTGATCTTCTATCCAGAACTATTTGAACTCTTTTAATATTTCAGGGCAGGGGCTGTTTAATAACAGTGAAGTTGAGCACCAGGTATAGCTTCAGTGTCAATAAGGACAGACAGACATTCATTCTCAATCTGGAGAGTGGTTTCTTTGAGCTGATTAAGGGGAAGGATTGGGAAAAGCCCCTGTAGTTGCTTGGAGTTCCGACATTGGGGATTGGCAGGGCACTGGCAAGGCTGGCTAGAGAGCTGAAGGTGCCTGGAGCACTTAAGCTTGCAACAGTCTTCTTTCAGTGCCTGGCCTTTTACAATAATGGCAGAGACCCAGGAAGGTTGTGTTTTTGTTTAGGGGCCTCCATTTGTTAGAGCTGAAAGTTAAGGATTTTAGTGGTCTTCCTCTTAGTTAACTCATCTAGGTGCAAGTGAGCTGGCTTGCTAAATTAAATCTGAAGTGGACATAGTTTCCCATTCCATCCTGGTCCTTTTACCTAGAAGAAAAAGATCCTGGTTCAGCCCATTAATAGTGTTAAAGGCTCCCCAAGTGGATTCAGTGAAGACTGGAATTTTCTTCAGAAACCGTTTGGAGCTGGCTGTCGTAATCATGCATGGGTTTATTGGACTTCTCTGTATAGGCCTGAGTCTTACTCTCTTTGACTCTCACAAGTATGTTTGAGTCAGATCTGTTCTTTGTTATTAAGTCCCTATAAATGACCCGTTTCTTCCCCTGTGCGACCAGTTGCTTGGGTGAGGGGCTGGGGGTGGTGGCTTCCAACTTCGTATCTGCAGTATCTGGTACATAGGGAATAGGCCCTCAGAATTTGTATGATGATGGATGCATTTGCTTATGGTCTTAATTCTGTATAGAATATCCCTATTTTTTTCCATTTCTTAAGTGTCCCCAGTGAGAATGTCAGTACTCTTATGAAATGCCTCACTCTATGCCCTCTACAGGAACCTTTGCCACTCCAGCCGTGATGTGGAAGTGCCTTGTTTATGCCCCTTACGGCACCTCTCACAGCCCCTGGTTTTAGGGTTAGTTGCAGTTAGCTTTTTTACCTTGTGTGTCGTCCTCAGAGTGTTGTTTCCTTAGCTTTGGATCATTGATGCAGAGCTCCGTGCCTTTCACATAGTAGATAATCAAGTATTGGAACTGCTACTTTTCCCAAACTAGTTTTTTTTTTTTTTTTTAAGATTTTTTATTTATTTATTTGACAGAGAGAGCACAAGCAGGGTGAGTGGCAGGCAGAGGCAGAGGGAGAAGCAGGCTCCCCGCAGAGCAGGGGGAGCCTGATGTGGGACTCGATCCCAGGACCCTGGGATCATGACCTGAGCCGAAGGCAGTCGCTTAACCAACTGAGCCACCCAGGTGCCCCCCAGACTAGTTTTTAAAATTTATTTTGTTTTTTATATCATGCCCTGGAAATTGATCACTTATTCATCAATATAGATAGAATAGTAATTTTTCAGTAGGTTTTTAACTCATGGCCATGAGAACTAAATCTAATTTGTTTACATTACTAGAGGGAATAGCAGTTATTATGTAAGTAATCAAAACCAAAGTGATATCCATGTGTTTTTTGTTTTGTTAATTAATTTTCAGATTTCTTTTTCTTTTGTCCTAATTGTTTAAAACCAAAATGTATATGTTTTCTTAAAGATGGGACTGAAGTTTACTTTCTAACTGGGTTAGTCATTCTTCCAGAGTGACTCAAGAGCCCAGGGAACTTGGGTAGAGTTAAAGAGGCAGAGAGGCCAGAGATTTATAAACCCAGGCATGGAATTGGTTTGGGCATATGGAAAGATCTGGAAACCAAGAGCGAGTCAAGCAATTTCATTTATAAACATACCAATTTCTGGATACAAAAATTTGAACTACTTGTATATTTTTTTCTCAAAAACCTCCAAAGAAATTGAGATATTGAATACCATATGACCCTCTTTGATGGGGGTTGCATACTTTATTTTTTAACAGTGTGAACACCTTTGAGATCTTCTGTCAAAAGCTATGTATTTTTTAAGTGGGTTTTCACTTTAATATAGGTATTAGAAAAATATAGGTAAGTGAAAAATACATAATTCAAGATATACCCATTCATTAATTCGTTGAATGCCAGTATGTGCCAGACACTGTTCTAAGCACTGGGAATACACTGGGGAGGAAGCCAAAATTCTCTGCCTTTCATGGATCTTTGCTCATTAGAGAAATAATCAAAATGTGTGTTAAATGATGTTATGCTAAAGAAGACTAAATGTTTGAAGAGGACAAACTGGAGATAGAAGATCAAGTAAGAACTCAGCAGGTGACATTTGAACACAGACTTGAAGGAAGCAAAGGAGGGAGCTGTGCAGATCCTTGAGAAAGCGTACTCCCTGCAGAAGGAATGGCAGATGAGAAGGCCCTGATGCAGGAGTGAACCAGGGGCTGAGATTCCTGAGGGGGGGAGAAGGTAAAGTGGGGAGGTCTGGATCTGGTAAGGCCCTGCACAAGGGAATACAGATGAGACAGTGGTTGCCAAGCCAGGGCTTGTTCTAGCTGATTATAAAATCCTGTTGTCCTCACTCAAAATTCTATCAGTTGTCATTCTTTTTGAAAATGTTCTTATTTTTACCAAGTGTGCATACAGTCAAGTTAAATTTACTTTATAACTCTAATAGGGATTGTTGTGGAGTTTTACTCTGAATATCTGGAAGTATTGATGTGAATGGATTTCAGTTTTGGTATATGACTTTATGGGTATATGGTCAGTCTCCATACTCACCTGCCCTTTCCTCTTCACATGTTAAATTACAGTAATATCCCATTTTAGTGTAATCTGTGTTTAGCAAAGCTATTTCTTGTCTGGAATGTAAGTATAGTTTATAGCAGAATAGATATGGAGTCAAAATTGAATTAAATAAAATGACTGGTTATGAACAGGGACTTAGGAATAAGTGTGGTATGGAGTTTTATGTGTAATAGAATTGTAAAAATCAGATCAGCAGGGCATGTTTTTATGGCCCATCTACCAAGACTAGAAATAGCTTTGGTACCTATTACACTCTTAAACATGTATTTGCATTTCATCCCGTCAATACGAGGAGACAAAGAAAAATGAAATCAGAAATTTAGAGCTGGAATGAATCTTAAATACTATCTAGTCCAAACCTTTGGTTTTACAAGAGCATTTTTTCCGGAGTGCACTCATAATACTTTTTTTTTTTTTTTTTTCATAACAATTCATTAACACAGCTCACACACATAGTTGGTGATAGAATCTAACTCACTTAAAACTTTATTTCTCCTGGGCGCCTGGGTGGCTCAGTCGTTAAGCGTCTGCCTTCGGCTCAGGTCATGATCCCAGGGTTGTGGGATCGAGTCCCACATCGGGCTCCCTGCTTGGCAGGAAGCCTGCTTCTCCCTCTCCCACCCCCTGCTTGTGTTCCTGCTCTCGCTCTCTCTCTCTCTGTCAAATAAATAAATAAAATCTTTAAAAAAAAAAACCAAAAAACTTTATTTCTCCTAACATGTACTGACTTTCTGACAGTTGCCCCAAATATCAGGCAACTCAAAATTAGAGCATTAGTCAGATATTCTGTATAATATATAGCATAGTGGTTCTCAGTGGTGAATAACCCTCACCTGGGAAGCTTGTTTTCTCGGGTTCCCTCCTGAGATTTTGCATCTGTAGGTTTGGAATAGGGCTGGGAAAAATCCATGTTTTTAATGACCTGGTGAGTTTGAAGTGTGAAGGGCAGTGCCCTTAAAAAACACTTGATTTCAAGGGGGTAGAGGAGAGACCATAGAAGTGATGTTAGCACTTAATGTTCTCTAATGCCTTATTTCCTATAAATTTCAGCTGCTCAGGTGCTTGTTCCTTTGTAGGATTTGTTTCCCTCTTATATGGATGTAAAGGCAGAGGAGAGACAGTCAATGATTATTTTTATTCCTCTGTCATTAGAACCTTAGGGTCATTATGATAAACTCATTGAATCCATGTGTGGTGTTGTACATGATGAAAGGAAATCTGTTTCAAAGTGAAACAAATTGAGAATAGTTGGACAAGATGCTAGCTTGTCACTGCTGAGATATTATTAAAGTCAAGCAGAGAATATTAGAAAACTCAATATTCATGGAGAGCCATGGCATAGTACTGGTGTATAATGAGGCACTATTTCTTCTTTAGCAACTGGAATGTTCTCAGATGCTGCCTGTCTGATTATGCATAGGTGCTAAGTGAATATTAAAAATTACGGGGCTGGTTGAGTAGGTCAAGTACCATGTGTTTTAGGTTGAGTATCATATATCCTGTGGAGATATTTTTTACTGTGTAGTTGTGTAGCTAACTCAGTAACTAACAGGCAGGAATATGATTTTAATTGAAAAGAAACCACTTGCCTTTAAAAGCATTATGTTTTGCTAAAGGAAAGTTCATGCTTGACTAGTTTATTCCAGGTCTTTGGCTATGTCAGTATAAAGTGAATTCATTATATAAAAATGGATAATAGTTTGGGTTAATGGAATAGAACAGTTGAAAAGAGAACTTTTTACAATGAAATAATCCACCCCTTGGAAGTCTGAAGGACAGGAAGCCACCAAAATCATGTTTGGGGTTTTTTGTGGGTTTTTTGGTTTTTGTTTTTTTAAGTAATTGCAAGTAAATTTACAAATACAATCCTAGTTTTAAAAAAGTATATAGAGGTTATTTCAAGCTGTCTCATTGATACTCAAATTTTTGTAGCCATCTGAGAAAAAAGAGGTTGAATTTTCTGGGGTTCTAACTCAATTGTAGGAATTTGATGTGAAGAGAATTTTTGTAAAGGAGCAGGCACAGAGAGAACAGGACTATGACAAGAACATCTGTAAAGTTATTACTAAGCTCGTACAAGGAACTTAGTGGGAAATACCTCTTAAAACAGTTTTTAATAATTTGGTTTTTTAATCTAATGACTTAGTTACAGCTTAGTGGGTATACTGTTTCTAGTCCCATTACTGATTTTTATCACTCTGATGATAACATATACCCTAATAATGACAGACTCCTATATATTTTATTTTAAAAACTATTAAGACATGGAAAAGATTCAGTAAGCCTAAAATCAGCTATTTGCTAGGTTTAGGTTATCCATGAAATAAATGTATATATAGATGTACTTATCTTTAAGAGGTAAGTACCTAAAAACTGTATGGAAGTTGATTACTTTTGAATGTAAACAGTATAAATAAAATCTGTAGTGATTCCTTTTATTGTTAAAAGTCAGGCAACACTAACTTAACCTGTTTGTAAATTTGATTCTGAATACTATAGTGGGCTTTTTCCAAGTGTAACCTGTATATGCATATAGGATATGAGCATGCATATATGTCCAAAAGCCCTTCAGAAGTTCACCTTCCTTTTATAAACTCCAAAACTCAACTGTGCCTGTAAAATGTTTTTGCTCACGTTTGCATCATTGACTCAAATTTACACCTTCATGTTTGAGATCTGCTACTAGGACTATCTATGCATGCAGGCTTTTGTCAGCTCCCTCTCCCCCCCCCCCCCAATAAGGCAGTTAACTCTAAAAAATATTGTGACCCTTTCTATAAAATGTTCATAAAAATCAGCATATTCAGCTTATACAGAAATTAATTCATCCCCTACACACAAGGAATTTCTATTTTGTAAGAATGTAGCTTGTATATCAGAGCGCAATAAAATCTGGTGTGAGAAACGTTGAGTGGGTTAAGTGGTTATTCTGAATGTATTTACTTTTCTAGTGTCATTTATTTGAGGTGGTGGTGGAAGGAGGCATAAGGCGGAGGTTTTGACACGTTTTTAAAATTGCAGTGGACATATGTTGGCATATTTTAGTGAGATATGTTAATGTAACGTAGAAACTACTGGAACCCAGCATGACCATTCATTTTCTTTGTGCTTATGCAGCAGCAACTATAACATCTAAGGCTGTAGTAGCCCTGCTAGTCGGAGTCAAGTGAAGACTTTGAAAATTAACCTCTGATGGCCAGAGGATTTGTTTACAGCATTGCTGAAAATTAAATGAGTACCCATAAAATAATATCACATATCATATATATAACATATACATACACAGTGCACATACAGAGTTAAAATTCAGCACAGCAAACTGGGCTACATTTGCAGCTTTTAGATTGGCCTGGTTAAAGGTAATCCGGGGATTAGTACCAATTTGTGAAAAGTTTATATTCTGCAGTGTCTTCTTTTACTAAGTGTTCTTCCTTTGTACACTTGATTCTTCTCTTTCAGAGTAGGCCTTTCATTTTCTTCCTTGAACATAATTTGAGTCTGTCATTTCTACCCTTAATCCAACCTTGAATCTCCCCTCTGCCCTTAAAAATCAGTATTTTTTTTTCTATTAAGTTGACTTCCTTGGGTATTTCGTGGCTTTTCATAACACAGCATGACTTTTATTAATTATGAAGTAGACTATTCACTTCCCATATTTCTGTTTAATTATGGTACTTTGAAAAGGGAGTACCTTTTCAAGAGACAGCCTTCCTTCCCAAGACATGCTTTGCTCCTTACTAAGTCTGGCACCTGCTTCGTTCTGTCAAGGAAAGCTACCAAGTTTTGTCCATCTAAAAATGGAGACTTAACCAGCTCCCTCCGTGCCAGCAACCTTTATTGGTTTCCTGTTCCTTATCCACCAAATAAATAAATTCAAAATTAACATGCAATATAAGATATCTTCTGTCTACATTTCCATCTTAATATGTTCTCCCTCAACCAGAATGCTCCGTTTGCCTGATTATATCATGCATCTTCACACCTCTGACTTTATTGAACTTCCTCTGCCTGGAATGCCCCTCCTCTGTCACCTTTACCTGGCTAACTCCTGCTCATCCTTGAAGACCTAGCAAAGGCATTCTCTTCCTCCAAGAAGCCCAGTGCTCCCATCTTTGTCAAGGCTTTTTGTGTACTGAGTCCCAATTATCTCTGTCCCTCATGAGACCACAAGCTCTTCTGGGCTGGGATCACTGAGTCTTTTTGGTGGTGGTGGTGTTTTTTTTTTTTTTTCCTTTTTATTTAGTTCTAGAATCAAGTACAGGTTGCTGGACAGTGAGGTTGGAGATGGTAGGCAGAACCATTGACACATATTTGCTTAGTTAATAGAGTAACAACCGTTTTAAAGACTAAACATGTAAAGTTCCTATCTGTGCCAGAAGTAGCTGCTGCCTGAGAACAGTGTGACCATTAGACATATAATTCTGCATGTATCTTTCCTTCATATCTTTTTCATGCAGAGACCTAACTTACTGTATATGTTCCATTAAATGTGCAGACATACAAATGTTCATCTGATAACCAGGTTTAAGAAATTGTAAGATTTTACCAACTTAATTTGGCAAACACTAGATGTACAATAATAAGGTTTATTTAGAATAAGTGAGATCATGGTATCAAGACCTTTCTGTCATCTCTGAATCATTGTATTGTTTTGGAAAACTTTTTTATTTTCCTTGAGAAGGTTCTTTGTCTCTCAGACTGTGGGATTCAAAACTAAAATGTCAGAAATACGAAATACCTGCTCATTTTCCTGATCTAGTATTTCAGTTTCTAAAGTTTCTGAAGACAGTCCTTGTTCCTAAGAGACTTTATGTCATTATAAATAAGCCATTCCTCTCAGCCACATCTGCCAAGCAGCACTGTCAGTCCTATTACTATGAGAGTAACTTAACTGGTAATTGGACTACCATCACCAGCCTGATTTGTACTACAAAGGTAGCCATCACTCTGCTTCATGCCCAGTGACCACTTACTGAACAGATTGAAAAGGATGTGAAGACCTGCTTTTCAGAATGTCAATGGCAGTCTTTCCCACAAGTCAGAAATCTATCTTTGACTTCCTTTTCCCACTTTATACTAATGCTCTTTTCCATGGGGTGACTCCTGACATAGGGCAGCCACCTGTTAATCACATGCCAGCACAAACTAAATTACAGATTTCCTGTGA
This sequence comes from Mirounga leonina, assembly GCF_011800145.1. Taxonomy (NCBI): domain Eukaryota; kingdom Metazoa; phylum Chordata; class Mammalia; order Carnivora; family Phocidae; genus Mirounga; species Mirounga leonina. The sequence continues at coordinate 51,319,936 of NW_023270316.1, read as the reverse complement.
GCTACCACCTTGAAGTTCATAGTGCTTGCTCTCGGGTAAGTTCCGTTATATGTCCCCTTTTACTTTTTTGTTTGTGTTTTTATGTGGAACTTTGGAGCACGTATGCAAGACTGGGAAGAACAATAAAGGTTAAGACCAGTGGAGGAATTCTGTATAAATAACAACCCAAACCAATTTAATTACTTCAGTGACTTGATTAAAAAGAACTCCAGTGTACAGCTGAGATCTTTTGACGTTGTGATTTTTCATGTTTATTTCAAAGCAGCTTGGGAAGTTAGTCTTATAAGTAGGCCTTATTGGCAAAGCAAAGCAAATAAAAAATAGCAAGTAATAAAAGGATGGTTATGGCATTTTAGCGTTAAACTACCCTTTCAGTACATTTGCACCTTCTGGATAAAAGTTCTATAAAGCAATTGAGAGCTTTTGTTAAAAGTATCTCGAATAACAGTGCATAAAATACTTTGTGGTTCCTTCAGCATCAAGATGCCTCGTACTCTGGTTGTCTCTCGAGTTAGTTTTTATGGTACAAGCACCTGGTATGTGAAGTGATTTCACACCATGCCCAAGATGCGGGCCACCCACCAGCTACATGGCATGATGACTCTGCACGCTGAACGGCAACCTTGATAATTGTAAGGCCATGGGTAGTAGCCCCCCAGGGGTTCACAGATCTTCTGGCAATGAGTGTAGCTCCGTCTGCATTCTATACAGCAGATTCCTTCGTGATCCAGTCTCGGGTCAAATGTCATGCCTTCCCCTTCCTGCTGCCGTCAAATAAAAGGTAATTATTTGTGTGTTCTTCACAATGAGAATTAGATAGCATGCACATTATTTTAAAATAAGATCCTGAATGTTACAGTGGTACAAGAACTGAGCATAATTTTCTGTAAGAGGTTTTCAATCTTGATTATAACCTTATAATTCAGAATTCCTTCTAAAACATCAAGGGACCTCCATCTGTCACTGGCAGGAAGTTGGTTTTTTTGTTTTTAATATTACGAAGTTTCTCTATGCTTTTATTTTTATTTATTTTTTTTTAAAGATTTTATTTATTTATTTGAGACAGAGAGAATGAGAGAGAGAGAGAGAGCACATGAGAGGGGGGAGGGTCAGAGGGAGAAGCAGACTCCCTGCCGAGCAGGAAGCCCGATGCGGGACTCGATCCCGGGACTCCAGGATCATGACCTGAGCCGAAGGCAGTCGCTTAACTGACTGAGCCACCCAGGCGCCCCTTCTCTATGCTTTTAATGAGCCACGATTCCCACTCAGTAGTGACTCAGCTTGTCTTGAGTTAGGCAAACAAAAAGACATTCAGAAGTAGCATTTCTGCCACTACTAACTGAGTGAGTGGAACACTAGTGCCATTTTGTACTGGTGGCCTCCAGGGCTCTTGGAGCACCTTTTGAAAAGTCCTTCATCCGGGCTAACAGATTGCTCTTACAACTGCACTGGCTGAGAACACTGACACCATTTAGATTCTGCCGTCATTTCAGCCTGAAGGTGTCTGTAACACTCAGGAAAAGGCTCCATATAATGTCTAAAAATTCAAGACCTTAAACTTTATTTTCTAGTTTCTATGTGCCATTATTACCACATGAACAAAATCACGGAGTAAAAATCACCTACACAATCCCTATTTTCACTGCCGGAGATACCACAGACCTGGAAGGACCTTGCCCTCCGGCAAATCTATGTATCTGGTTTTCCTTTTCATAGGTTCCTGGGGGTTTAGATTCTGCATTCTCTTTAATATGTTATTGAGTTATATTGCCAAGAAGCCCTTAATGTGTATTCTTTATTCACTTGAAGTCTCTTTCCTTGAGAGACTTGAACCTGGGGAGATGTAGCACCAAACATAGGTCAGGCTTGAACAAAGTGAACCTTGGTAACCCTATCACCTTTGCTGGTACACAAACAAGTCTTAACCTTTTTGGGGGGGTGCTTTTTATTATTTGGAATATCAAACACTGGAGAGTGGAGAGTGTACTGAACATCATCTAGTTTTGATAGTTGCTAACCTTTTGTCAAATGTGCTTGACCTTTTCTGAAGTATTTTAGATTTGAAGTGACTTTAAAGAGAATTGAAGGTATTGTGACATTTCACCCATAAAAACAATAGAGTGCACCTCTAGGGGCGTCTGGGTGGCTCAGTCGGTTAAGCGTCTGCCTTCGGCTCAGGTCATGATCCCAGGGTCCTGGGATCGAGCCCCGCATCGGGCTCCCTGCTCCGCAGGAAGCCTGCTTCTCCCTCTCCCACTCCCCCTGCTCGTGTTCCCTCTTTCGCTGTGTCTCTCTCTGTCAAATAAATAAATAAAATCTTCAAAAAAAATTAAAAAAAAAAAAGTGCACCTCTAAAACAGCATGTTGCCTACACAACTACAATGCCATTATCCTATCTAACAAAATTGATAATTCCTTGACACCATCTGATAGTGCTTATGTTCAGATTTTATCGTCAAAATATTTGCCTTACTCTCTCAAACCATTTTTTTCTTTATTCTTGAGACTTTCCATTTTTTCCCCCTTATCTCTTGAACTAGGTTCATCTGGGACAGCAAAAAGAAAACCAGCTCATTCACTGATTGTAGCTGACTCTTCCAGGGTAGGGGGAGTCAAAAGCCTGTCGGTTGAGACATTGCCTCATCTGAGGGTTCAACAAAGGTTTGTTAGGATTTGAAAGTTGGGAGGAAATCTCAGCTTATTGCCCCAGGATATTTCCTTAAAGGAACATGTGAAGGACTGAGATCATGGGGAGATGTTTCTTAAAGCTGAGCATGAAATAAAGGAAAAACTGATAGAATTGGGAGTTTTTCAGAGAAAATGGATCATTCAAATCTGAAAGCAAGGCAAAGTCACGTCCTGCCCTTCTGTGAAGGGGCTGATGCCCTCTCCCTTGAACCAGATTTAGCTAGCCCAGCTACCTAGGGAATAAACTATATTAAATTTTCTGTTTGCCTATTCAGATTTATTTTTTTACTATTTGAACTTCAGGGAATGAAGTACTGTGGTGTCCTGAATTTTCCAGTAAGCCTTGGGTCATTTAAAAAATACTTTTTGCTCTAAATCTTTCTAAAATATATTAGTCTAAAATGATAACCTAGAAAATTAAATTTGTAACACATGAAACAGTATAGGACTGAATAGGCTATACAGGAAAAAATATGCAAATGAATTGGCCTATAAAAAGATGCTCAACCTTACACATAAAGACAGGCAAGATGAAACAAGAAGAGGATACACTTTAGACTGGTAAAGATTTTTTTTTTTGAGGTTTGATAATAAATGAGTCCCTTTCATTACCATTGAAGACCTATAGCTGGTTTAATTCCTTGGGAGATAATTTGGCATCCTCCATTAAATAATGTAAAATTCCCATCTCCTTTGACCCAGTAGACCCATACATCCGTATTTATGCTAAAAAAAAAAAATTCCAACACGTGTACAAGAGGTATAATGGGACTAATAGTTAATACCAAGCAAGATCATGCCTACATTGTACCAAGCTGTGCTAAGAGCTTTGCCTGCGTTACCTCATTTACTCCGTCGCATGACCATGTGGGGCATGTACAATGTTGTATACTATTAACAGTATTTTATAGGAGCAAAAGATAGGGTAATAATCTACGTGTCCACCAAAGTAGAACTAGTTAAATTTCCGTACATCTATCTGCACAATGGTATATGATGTGGCCATTAAAATGAATGAGGTAGATGTATGGAGGAGATACAGAACAATCTCCAAAATACTGTAACTGGAAAGAAAGCAGCGTATAGAAGTGTATGATCTTTTGTGTTAATAATGTGTTTGTATGGTACACTTTCTTGTGCAAAGAAAACTGGGCAAATAGCTATTATTAATGTATTGCTCTGGGGAAAGTGAGATGGAAGGGAAACACATTTAATTGTATACCCTTTTTTACTTTAAGAAAATATATGCATGTATTATTTTTTCATTTAAAACACTAGTTACAAAAATTTACGTATTATTCTTTTGCTCCCTTCACTTACGGTAAATATTTTTTGAGGATTTGAGAAGTTTTTAGCACGTTAGTGCCATGCTTATAAACACCAGTGCCCAGTGTTTCAGTCTAAATTGTTTTATCTGTGTATATGAATCTGTCTCCCCCCTGGACTGAGAGCCTCCAAATGCAGAAGTTAACTCCTGTCTGTGTGCACAGGGCCTGGGAAAGAGCAGGTTCTCAGCAAATGTCTGTTGAATGGGTGAATAAAGTGGGTATAAAGGGAGAAGGAGAATACTTTCATTCCATGTCTTGTCCCCAGGGCACATTCTTGGAAACATTTTTTGAGTAATCAAATTCCTGATATGAATTTGTCTTTACGGATTTGCCTGTGACTCAATAAAGGGAGAGCACAGAAAACAAGTCTGAATAAGGGTTACAACCAAACTGGATTTCACACTACAGAGACCATACTTAAGTGTCTTACCCTCATTTTGTAAACTCTGTGACAAATTCAGATGCATTTTTTTAAATAATTGAGTAAAAATCTAAGTTGACTATTAAGTGCTCATTTGAAGCCTCAAGTAGAAATAACCACCCCTTCAATGTTATGTTCAAGGGATTCGTCTGAGCAGTCATGAAAACATCAGTACGTACATGGTAAGGGTTGTCTGGTTTGAAGGGTTCTGAATCCTCTTGAACACTGGGTCTGGTTTTGTTATTTGGTCCTCCGGGGCCTGGGTTGCCCCGTGGTCCACTGTGTGGTCTTCTTGTGGTAGTTGTAACAATTTTTCTTACCAATTCTCTTCTTTCTCTCTGGATTTCTTACAAAAAAAAAAAAAAATTGCTCTAAGTTAATTCATTTATTTGGATAACTAAGGAAGTACTATGATTACATGGGTAAAAGCATAAAGGGGTATCAAAACACATTCTTGTCTAATTATTAAAATTTGTATTGAGGATTTTTAAAATAATAAAGCATGTTTCAGAGTCTTGGGTTAACATACAGATAACCAAGATTTGGTTTTATAGTCCCAACTGAGGCATTTTATATTGTGAGCTAGCTAACAAAAACCCATTCTCAATCCTTTTTCCTTACCTGCCTCTCCTATAGGGGCTGAGGAAGTAAAATACCACTTGTTTCCCTAGCCTCCCTTCCAATTAAGAGAGACCAGATGGAACATTTCTGGCCAGTGAGATATAAGCAGAATATATTGGTGCAGTTTCTGGGAAAGCTTTTGCTTTCTTGGTAAAAAGAGGACTGAAACAGCTTTCTCTGTCTTGTCTTCTTTTCTTGAACATAGACATACCTGGGTTATGAGAGCCAATTTGTGACCAGAGGGATAGGCACAAGGATGATAAACCAATATGGTATGGGTAGCAAAACAGTAGGCTAGAAAAAGCCCTGGTGATATCGCTGAGTAGCTACTAATGCCAGAAACCAACCTCCAGACTTCTGACAAAAATCTTCATTTATTGAAACCACCGATGATCAGGTATTCAAGGCTACTTGAAGGCCTGAGCATTCTTTTCTTGTTTTTTTTTTTTAGTAAACTCCACACCCAACCTAGGGCTTGAACTCACAACCCTGAGATCAAGAGTCACATGCTTTACCAGCTGAGCCAGTGAGGCACCCCAGCCCTGAGTGCTTTCTTAATGGATTGACTGTATATGTATGAAGCTTTATAATTTTCAGGAGATTTGTTATCTTGGTTGAGTCTTTTAAAATGCTATGGGCGGGATAGAAAAAGCAGATACTTTTATACACAAGGGCATCAAGGCTTAGTAAGACCAAGAGACTTGGCCAAGATCACAGAATGGGTGGCAGAAACAGAAGGCAAACGTGAACTTCTCTGGCTCCCAGCCCAGTACTCTAGTCCCATCACACCACCACAGGGGGCCTGCGGCATGACCCACAGCTGCCGAATAACACACATGGGAAGTACCACACGGCACTGGCTTTGGTGTCTCTGAGTCTCACTTTCTTCATCTGTAAAATGGAGATAATATATCGAATTCACAGAGTACTGATAGAGGATAGAGCTGTGTCTGAGGGTTTTAGCATAACATTTGGCATATAATAAGCACTCAAATGTTAGGTGATGATGATGATATCATGCTGTGTTATTTCTGAGAACTTAGATGGGCTTTACAGCCACGGGGAGCTTCCACGGATAACTTCTAGATTTCTGAGTTCGTGATTGGAGAGGCATCAGGGAGCCCTGGATTCAAATCCGAACACCACCACTTTATTGAACTGAATGACCTCAGGCAAGTTATTAAGTCTCCATGAACCTTGGTTTCTTCATCTATGGGAATATTTGTAGTTACCTGGACAGTTGTTGGTAAAGAGTGGGGACAAAACCTAAAGCTTTGGCACAGTGACTGGTAGCTGGCATGCAGCCAGAGCTCAGCAGCCACCAGCTGTCACCCTTCCCTCTGACCTTGTCCAGCCGCCACTGTCTCTGATAATACAGCTACATGATGCTGATGACCTGCCAGCTTAAGGACCCAGCAGAGGTTGCTGGACCCTGGAGTTGGGGAGTTTTTATTAGAATTAGGTGTTAGGGACCAGGAATCTTCAGAGGGGATTTTATTTTCTTGATTTTATCGTTAAATGTGACTGCATTTATGAGAGACTGAAAAAAAAACCAAACCATCTTTAATGTGTGTAATATTCCACCCTATGGCTAACCCAACAGTTATTTAACCCTTTCCAACTTGGGGCATTTAGGTGGTTTCCACTTTGCTGGTGGTGTACGTAACAGGTCATTCTGGGGTGGGTGTTGTGATGATTGAATACTTAAGCTGTGGTCATGCTGTGGGCGGTGAGGGGCCAGGCTACATCTCGGAAGTAGGGAGCACACTCTTTGCCAAAGGGTAAAGGTACTCCTCCTATCAGTCAGACTAGCACCGGCTTCACGTCTCCACCCCCACCCTCTTTGCCCTGCTCTGTTATTTTTCCATAGCACCTTGTATCCTACCATATGCTTTTCTTATTTTAATTTAGTGTGTGTTTACTGTTTCCCCTTGCTATAGTGTAAACTCCCTGAGGGCAGGGATTCTTGTCCGTTCTGCACCAATGCATCCCAATTACCTAGAGCACGCAAATGGCACGTAATAAGCCTTCAAAAAAGTGTGTTGAATAAATGAATGAACTGGATAAGAGGCTTGTCTTCAAACAAAGTGATTACAGAGAGCTCTACATAGTAGCAGAGTCAGAGGCTTTTGTCCTTGAGTGGACAAGGTGACAAGTGTTGGAGTAGTTCCTGGGAGGTGGAAAGCAAGAAGGCTCGTTCCATGTGGAGGCAGGTGAGGAATCAGAAGCCAGCACTTGGCAAAAGGTCATAGAATTGTGAGTTGCGAGCACACACTGCAGCAAGAGCAGGGATGGCAAAGTGACGGTCCGTTTGGCAGCCCTCTCCAGCCCCTACAGAGGTGGCACACTGCTCATGCCACTCCTCCTTACTGAGCCTGCATGTGGCCTCAGGATCCTTCTCAACTCTCTCCTCCCAAGAGGCCACTGCCAGTGGCTTATAAATTGGATCCTATTGGCTTTGCCTGGGTCAGAAAGTAACCATCTTATCCAAGCTTTGGGACATAAGGAGACTTGTGAACTGTAGGAATAAATTAGCGGTGACAGAATCAGAAGCCTGGACTTTCTAAGCCTGGTGAGATTTTTTTAATTGTGGTAAAATATAAAATTTACCATTTTGACCATTTTTAATTGTAAAGTTGAGGGGCATTCCATGCATTCACATTGCTGTGCAGCCGTCTGTCTCCATAACTTCTTTCATCTGGTGAAACTAACTGCTCTCTCTCTATAATCACTGCCCGCTGCCCCTCCAGAGCTTGGTGGTTTTAATGCCTGTATTTGATTTCCGTGCTGCTCTGTGTCCAATAAAATCTTTCAGAAGACAGAGTGTGTGTCAGCTGTGCTGGGAGAAAGGCCTTTCTTCTACACTTGAGCCATAGCTACAAAGTAGGCCTCTGGGGGATGGGTGCAGTGGAGCGACTGGTGGTGAGGAGTGAAAGGACCCCTGGGGACGGAGAAACTCGGGAAGGAGTTGGCCCTCTGGGCTCACTTGCCCTTCACCACCCACAGATAGCTCAAGGGTGTGTTCCAGGCTAGCTCTGAACCCCAGAGGCCCTTCATTTCTTTTCAACGGACCTGGAAGCCAATGCTCAAGCCTTGAACTTGGAAGAATTTCAACCTATACCCAAAGAAGCTTTTGGCTGTCCCATAATTCTAGGTTTGAACATAATAAAGATTCAGCAGTATGACAGCTTCTTAGTCCCTTGATTCTCTGCCGTGGGAATAAAAAAAAATGTAAAATTGAAAGTGCAAACAACTTAGATTAAGGGGCAGAGCAGAAAGAAGGGGGGACTGTCATAAAAATGGCAGATAATGCAGTGGTATTCTATCTCCCTGATCCACTTCCTGTTAACCCTGCTGCTCGTCCCTAAAACATTCATGACAGTCAACCTCCTTCTCTTTGATCTCTTTTGCCAATTACTGAGACGCTGTGGCACGCATCCTGATGTAACTTCCTTGTTACAGGCTCAGGCCTGCGGAAAGGCTCACAGGAAACACATAAACAGAATTCCCAGCAGCATTAAGAGGATTTAAAATGTTACCTTTTGGATATGTTGGCTTAAGCCAGAAAATAGGAAGGTCGCCACAGAGTTCTAAGACTTTAGAACTCAAGAAGCTGTTGTCCTTCACAGGCTGGTCTACAGCCACCCAGATAAGAGAATTTTCTTCATATTTAACTGGCATGATCTTGCCTTCCTGCAAGTAAGTAAAAATGAAATGCATTGAGCAAAGAGGACAGTGAAACATGCTGTGTAGATTATTTCACCTAATAAAAACTTAATGAGAACTGTGTGTGTGTGGTGTGGGGATTTGTGTGTATGGGGGGGTTATGGTATATGTGGGGGGAATGTAGAGTGTGGGGTGGGTGTGGGGGTGTGTATGTGTAGGGGGGTATGTGTGGGGTTATGGGGTGTGTATGTGGTGTGGGGATGTGGGGTGTGTGTGTGTGGTGTGGGGATATGGGGTGTGTGTAGTATGTGCTGTGTGGGGATTTGTGGCATGTATGGAGGGGTATGGTATATGTGGGGGGTATGTAGAGTATGCGGTGGGTGTGGGGGTGTGTATGTGTAGGGGGTTATGTGTGGGGTTGTGGGGTATGTATGGTGTGTGTGGGGTGTGGTGTGTGTGGGGTGTGGTGTATGTGGGGAGGTATGTAGGGCGTGTGGGGTGGGTGTGGGGGTGTATATGTGTAGGGGGGTATGTGGGGTTGGGTATGTATGTGGTGAGTGTGGGCATTTGGGTGTGTGGTGTGTGGGGGTGTGTATGTGTAGGGGGGTATATATGGGGTTATGGGGTGTGTGTGGTATGTGTGTGGTGAGGGGATTTGCGGTGTGTAGTGTGTGGGGTATGTAGGGTGTGTGGGATGGGTGTGGGGGTGTGTGTGTAGGGGGTATGTGTGGGGTTGTGGTTTTTGTGTGTGGTGTGTAGTGGGGGGGCGGGGGTGTGGTGTGGTGTGTGTCTTTTGTCTTTGTAACTCTCTTCACAGTGTTGTCTTTGCCCCTCTTGTCGCCCTGCCTTTGGATAACTGAAATGTGTGAATATTGAGTGTCCTGAATGGAAGTGAAAATTACTTGATACCAACTTTGAGACTTAGGTTAATCTGATGTTTTTGATCAAAGATTTTTTGAGGAAAAGCAATTGAACGGACTCTGAAATCCTATAAAGGATAGAGGAGCCCTTCATTTGAAGTGAAAATCCTTTGGGGTTTTGTTCTGCAGCTTCTGAACAACAATGGAAAAAGCAAGTGATTGGTTCTTTAATGTCTTCAGTTCAAAGTATTATTTAACATAAACCATTTCTACATTTCCCAGCTATAAAAAACACATTTCAGATGTTCCTTGCATCAAGCATACCACTGAGATTTCAAAGCTAAATCCTGGATTTTCTTCTACAGTGAGATGCTGAGAACCGTCTGATAACCCAGGAGACAAATTTATTTTGCCAGGTTGTTCCTTTCATATATTTATTAGTTTGCAATAGGTTGGAGAAATTAATATGTTTTCTCCATATTTTTAGCTAAAAGCAGCCCTTCATTTATACTTTCTCGACCCCCAGGTTTATGGTTGCATTAAAACAACTTAAAGTTATTGGAGGATGCTAACACTCAGGTAATCCAGTTATTTACCTTAAATTAAATGGCTCCATCCAGGAAATGAATGCTCTTTGGGTATAGCAGCTTTTTAAAGTTATACAAAACTGATGAAAAATGTATGAGATCAAGTGGTGCATAAATCTACCCCATCATAACCTAAAGTGTGCGGGGGAGAGAGTGGGGTGGTAGGGGTAATGCAGACCTATGCATCTTACAAGCTGGCAATGTGCAATCAACTTGGGGCACACGGCCTCAGCTGCCTGCCCCATCTCTCCTCTCCCTGCCCCTGCCACACAGTCCTGCTTTTGTGTGAGGCGGCAGTGTCCCCGCCCCCAGGAGAGACGCCAGCAGCTAGGGGTGCCCGCGTGACCAGTTCTAGACTATGCAGGTCACACTGAAGCATGCTGGGGTGCTGCGAAGCCTTCTACTTTTCCTGATGAGGATAAGTCATGGTTGACACTGCTCAACCTCTTCCTGACTTCCTTACTTGAATGCATGGTTGACGGTTGGAGCAGGGACGGAAAGGCCACAGACATCAGCAGTGCCAGCCCCCAAGCCGACACCGGCAGCCCCCTCCCTCCACATGGCCCACTATGGAGGAAAACAAATCCTTTTGTGTTTAAGTCACTCTGTAGTTTTCTGCTACTGACAGCTGGACACATTCCTAATTCACGCAAACATGTTGCCTGAATTTGGCTTTGTCCACCAGAGGATCCACCAAGCACGATAGAAACAACGCAAACACAGGAAAAATCAGCCTCTATGGTCTGAGAAAAGAATCAGATGCAGACAAAGCTGCAAAATGCTAAACCGTTCATCACCGTGAATTATTTCTATATTCAAGTAATTATTTTGAATTGTTATTTGAAAGAGTGAAAAACTGAAGATGGCTGAAGTATTCAAGAACAAAAGACTTTCAAATTATAGCCATCTGAATATGTAATATATCCATTATAATCTACATTTTAGAAGAACTAAAGTGAGGGTAATAAGAATGTAGAAAAATATAACTTCAATTATGAAAAGAATATCACACACCCGCACACGACAATAATTCACCAAAACATTAACGTTAGTATTAACATGAACATCTGTGGAATTAAGCCACTGTGGGTGATTTTCTTCTCTATTCTTTTATGTATTTCCCAAATTTTCTGTAGTGACCAAGTATTGTTTTTAAAAAGGAAAAACAAAAAAAAAAAACCCACTTGTTTTTAAAAGGCCCTGGAAAAGTACTGCAAACTTAGGATTAGATATCGGTCAGCTGCGGCTAGAGAGCTGGCTCTTTCGGAAGGCAGGGGACGAGAACTGCTTCTAGGTCTGTTGACAGAGAACACGAGTAAAGGATTCCGCTTTGCAGAACTTGAGTAATAGGACTGTAACAAAATGGTAAGGCACTAAGAGAAGCTCAAGGCTCAGATCGAAGGCGGGCTGGGTGTCGTTTTTACAGTCTGTACTATAACGGCCAGCTTTAAAAACTCACCGGTTCGTTGTAGCTTGTGTTTTGTTTTGTTCTGAGACACCTGAGGCTGCTCTCTGTGACAGCAAACAATCAGTTTCCAGGCACCTTTGCTTACCCTTATTTTTCTTCCTTTGCCTCAAGGGACCGGATGCCTTACCTCCCTCTCAGGGATGCAGGGAGAGCCAAAGCTGGTCATAATGGAATTAGTAATTTGTAGCAGCAACTGAGTAGTCATTATCCAGTGCATTCTAAGCCCCGGAGACAGGAGGCAGACCCTCGGTTTGTAGATGACAAAACTGAGGCGCAAAGAACTGAAGCCACATCCATAGTGAGCGTCAGAGCTGGGATTCGAACCCACATTCTTCCAACTCCACAAAGTCTATATTCTTCCCACTGCACTCTGCCACAGCGCAAATGGGGGACAACAATCATGTGACCGCTTCGTAAGCCCTAAAGCATCGGATAAACTTTAAGGTATTAGATGTGTCTTTAGAACTCTGTGCGATTCTTAAAGTAAATTTTTATAAAATCAAGCTCAGAGGCAAGTTGTTCATAATAAATGGAAGAATTATGCTTAAAAAACCTCACGCGTCTGAGACGTAGGAAAGGAATTAATACAGGTTAAGAAGCTTCACTGGGCTGCACTCGAGCCAAGGGGAAGAAACTGTAGGGGAGCCAGCTCAGCTCAGAGTAGGCACAACGGTTTGATCTCCACGCCCCCCCCCACTCCCCTGGCAAGTTGTCTGGCGCCCAGGGAAGGGGGCCCTGTCGCTGCTTTCCAGCACAGGTGTGGTGATCAGCCGCTGGAGATTTTCAGGAGGAATTCCCACACGGAGTGGAACTGAGGCTAGAAAGCTCCCGAGGCCCCTTTACTGAAGAGTCTGTCATGACAAGTCCTTTATATTGTTTTCATCACTAATCAGACAGTCCCCCCCCCCAAAAAATTAGGCAAACAAGGGCCATGTGAAGACTGAGCCCCTTTATGCGCTTTAAAATATGGTTTACCGAAACCTTTAAGGATACTACATCATATAAGTATGATCTCTGGGGATCAACAAGTAGGACCAAAATAGTTTTAATTTCTTCAGCAGAGAAGGAATAGAACTTATGTTCTGGTCATGAAGCTATCCAGGAACCAGAGACAGAAAGGGCCGTGGAGTCAAACGATGTCTGTCAGACCCCCTTGCTGTCACGCATGCCGAGGGTACCCACCAGTTCGGAGGAGATGCTCTGTTTGGTCACGGTGCCCACCTCTGGAATGCGAGCCTTCACCTGTGCTTTGATGTAGCACTTCTCTCCTCCAGCGAAACGGATTCCAGTGATGCCCTAGGAAAGAAAAGTTTATCCACCTATCCATTCGTTCATTTATTCACCAGGTATAAGGATGACCAGAACAGACGGGATGTCAGTACTCATGGAGCTTACCTCGTAGCGTTATTTACCAAAAATAAACAGAGGCGAAGTCAGGTGGTGGTAAGTGCCACAGAGAAAAATAAAGCAGAGTGTGAGGCAGGAACGACAGGATGGTACTTTTGACAGTGTGGTCGGGGAGACCCCTGCCAGGGGCATGTGAGCTGGGACGGAGTGTGTTAGTTGCCTCATCAACCCTGGCAGGCTCCAGTGAAAGGCTGCCTTGTCCAGGCAGCCTCCTCAGATCCTCCCAGGTGAAGAAGCGGGCTCCTCCTCCCCGTGACTTGTGCAAACCTCCAGCCTCAGTCCCTCGTCTGGCACTTAGCTCTCCGTGCCTGTGTGGCCACTCCTTGTCGAGGTTCTGTCCCCACTCAGTTATAAGCCTCTTGACATTAGTATCCGAATCTTTTTCTTTTTGGGGATCCCGTAAAGGTTCTCGGAAGAGGTGTGCCCAATTCATTAATTCCATGAATTCAGATTTTTTTCCTAAGTCACCGAGCCAGGGAAATAGTAAAGCTTCCTACACCACCAGGAGCTGACCTTTGTTCCTAGACCTTCCCGGAGGGACTTGGATGCTTTGTTTTTGTCCCCTGTGAGACTCAAACAATGTCTCCTCCTTGTCAGCCTAGGGACCAGCCTCAAGGGAGACGTCAGCCGCAGGGCTCCAGGCTCGGCTGACCGCTCAGCCCCGATACTACGGCAGGTGCACGAGGCCTGACAGTACATTCTGTCCCAAGAGTGTTTACTTCCACCCTGGTGGAAAGCTGGTGGATTTCATGATGAGTGAGTGGCCAGAAACAGTGGTAAGGCCTACAGATTTTATGCCGTAACAGCAGACACCCACAGAAATCCAAACATCTCAACTTGCTGATCTTCCGTTCAGTTGAGACAAATGTCAGGGAGATACGGGACTTGTTCCAGTGTCAGTGCAGCAGAGTGGGGGGGAAGAAAGCATCAGAAATCTCGGGGTCCTGGCTCAGGACTCAGCCCTGTTCCGTGAAGAACAGAGGACATTCACGGCAAGTTCTACCCTGTGTAATCTGAGAGCCAGCAGCCCTACAAGGGCTGAGGGGGGGCGTGCCGGAGCGCAGAGGAGGAAAGGCTCCTTCTTCCTAAAGCTCCTCATGCTCCGCCTTGTGGCCTAATGGGCCATGTTCACATATGTGACACATGAGTCCTAGCATCACCTCTCACCCAGGGAGAGGGGCTAGCCATATCCTTGCCCACTCCAGGAGGAGGGACTCCCTGCGCCAAAACCACCTGGAGAGATTTAAAACCATCGATGCCTGGGGCTCTCGGCAGAGACTCCCATTTAATTGGCCTGGGGCAGTGCCCAGACGGCAGTGGGCTTCAGAGCTCCCCACGTGGTTCTAAGGCATAGCCAGGGTGGCCAACCACCAGTTTAGGGAGAAAAGAACTTATTCAGGGTAACAAAGTTGTTAAATGACTGAAATAGCCTGCCATAGACTGAATGTTTTTGTCCCCTCACCCAAATTCCTATGTTGAAACTCACCCCCCCGCAATGGGATGGTATTTGGAGGTAGGGCCTTTGGGAGGTGATCGGGTCATAAAGGCAGAGCCCTCGCGAATGGGATTAGTGCCCTCCTAAAAGGGACCCCAGAGAGCTCCCTCATGCCTTTTGCCCCGTGAGGACACAGAAGATGGGCCAACTGTGAACCAGAAAGCCGGCCCACAAGAAACACTCATCTGCTGTGCCTTAATCTCGCCCTGCCCGGCCTCCAGAACCGTGAGAGATTTCTGGTGTTCCGAAATCACCCAGGCGCTGGGCGTGTGTTACAGCAGCTTGAACGGGCTAAGACACAGCCTTCGAATCCAAGTTTCTTCTGAACCATCAGCTCACAAACTTCCCCTTGCATCAAAATCGCCTGGAGGCCTTGATCCATAAAACAGTGTTGGACCCCAGACCCGGAGTTTCTGACGCGGTCGGTCTGAATAGGGGCGACACTCTGCATTTCCAGCAAGCTTTTCGGTGCTGCTGCGGCCACTGGTGGCCCAGGGAACACATCTGAGAATCACTACTCCTTGCTCTCTCCTGAACACCTGCTGCTCTTATTCTGCATGTAAATCTAGGGCTCACAGTTTGAAAAACAGAACGCAGTGGAGGGAGGTGACGCGCTATGTTCTCCTCACTTGCAACCCTCATATCCTCTGAATGTGAGCTGCAAGGGAGGAAACACCATATCACCATTACCATATCCCCAAAGGACTGAGCTGATTCTGTTGAAGGATTCACAGCCCCGAATGTGAATCTAGTATTGAGTTAGTTCTGACGGTCTACATGCTGCAAAGAGAACTGAAACTCCACAGGGATGGGTCCTGTGGGAAGGAATTCACACATATTAACCACCTTGTCTGGTTACAGATCCATATCAAGCAGCCAGATATATTAAGAGATTAAACAGAGGGAATGGGAAAGCACAGGAAAGCCAAGCAAACCTCATGTTTCTGCAAACAAACAAGGCCTTAGAAGCTGGTGATAATGAAGAAATTTGCTACGAAAGATAATGAGTGCAGAGTCCAATGCTCTAGCTAATTTTTTTTTTTAAGAGTCAGGCGATCTCATTTTAGCTGCCTGTTTTTTCTGTCTAGAGGATCCCATGGATTTCTGTGGCTTAGACCAGAAGGTTCCAAGAAGGGCTCCTTCCCCCAAGAAGGCACTTTGGAAATCTTCCAGGGAGTTTTTGGTTGTCACAAAGATGGGGGCTCTCCTGGCCTTCCGTGGGCAGGGCCCAGGGCGGGGGGCCGGGTCGCACAGAGCCCGGGGAAGTCCTGAAGAACTGCGCGCCCCGGGGCCTGGCTGGAAAACCAGGTTGGAAGGATCTGTGCCTAGAACCTAACACACTTTTACATATCAACGCAACATGACTTCTGGCACAGTCTCAACGCACGAGGGCGTTCTGAAGAATGCAGTCACTATGAAAATGGAGACAAAACGGTAGTTTGTTCCCTGTTTGAGAAAATAGCCTGGTATTTAATTTGCCAGCACACACTTCAGTCAGGCTGCATTTTCGGCTGTGGCACTGACAGTAATGTACCTACCGGAGCAAGCCCATGACGTCATGATGTTTCTGAGTTACATCAGGCTGAGCATTCGCATCCGGAAGTCCAAGCTATGGTATAAATTACTTCTGTTTTCTTTTTCTTTGGTGTTCTAGTTGGGGCCATATTGATTTTTTAAACTTTTTTTTGAGTATAGCTGACACACAATGTTACCTTGGTGTCAGGTGTGGAAGATGGCGGTTCAACAAGGCCATGCGTGATGCTGTGCTCACCACGAGTGTAGCCGCCCTCTGTCACCGAACAACCTGTCACATACACAGTATATTCCCTGTGCTCTGCCTTTCGCCTCTGTGACTTACTCATTCCATAACCAGAAGCCTGCTCTCCCTCTCTCCTTCACCCATTGTGCCCATCCCCTCCTCCCTCTCCCCTTTGGCAACCATCAGTTTGTTCTTTGTATTTATCGGTCGGCTTCTGTTTTGGGGTTTTGTTTTGTTTTTTTCGTTTGTTTATTCATTTGTTTTTTAGATTCTACATGTAAGTGAAATCATACAGTATTTGTCTTTCTGTGACTTATTTCACTTAGCATAACTCTGTCTAGGTCCATCTATGTTGCTGCAAATAGCAAGATCTCATCTTTTTTTATGGCTGAGTAATATTCCACTATATATATATACCACATCTTCTTTATTCATTTATCGATGGACACTGGGTTTGCTTCCATATCTTGGCTATTGTAAAAAATGTTGCAGTACACATAGGGGTGTATATATCTTTTTGAATTAATGTTTTCATATTCTTTGGGTAAATACCTAGTACTAGAATTATTGCACCAAATGGTATTTCTATTTTTAATTTTTTGAGGAAGGGTTATATTGATTTTTGAAATCACTAACCTATCTACCAGGTAGTTTACACTATTCTTTTTTTTTTTTTTTATCTTTTTTTTTTCTCCAGCTTTTTAAATTCAAATTTTCAAATATACACAATTAAAAGAATTGGGTAGTGAACACTTGTATATAATTTTTAACCAGGTTTTATGTTATATAAATGAGTCATTATGCCAGATGGGTTGGCTTAAACCAACAGCATTGATGCTTCTGAGGGTAAAACTTTTTAGAATGCAACTCATACACTCTGAACAAACCTCTTTTTGTATTCCTTGGGGTACTGACAAAGACCCTCCTTGACCCACCTCTAGTCAGTCTCCTCTGAGTCTTCCTTTTGACTAGGCCCCAACCATGGGCTCTGCCTTGGCCAGTTTATTCCAGTTTTAGCAAGAATCCTGCTGAGTTGGCCTTGGTCTGACCACGCTTGATACCTGATCACCCTGGCTTGCCTTTAACAAAAATCCCGTTGGTTCAGTTTAGTAAAGAACCACTCTATCTCTTAGTAATTTTCTATCCACCAATACCCTTACCCTACTCCTTGGCTATAAATTCCCACCCTTCCTTATCGTATTCAGAGTTGAACCCAATCTCTCTCTCCTACTGTAAAACCCCACTGTAGTAGCTCCCTTTGAATATGATCTGCCTTCCTATTTTTAACAAGTGGCCTGAATAATTTTTTCTTTCACAGTGTACAGCTTGGAGCCCTTTGTTCAGGGCTATTCCCTCTCAGGAGGGTTTTTTTTTTTTCCCCATTGGCTCTACTAGAATCTTGGTGGGGTCCTAGGTTAGCAGGGGAGACTGTTCACGGTTCACAATTTAGAGCCTTTCCTAATCTGCCCCCACCCCTCTTCTCCCCTTCCCCACCTTCCGCCACACTGGGCTACTTAGAACTCAAGAGTGGGGCTGTGCATTTGTATTCAGCACTCCTCTCTGGGTCTGGAAAGCCCTGCTCCTACGTCTCTGCTAGTTGAAATCCTAATCATTCTTCAAGACCTGATTCAGCTATCATCACCTCTGTAAAACCTCGGCTCCAACCCCCTAGTTACCAGCAGCTAGCTCCCTGCAACCATCAGTGTTCTTTGTATTTATAAGTCTGATTCTGTTTTGGGTTTTTTTTTTTTACCACCCCTCCCCGCAAGTGTGTTCCACTCTGTTCATAGCTCTGTCACAGCACGTTTCCCAGGCGGACCTGAAGTCACTTCTGCATGGCAGGTCCTTGAGGGAGGGACCAAGTGTCAGTCATTTTTGCATCCCCCGTGCTTAGCACTGTCTCCTGCACACAGTAGGCCTTGATAAACACCTCTTGAATCTGATGGGTGGTTTAAAATATAAGAGAAGGGGCGCCTGGGTGGCTCAGTTGGTTAAGCGACTGCCTTCAGCTCAGGTCATGATCCTTGAGTCCTGGGATCGAGTCCCGCATCGGGCTCCCTGCTCGGCAGGGAGTCTGCTTCTCCCTCTGACCCTCCTCCCTCTCATGCTCTCTGTCTCTCATTCTCTCTCTCTCTCAAAAA
The DNA here is from genome assembly GCF_011800145.1 of Mirounga leonina. Taxonomy (NCBI): domain Eukaryota; kingdom Metazoa; phylum Chordata; class Mammalia; order Carnivora; family Phocidae; genus Mirounga; species Mirounga leonina. Next base: position 51,301,495 of record NW_023270316.1, on the reverse strand, counting down.
AAAAAAAAAATCTTTAAATAAAATATAAGAGAAAGTAATAGTGGGGGTACCGTCGTGGCTGACTCATGTGTTTTCAAAAGCCCAGGCTTGTTTAAACCCCTAACTGGTTCTATCCATCAAAAAAATGTCCTACTCACCAGTTCTGACTTAGAGAAATGTGGAAGCTATCAAAGAGAATTGATCAGTTTATAAAATATCTGTGGTTCTGTTGGCCTATGAGAACAAAACACAATCAATACCATTATTAGAACCGAAGGATTATAAAACAGAAATATAGGTTTGGGATTAAAATATTTTAAAAGTGTATTCCTGATTCATGCACGTTTGAGAGAGATGGATCTTTTCTTATTCATCTGTGTAGCTCCCTTTGCATATCTTGATCTTGTGACACATCATAGGTATTTAGTTCTGTTCTGGATTGAATGATGTGTGTGTGGGAGCCACATTTTGTCATCTTTCGTTGAACAGTACAAAGAAAAAATGCTTTTACCTTGTCCTGGATCTAGCAGTAAAAGCCTTTAACAGGTCCAGAGAAATTATCTTTGTGCACTGACCAGAACCATTTGCAAAGCTCCGACTAACAGGTCACATCCAGGGCTGCAGAGCCCACCCCTCCCCCCTCCCCGCCAAGCAGAGCCCACTCTGAAACATAGCCAGTCCTTGCCATCAGCAAGGAATACCTAACATCACCTATCACCGGGGCTCGAAGGTTAGCATCTGTTTGGTATTCAACAGGACTTGTGAACTGCGTTTTGGCATCAGCAAGGGGAGTTCTTTCATTCAACTGAAAAGCATCTCTAGTTTTTCTCATCAACTGGAGCAAGGTGGGTCGATGAGATGTTTGTAGGCCAATAAACTATCAGAAGAGTCATTATTTTCAAGTGCCTTTTTTCATTATCAAGTCTCACCTACTCCATCTACAGGTGTAACAGAACACAAACAGTGATGCCTTTTCCTCATCTTTGAACATGAGGAGAATAAGATATTTACGTGGGCCAACAGGAGAGAGGGCCCCGAGTGCCATTGTGTTGCGGACGTATGCCGAAGCACCAAAGCACCATCACAGAGCTTGAGGTCTCAAACTGCCTATAAGCTGGACTTCGGGAAACAAATGTGTTTGCCCCTTTCAAAGGAGACTCGAATGTTTTATCTGTCATTGGCCATGGTCAGAAAGCATAGGATTATGACAGGGAATTTCTCCATGCTAGTTTTCTGGATTAAATGGGAAATCTGAAGAACGGAGAGAAGTATGTAAGTAGATCCCACCTATTGTTGATGAGATTGTTAGGTCATTACAATTTCCCTCCTCTCTGCAGGTTCATGTTTCAGACCTTGGAACATTCTGGGATGCTTTGAGCATTTTATTCACTGTGTTACAGAAAGCTGCTTGGAAAGAAATAGCTCTTTCCAGTCCTTCTGCCAAGACTTTTTATAGAGTTCCAAGTACCTGTTCTTTTCAGTGCCAGGGTGTTGTTTTTTTCATTTTGAAACTATAAAGGACAAAGAGTGGTCCTTTCTCAGAGACAATATGCTGCATAATGTATGTGAATTAGTGGCGCCATGACTGCCATAAAGGACAGTTACCATTTGGTTGTGTGTGAGAGATGTTGCTTCTCCCTGGGTTGGGAAAGCCTTCCAGGCTTGCCTTGGTTAAACTCTCTAAATGCATGAAATATACTTACATTCTGGAAATCATTAACTTCAATTGCTTCTTCAGCTCCACTTCCCATTTTAAAGGTCTCCAGGTTGTTCCCAGTATCTATTTCCATTGACCCGTCTTGTAATTTCCCATTGATACTCATGGTATAATGGACATTGTAAATCTAGAAGTGAACACAGGAGTCAGGGATGCTTTCCTTTTAGAGCAATTCAGGGCTTATCTTTTGACCTGCAGTACATGAGGTAGCTTTCACATTGGTTAGAGATACACCGAATCATCGTTAATAGTAATATATTTACATATGAGGGCTTCATCCATACACCAATCATTTAATACAATAATTTCTTTAAGAAATACCTTAAAAGTAAAAGCTTTGGTAGTCTCCGATACTTATTCAAATAGCTCAGTGATTTGCGATCCTGGCCACGCATACAGGTATCTGAGTAGAATCTCCAGCTACCGCGCATGCGTGTCCCTCCTGGATGAATCAAATCAGACCCTGTGGGGATGGGGCTTGGACATAGATCTTTCTTTTCCTAGGTCAATTCTACGTTGCAGTCTGAGTTGAGAGCCATCGATGGATAAATGGTTAACTGGGCTGTTAACTGAACAAGTCTGCAGTGGCACCTCAATTTGAAAGGTTTTTAAAAATCCTCTGGCTAATTCTCGACCCAGGGTATGGCATATAGTGAGGACTACAGACAGGGCTGGGATATGCCTGATAGAGAGCAACATTTGTGGACAGCAAGGTCAATGTGCACATCTGTTTCAGCTCAAAGTGGGAGTTAGTCATTTTAATGACTGGGACAGGCATCTGGTGTTGGAGGGCATATTGTTAGGAGACGTGTGGGGGAAGAAGGGAGGGAGACTTGGCATCAGAGAAGAGCACTGGTCCACGAATCAGAAAAACGAGTGGCCACACCACTTATCCCTGGGTCTTGGGAGTTGCTTTGGGTGTAAAGTGAAGAAGCTGGGCCTCAGAGATGGTTTTCATTTACGTCCTTCGAGCTCTAAGGTTTCACAGAGGTGGCCCAGAGGTGATGGTGGCAGAGCAGGTGGGACTGTGAGGGTCGTCCTTTCTCTCCTGTCCACCTACAACTTAGCCAGAGCGGCTCTACTTGTTATCTGTGTTATGTGTTGGATTTCTGAGTAAAATCTTAAGAAAAATAACTCCATGAAATAGTTGTTTTTTTAGTTTACCACTAAATTAGATCATCCAAAGGGCTCTCTTAGTTTAGACATCTTGTTAGTACACTAACTTACAAAATAATTCACACACTGCTCCTGCTCAGTGTGTTGTTGCCCTGCTAGAACTTTCTCTGTGTTGTGGGGTAGTAGGTGGGTCTTCCCTTCCCTTGCCTTCCCTCTTCCTTTTTCTGACTTAGAAGCATATGTGTGTGTGTGTATCTCTCTATATCTTATATAACATATAAGATATAAAATCTTTAGGGGCCCCTGGGTGGCTCAGTCGGTTAAGCGTCTGCCTTCGGCTCAGGTCATGATCCCAGGGTCCTGGGGTCGAGCCCCGCGTCAGGCTCCCTGCTCTGCGGAGAGTCTGCTTCTCCCTCTCCCTCTGCCTGCCTCTCTGCCTGCTTGTGCTCTCTCTCTCTCCGTCATAAATAAAATCTTAAAAAAAAAAAATAAAATAAAATCTTTAAAGAGGAAGGACTGAGAACTGATGAGAGACACTTGCTACTTAGTGTCAGGTCAGTAGGTCAGAACTGCCAATAGCTCAGATTCAATTCAAGTCTGATTTTCTCCCTCATTATAAAGAAAGACTGCTACATGGACAGACACTGGAAGAAGTATCGGTTATTACCAGATCGTTACTTGTGGAAAACTCATTATCACGAGACCCACAGAGCACAGTTTTATTTTACCAGCAGAGATGTAGAATGGCTTTGCAAGCCAGTTCCCTTCCGGGCAACAGCCTTCATTCAGGGGTACAGAAAATACTGGCACGCTATTTCAGCCGGCCCATCTCTCCGTGCCCTTCCCTCCTCCCTGCACTTGGATCCCTGCGGTATGCTCTCCCCCACACTGGCCTGATCATAAGAACCACTTCTAGTGATTCTGACTTAGCGGAGTTGGAGCAGAGCCCACCAGTCTGTTTGCACTTTGCATCTCAGGAGGTCCTCGTGATCAGCCCAGTTTGGGAAGCCTGTTTTCTTTGGCTGAGCTGGTGCTTTCTGCAGGTAAGGTTTAGAAAGCGGGCTCTGTTCTGTCCCTGGGCTCTCTGAGCAGCCACTCTTCACATGGGCTGAGTATGATGGTCAAAAGGAGTATGGCAGACAACATTTGTGTGAGTTCCTGCTGCAACAAACGTCCTTCGCTCATGCAGTTTAGAGGCTTTGTGTGTGTGTGTGTGTGTGTGTGTGTGTGTGTGTGTGTGAGAAAGCACTGCACATAAGCTTCTACTAGTAAGGCAATGCAAAATTTCAGAAATGAACCGTTCCCAAGTTCTTTGCAAAATTAAGGAGACAAAATTATAACACTAGAGGGGTGGTTTGTGGTCCTAATTTTACTTTCCTCCACCACCGCCCCTGCCACCTTTGCACGACAGAAACTCCCTGACCAGCCATAGGACTCGCGTCACTTGTCACCTAGCCTTAGCCCATCCTATAGAAGGAGCGTGCTGTGCACGGGGCAGTGGTGAGAGGTCTGTGCCCTCGTGAAGTGAATGGTGGGAGGGTCCACAGTCCAAAGCTATTTCCAAAGTACTGGGCCCTGAGCTCAGGAGGCTGGGCTAGAAGAGGAGTAATCACATTGTCTGCTCTGAGCCCACGGAGCTGTTAGTACCTCAGGCGAGTCTCTAAATACAGTGAAGTTTATTATTTGCCAAAATTCTGCCCAGCACAGTGCCTTTTACGGCCAGGAATATTTGCTAGTGAGTTTCTAATGAAGCCTGGGTTCTGTAAGATTAATGACATAATGTTTGGGCCACTATCTAGAAAAATCAGTCTGAGAATAAAGGCCTCAAGCACTGATCTCATCCCCTCCTCCCACAGGGCAGGGTTGTCACCTCTCTCTTATTGGTGGGGCTTTCCCCATATTTCAGTACCTGTAAGTAATCTAGAGTAGCACCAAATATTTTGGGATTTGTAAAAAAAAAACAAAAACAAAAAAACCATGATTTTCTTCATTCTTCTGCCTGTACAGGAAATAGAAATAACTTTGATTGTTGGCAATAAAATGTGATTCACTATTGCTCTGTAGTCTTAGAATTTAATACTGCTCTCTTGAACCAGATTCTTGTGCTGAAGTACGAGATGAAGAAAGGGAGCCCCACTTAGTCAGGATGATCATTCGGTCTCTCCTTTTAGAAGCTTGTCAGTTAGTTGTATTTGCCTTGAATAATTAGATGCCAAATGGTATTCATTTTAATAGACATCATGTCTAAAATCTCTACCATCCCCAAAACAAAGCAAAGCTATTTTTATCTCCAAATGACCTAGGCCACTGAGGTTTTGTCATCTAAAAGACAGCATTTACATGCGAACACCATACAATTTCCCAAGGGATGACAATCTCAACCCTGCTATTAATGGAGATGTAGATCTTGAAATTGTTCTCCTGTTCAGATTTGCTGCTTTCAAACATGAGCATCTGGCCTAACTTCTATATTTAAAATACAAATACATTAAGGCACTTTTCAAATATACACAAAATACTGTGCAATTCTGATCTTACAAATCGATGCTTGTAAATTTGATATAGTCTCCAAAACAGACTCAGTGCTAAATGGCATGATTATCTACAGTAGGCATTTGAGTTAAAAATACAAATTATGCAGTGACTGCAGAAGATGTGATGTGTAAAATGGTTGAATTGCTTTCAGCACCATTTTCTCTAAGTACTGGAATTCGTTCATGCTTTGAATTTCATGGTGGGGGGGGGGTGACAAACACCAGTCACAGATCCTCTGAGGGCAGTGATTAAGAAAAAGCCCTTTGTGTGCATCCTGGAGATGGAATTCTTTTCCATTAGTCGAAATAAGCTTATACCAGGCCTGGCAATGGTCATCAAGATAAAATGCCCCCCTTTACATAGGTGAACAAAACTCAGGGTACGTAGAGAACACCCTGGAATTCTGCCCAGTCACGTTAGAAGCGCTTTGTGTACTCGTTGAGAGCTGGTGGAGCTTTAAAATAAACAGTTACATACAAAGACAGGAGGACAGCCATCAGTGAATCATGTACCATTGCATCACACGTGACTAGGCCAGAACTGATTTTTTAAAGAGATTTGCCACCTTTAACGAAGTTAGCCCATTTCTTTCCTTAGGGCAAGAGAGAAGGGAGCATTCCTGGACAGGTCACACGCAATAACAAAAACTCCCCCAAACTCTTGAAAGGTCAAATTCATCCCCAATACTGGGTCTGAATATTCCCTAGGACTATCTTTGTCCTAGGTTCTTAAATTCGCAGGCTTTCTCGGCTGGGAAAGGCCTCGGAGATGATTTAGCTCCATTTCTTCCCCAAGGCTGAGGCCAGAGAGTTGAGGTGCCTCCCCACAGTCTCAGGACTGCTCGCTGCCCGCGCCAGGCTGAGATGCGCAGAAAAGGGCCTTCCTCCAACCATCCACTGCATTCTCCCGCTACTCTACGTTTTAGTATTCTCCCTTAAAGCTCCGGCTTGCTTTTCTACGAAGCCGCCAAGAGCAGAAAGCAGCTTGGTGGTGGCGCAGGGAAGAAGGGAGAAGGTGCCCCGGGGGACCTAGAGGAAAGCCTCAGCAGGGGCGACAGGGCCCCCGCGGCCCAGCGCTCTGGCTCCACCTAGGGGGGGACATGCGGGTGACCTGAGGGCCCCGCCGCCCCGCGCACCTCCCCGGCCCGCGCGCCGCCCTCTGGACTTACGTGATTGTCGCTCCCCTTCCAGAAGTAGAAGGCCCCGATGGCCCCGAAGAGCAGCAGCACCGCCCCCGAAATGAGGACCACAGCTCCGACCTTGAGCAGCCGCGCGGGGCTGGAGGGCTTCACGGTCACCGTGGCGTACGCCTGCGGGCCGGGGCCGGGGAGGGTCGGGGAGGGGGGACCGGTCACGTCTGCGCCGCCCGCACCCCGGCACCCTCGCCGCCCTCCCTCCCGAAGGCCCCTTGTGCTCAGGCGTGGATGTGCGATAGGCAAACTTTCGGCGGCGCAGGGCCACGGCCCCCTGGCTGTGCACGCTCCGCCAGCCACAGGACTCCCCCTCCTGAATCCCGTCCCGCCCTCCCCTTCGCGCCCGTCTGGGGTCCCGAGCCCCCTGCACACGCGCAGGGTTGGGCACCCGCCTCCCGCATTCGGTGGCGCAAATCCCCGACTCCGGGCAGTGCGCTCGGACGCCCGCGCCAAGCCGGGGCCCTGCGTGTTTCCACTGACCCGGCAGCGGGACTGCGGATCCCGAGCCCTACTCACCGGGGGACTGCAAAACTCGACGTCGTCAGGCCCCACCAGGGCGATGGGAACTTTGTCGGAGTTTTCTGTCATGGCTGTGGCCGGAGGAGCGAGACACTGGGAGGCTCCGCGCACGCCCTGGGCTCTGTCCTGGTGCCCCGACGGGCCGGGCATTTCAACGCCGCGCACACGCGCGTGTCCTCACAGTGCCGCGTCCCGCCCGGGCCAGCCCAGCCGTCCCCGCCCCTTCCAGGGCCTCACCTCTCTCCTCCCTTCCCTCTCCCGCCCCAGCAGCCCCGTGAGCTCCTCTGGCGTTCTGGACGCTCCCCCTTCCCGCCCTCTCCTGTCTACTGCTCCCCCTCCCCCAGAGCACCCTGAGTGTGTCACGGTGGGGACGGAGATGGGGAGGGATGGGTAGGCCGAGGATGCTGAGAGCTGCGATCCTCAAAATGTGAAAATGCCAGGACTCTTTCTACCATCCAAGGATCTCTTCAAATGTCAGAGGACTCTGCTGTGACAGCTGGCTGGAGGCCCATTTCCTGACTTTGTGTGCGGGGTGGAAGCTGGTGGAACCCGACAGAGTTTGGCATTGCTGGAGGGCCCCTGGGACCAGAGCATGGAGTAGGGCCCAGAGATGGCCCTTGCCACCCATGTCTCTAGAAGGTCTAGGAGGAGGGTAGAGCACTAGCAAAAGTGAAAGCCAAGCAGAGGGGGCTGGAGGGAAGGAGTTGGGGAGACCAGAAGAAGAGTGCATTCTGTTTGGTTAAGTGAGTTAAATAAACAAATCAACAATGGCAACACACACGCACCTCAAAAACATTATGTCCAAAGGAATACCTGAAACATATATTTTTTTAAAAAGCAGAACGGGGAGGGTGTTTTTTCACTTTCGGAAATGCCATCTGTCAGTACCAGGATGACATAGTACCTCATTTGCAGCCGGGCTCCATGAATCCATACTGAGTTCTAGCTCCATGCAGAGGCCTCTGCTGGGGAGTCACCGTGTGCGAGGGTCCGCAGGAGGAAGGCAGGTTTCCTGAGCGAAGGGAGATTGGACGGGCGGGGCTGCAACAGGCAGAAGTGTTCCATTCTGGGATGCTGGAGAGGGACGCCATGTGACAAGCATGGTGCAGTGGGGCTGGGAAAGGAGGCAAGAATGGAATGGGCGCCCACAGAAGATATCTGTAGGACTTGGCAGCTGCTGGGCTGGGGAGACGGAGGGCCTCCCATCTATTGCTGTGGGTGGTTGAACTGGTACAACCCTTATGGAAAGTAATTTAATTCCAAAATGCAAAATACAATTTCATTTCTGTGGATTTATCCCACAGATGCACTCACGAGGGTGAAAAATCCTATCTATGCAAGGATATTCATTGCAGCATCTTCATTAGAGCAAAGGACTGGACACATCTTGGGTGTCCACAGCAGAGAATTTTTGGTACATCCTCACAGAGGGTTCTTGGCAGCGATTTCAAAGAAGGGAGCAGCTTTGTATTTCCTGATGTAGAACACTCCCTCACATATTTTACATGAAAAAAGCAAAGGATGGGAAATGGGCATAAATGCCTTCATTTGTATAAAAAAATGCAAACAAGAATATGTACACATATGCTCTCAGGAAAGATACACAAGATACTGACAGCAGGGGTTGCCCCTGAGGAGAGCCCTGTGGCTTGGGGACACCATGGAAGGAAGATACTTCACCATGTGCCTTCTGGAATGTTTTGAATTCTGTATTGTGAACACTTACTAACTTCAAAAAATGAGTGACTACAATAATAAATAACAGTGAGGTGGGGAGGAAGTGCATGCAGCACATGGAGACAGTTCTTTCAAGAACTTTGGCACTGAGGGGAAAAAGAAAGTAAGGAGACTAGATTAAGGGAGTTGGAGGATCAAGGAAGTTCTCCCTGACTCCCCCGGGTCATCATGGTCTGGAAAGACCTTTGAAGGCCACAGGGAAAGGGGCAGAGTTAACAGAAAGATGGGGAAGGAGGGGCTGGGGCCGAAGCAAGCAGGAAAATAAAGCTGAGGAGAGAGGGATTGGTAGGAGTAGGTGACGGTAGGGATGCTTTGGGGACACATGGGCTCTGAGGAGAGGCACACTGAGGGAAGGGTGAGGAGTGGGGGAGAAATCAGGTTTCTATTTCATTCATACTGTTACGGAACCTGGGCTGCACCGCCCGACGGAAGAACCAAGCGGCACCCGGAGATTTTGGAGGATAGGAGGTTTATTTAACGCTGGTGGGCTCAGAGGAGAGTGGTCTCCAAAGGTCTGAGCCTGAGCACAACAAAGGGGGAAATTTGTACACTTCTACTTCCGCACACTCGGCACTTTTGGCGCGTGCGCGAAGCGGGGCAGGGAGAAGACCCCGGATTGGTGCGCGCGGGAGGCCGAGCTGGGAGAAGAACCCGGAAGAGCCGCGGGGCAAGGACTGGGACTCTCTCGCTGCCTCGCTTGGCCATCTCAGGACACAGATTTTCCTTATCGTTACCCCCCTTGATGCCCCTTGTGGAAAGCTAAACACCTACTTTAGAGGGCACCATCTTCATCTTCTAAGGGGTGATATAGTGAGTAAGGAGTAACTGGGGTCTGATTTTAGCAATTTGAGCAGTGATAAACCTAGTAAGGGCATTAAGAATACAAGGACCAAATGCCACTATGAGGAGAAGCAATAGGAGGGGGCCGACGAGGGAGGCGAACCAAGGGAACTGTTGTGAGAGGGAATCCCACCAAACTGTCCGCTGGAGTGTTTCCCACTGGCGATGTACTCGTTCCTGTAATTGGGCCAGAGTTTCTTGGACCACCCCCGACTCATTAGCATGGAAACAACATTCCTCCTGTAAGGAGAGGCAGAGGCCTCCTTGCGTGTCCGTGAGCAAGTCGAGCCTGCGCCTGTTTTGGAGGACCACTGAGGCCAGTGAATCGAGTTGGTGCTGCAGGACCAGGGCCGGCTGAGTGAGGGCCGAAAAATCCGCCGTGAGTTGTTGAGTTAGCCCCCGGTACTGAACCTGAGACATCCTGACACCACTGGTGCCGAGGGCAACACCTGATGCGGCCAGCAGCCTCACGATAGGAGGGATGGCCGCAGGGGAGCATCGAAGGTAGCTAGGAGGTCCCCATATGAGTGGGGCGTTGCTCCCAGAGGACTGAAAGATCAGGTAAGAGACTGACAAGTGTGCATGATTGATTGCGCAGGCTGAGGCAGATGTATACACCTTGAACACAAGACAGAAAAGTGTTGTTTGGTGCACAGACCCAACTGTGGCCCGTGATGGGAGAGGAAGAGTTGCCATACAGTGGTACCGGAGCCAGAAAGGGATAATCTGAGGCCCCTGGTGCTGAGGTGGGAGGTGACATGGTAGATTGGTTGAGGATGACACCTAGGTATTGGACAGGACCGGGCTTTATGCAGATCCAGCAGTCAGACGCTAGGGGTGGATTCGAGGGGTTAAGCGCTTGGTGGGAGGCATTAATCATACCTAACAGTTGTGCTATAGATGCTTGCTGCGTGTGGATGGGGGACCCAGGGATGCACCAGGGTGAGTTATTTCCTGTCTGACTCTGGGGGTTGACTGTAAGGCTTGGAATGAACATGGACTTAATCATAAATTTGGCCATGGGGTCGTCCCATAGGGTGATATTGGCCCAACAGGAGAATGATTCCTGTAGCCCATGATGTAGCATTGGGTTCTAAGACTGAGAGGGTGAGCGGTATACAGTGACTGTTAGGGCAAGAGGATGGGGTGGCGTTGTGTGACAAGGATATCCAGATGTCACTGCACTGTTTGAGGCACCACCAGGTGGACCATCGTTCCATTCCTGGCCAAGTCGCCACCCAAGACTCACATCCCCAGGCTTGCGAGCAGAACTGAGGGTAGGTGTTTGGCCGTTGAGGCGTAGGGCCCCCACAGATGTAGATATCTACCAGCTGGTAACCTGAGTGAGGGCCATGGTAGGAACACTGTCTATGAGGTTCCCAGAAGGAATCAAGAAGCTGGCATCCATCAAAATGGAAGTTAACCTTCGGTGTGTGCCCATCCCAGGTGGAAGAAGTCAGTGGGGGCGCTGGTGCAGGATTGAGGGGGATAAGCTGGTAAGTCCATTTGCCAGTAATGGTGATACGAGAGTTTGCCCCCCTTCCCTGGCCAGGCAAGCTAGAGGCAGTACGGAGGAACAGCACACCAGGGAACAGAAAACCGGGACTGATGGGGGCCAGGAAAACCATGGTGAAATGCGCTCAGGAGTAGACAGCAGAGGGCCAGTAAAAGTGGGATCTATGACCTTAGGTAGAGGGAGCCATCATGGCTAACCCATCAGCAGATGAAACCCATGGACAAGTAAGTGCAGTAATACACCCTAGGGTTACCCAATAAGCAATGGCAATAGTAAGCCTCTGGGGGAAAGTCCAGTCAGGAGGGGCAACAGTGTAGAGTCTGACTCCCAAGATGAGGGAAATCATGCCAATGAGATCCAGGGACCATGGTGAGCAGGTGTCCATCAGTCGGTGGGGTCTCGTCGAAAGTGAAGCCGGAGTGGGTTCGTGAAGTCTGGCTGGACTCCCCACTTGCGTGGCTCCTTTTCCGAATGATGAGCTTTCTTCATTCTGGAGTGGTGGACCCACGGGGTGACACCTGAGACCTCTAGATCTTCAAAGGGGGTTGCTCCCATCCTCTGGACAGCTGGCGGAGGCTGTGGTACAGACCGAGCATTATTTGTAGCACATGTTATGCATCGTTCACTCGTTGCTCGGCATAGTGCTGGCAGCTGACTGATGTAGTGCTTCTTGAGAAGGGCTCTCATGCAGTTTTCCCAGATGAGTGAGTTGGTGGTATTCCTTGACTAGATGCCCTCCAGTTGCTGTTGGAACAAAGATGCGCCCATCTGGCATCATCCACCATCCCTTTTCAGTCAGGGTGGCTCCCTCAGCCATGGCCCATTCCTTTTCCTTTTTAGTGTAACTGGGTGGAGGGACTTCTTCTGGGGCTGTTAGGGCCATGATGAGGGAAGGGGCTCTGTCCATGTCCTCACTGGCTGCAGTCTTGGCTGCCTCATCTGCCAGATGACTTCCCCGTGCTATGGGGTCATCTCCTTTCTGGTGTCCCTTACAGTGCAGGATTGCTACTTCCTTTGGAAGCCAGACGGCTTTGAGGAGTCTCAGCATCTCCTCTTTGTTCTTGATAGCTTTTCCTGCTGCAGTTAGGAGGCCCCTTTCCTTATAGATGGCTCCATGTATATGTACAGTAGCGAAGGCATACCGAGAGTCAGTATAGATGTTGACTCGCTTACCTTCACCGAGGGTGAGGGCTCGGACTAAGGCATATAATTCAGCCCGTTGAGCTGACCATCCAGCTGGTAATGCCTTAGCCTCTAGAACTTCAGTGGTTGTGGTTACTGCATAACCTGCTTTCCGGTCACCCTCCTGTAGGTAACTGCTGCCATCCCTGAACAGCGTGAGCTCTGGATTCTTTATGGCTTGATCCCACAGATCTGGATGGCTTGCATAGACTTCATCAGTCACCTCGGAGCAGTCGTTGTCTGGTCCCCCCTCTTCTGTGGGGAGAAAGGTTAATGTCCTTACTGTTTTGAGGGTGACTCGCGGGTTTTCGCAGAGAAGCCCTTGGAATTGTGCTAGCCGACAGCTGGAAAGGAAGCGGTGTCCCTGTGTGTTCATGAGGGACACAACTGCATGAAGGACCTTGATGTTAAGTTCTTGCCCCAGGGTAAGTTTGTCTGCCTCCTTGATGAGTAGGACTGTGGCTGCCAGCGCCCTGAGGCATGGTGGCCATCCCGCTGCCACGGGGTCCAGCTTCTTTGACAGGTAAGCAACTGGCCATTGCCAGGGCCCAACAGTGTAGGTGAGTACCACGAGTGCTATTTTTTCCTTTTCATGCACAGAAATTGAAAGGTTTTTCTACATCTGGTAGGCCCAGGGCTGGAGCCGGCCCCAGGGCGGTCTTTATCTCTGTGAAAGTGGCTTCTGTTTCCTCAGTCCAGGCAGGGGGTTCTCGATTTGGTCCCCCTAAGAGATCATAAAGGGGTCTTGCTATTGCCAAGAACCCAGGGATCCAGATGCAGCAGAATCCTGCAGCCCCCAGGAATTCTCATAGGCCCCTTTTTGTCTGGGGCTCTGGCAGGGAGATGATGACCCTTTTCCTCTCCAGCCCTAGTTCTCTTTTCCCTTGCGTGAGGAGGAAACCAAGGTATTGGACATGTTGTTGGCAGATTTGTGCCTTCTTCCATGAGGCTCGGTATCCTGAGTCTGACAGGAGATGTAGGAGGGCCTTTGTGCCTTTTGTACAGTCTTCTTGTGTGTCACTGGCGAGGAGGAGGTCATCCACATACTAGAGGAGGGTGCACCGTGTGGCCTCTCTTGGGAAGCTGGCGAGGTCCGCAGACAGTGCTTCCCCAAAGAGAGTTGGTAAGTTTTTAAACCCCTGCGGAAGGTGCGTCCAAGTCAGTTGCATCTGGTGCCCTGTATCAAGTTCAGACCGTTCAAAGGCAAACAGTGGCTGGCTCTGGGGAGCTAAGCGGAGGCAGAAGGCATCCTTCAAATCTAGGCAAGTGAACCATCTGGCCGACCCTGGGATTTGGCCGAGGAGGGTGTATGGATTCGGGACTACTGGGTGCAGAGAGATGGTCACCTTGTTGATGACCCGCAAGTCTTGAACTGGTCGGTATCCCCCTCCTGGCTTCTTGACTGGCAGGAGTGGGTATTCCAGGCCGACTGGCACTCAACTAGAATACCTGCTTCTTTGAGTTTGGACAGATGTTCTTGGATGTTGATCTTAGCTTCTTGTGGATGGGGGTATTGCCTTTGCTTCTGAGGTTGGGCTCCTGGGATCAGTTCAGCAATGATAGGGACCCAATTCCAGGCTAGTACAGGTGGGTTGTTTTCAGCCCATACTGAAGGGAAGGCAAGTCTGAACTCCGGCTGGCTGCTCTGTTGGGCCTGGACACAGAATAGCCTCCATTCTTCTTCCCTTGGCATAGTAATTGCTAGTATTAGAGACCCCGTCTCCTCTTGCCTTGGGTTCAATTGAAGGCTAGTGTGTCCAGTGGGCTCAAAGGTTATCTGAGCCCTAAGCTTGGAGAGTATGTCTCAGCCCAGGAGAGGGATGGGGCAATCAGGCAGATAAAGGAATTCATGTTGGACCTTATGGCCCCTGAGTTCACACTGGTGAACCTGGCAAAAGGGCTGTTGTATCACCCGCCTCTCGGTAGCCCCGAGGATGGTCGCAGTCCTTTTGCTGAAAGGCATCATTGGGGAGGTGACAACAGAGTGCTCGGCCCCAGTATCAAACATAAAGGTCATTGGTTGGCCCCCCACCTTCATTTTGACCGTGGGCTCATGGGGGCCAAGGAGGAAAGAGCCCAGTCACCCTCAGTCTGAGTCCATTCCCTCAAGGCCTATGAAGTCCTCCTCTCGGTGTTCTTCCTTGTAGCGGCTGGGCTTTTGAGCCTTTCCCCAGTTGGGACATTCGTTTTTCCAATGCCCTTTCTCTTTACAGTGGGCACATTGATCCCTTGCCAAGGGGGTTCTGGGTTTCCCCCCTTTTGGTGGTTGAGGTCTCCCTGTCGTTGTGTTGTCCTTTTCTTTCAGGGCAGCGGCGAGGAGGCTGACTTTCTTTTTCATCTTTTTTTGGCTTCCCATTCGGCTGCGACCTCCCTGTTCATGTAGACCTTATTGGCAATCTCTATTAGTTGGGTGATGTTCATCCCGGCAAAACCCTCTAGTTTCTGAAGTTTTTTTCTGAAGCCTGGGGTGGCCTGAGCCACGAAGAAGGTGTTTACCATCTGTTGGTTTTCCTGTGCCTTGGGGTCAAATGGAGTGTATATCCTATAGGCTTCACATAATCTTTCATAGTAGTCCCTGGGGGACTCCCCTGGTTGTTGAGCGCCCGAGGATACCTTAGTCATGTTCATGGGTTTCTTAGCTCCTGCCCGGATTCCCCGGAGAGGGCCTCCTGGTATGGGCGGATGTGGGCCTGTCCCTTGGTTGTGGTGAAGTCCCATGCTGGATGCTCTTCGGGTGCAGCTATATTAGCCCAGGTAGCAGGGTCGATGACTCCCACTGGTGCGTGCTCTTCCAGGTACTGCCGTGCACCTTTCATTATTCTCCTCCTTTGCTCTGTGTTAACCAGGGTGCAGAGTAACTGTTGGCAGTCTTCCCAGGTTGGCTGATGAGTCTGGAAGAGGGACCTATGAGGTCTATCATAGCCTGTGGTTTCTCAGAGTAGGATGGGGTGTTTCCCGTTGAGGAGGTCTGTGGTGGAGAAGGGCTGATAATACATCATGGAATGGCCGGGTTGGACTGTCCCGTCTTCATCGTGCCTCTCGGGTTCCCACGTTTCTCATACTGGCATTTGGAGGGTGCTTGTGCCCGGCCTGGGGCGCAGCCTGACTGCTGGTCCTGGAGAAAGTGGATCTTTGGGGCCAGGGGGCGCCGGTGGATCCTCTGGGCCTGGGGACACCAGTGAGACCGATGATGGTGGAGTGTCTGGAGCTGAAGGGCCAGGTGTAGACGGTCTTGGGGGTATGTACGGTGGGGGCAGGGTCGGTTCATCCTCGGGATCTCTGGCTAGGATTTGTGGAGACTGGGGCTTTTGCTGATTTCCTTAGGTCACTTGGATGAGGAAATTAAGACCCTGGCCTGACCCTGCCTATTGCAAATGAATCACACCTGGGTGGAAGGGTCTGAGCAATTCCTAGCCAGGAGTCAATGTACAGAAACTGGTCAGGGTGTCCTGGTTCTCCTGTTATGACTCGCCATACTTGACGAATTGTTGGGATATCCAATGTCCCTTCTGAAGGCCACCCGACATCAAAGGTGGGCCATTCCAATTCACATAGGGTTCTCAACTTGCCAAGGTTCATCCTGACTCCATAGTCTCCTGAAAACCCCTTCTTGAAATTTTTGATCATGGTCTCTAGAACCATAGGTTTACTCTGCCCTGACCCCATGGTGATGTCTCCGTGTATGGTGGCACAGAGACAGACAAAGAGGGGGTTGCCTCCTGAGATGTGGGAACAAATCAGAGATGCCCAGCTGGCCGTGTCCCAAAGGAGCTTAGGTGAGGCTTAGCCGTAGAGGTCTCAGTGTTGTGACTTACGATCGGAAACTATTCCAATGCCACCATAGACCATATGCAGTTCACCATGGAATTGCAGACGGGCCCACTCAAACTCCATAGGCTTCTGAGGACCTTAAGGGTGCCCGCTTGTGGAGTCACAGAATCAGTCTGCTTGAGCAAGCCAGGTCGGACTGCACATTCACTCACACATTCACACTCCAGGAGTTACTACATTCCCTCCCTGGGAATCCCTACCTATGAGACCTCTAAGAGGTCTCTGGGAGGTGATCAGGCTCCCCTTCCACCCCAATGGGGGTGGGCCTGTCTGGGTCCTGGGGCTCCAGGCCTTACCGGAATCTGACGTTGGGAACAGGTCCTCATCTGCCAAGTCTCCTCAAGTCCAGCGGGAACAATGGAGCAGGGTCCGAGGCGACTGGGGTGGAAAACTGCCGAAAATTAGGCAGGGTGCGTCTTCTCCGTTAAGATCCCTCCATCTGTCACTGCCTTGCCGTTGCCCCCAAACTGGTGGCAACAATGGGCCAGCAAGTTTGGGTTTCCCGGTCAGGGAACCAAATGTTATGGAACCTGGACTGGATCGCCCGATGGAAGAACCAAGTGGCACCCAGAGATCTTGGAGGATAGGAGGTTTATTTAATGCTGGTGGGCTCAGAGGAGAGTGGTCTCCAAAGGTCTGAGCCCTGAGCACAAACAAAGGGGGTAATTTATACACTTCTAGTTCTGCATACTGGGCACTTTGGGCGCGTGTGTGAAGTGGGACAGGGAGAAGAACCTGGAAGAGCCCCGGGGCAAGGACTGGGACTCTCTCGGCAGCTCGGTGGGCCATCTTAGGACACAGATTTTTCTTATCAATACAACAGATGGGGGTGAGCGGTTGGCAGGGAGACCAGTTGGGCACATTTTTTTGAAGTGATGTATTTTCAACAATTTTAAAGTAATATGTTTACATGAAGATGGTCAACAGCAATGAGAAGCTGGGAGAAGGAGCAGCACAGCGGGAGACCTGTGGAGAAGGGGATCAAAGCGTGCCCATTTCATAGACTTGCTCCCCTCCGTCCCTTTCCTGATGGACCTGATTCATAGGCTCATTCCTTGGAGATGAAAAGCAACTCAGCCCTGTATCAGGCACTATGCCAGGTCTGGGGACACAACAATGAGCAAATGAGACAGGGTCCCAACTCTTGAGCTGCTTCTAGGGGAGTGGAAAAGACAGTCATTAAGCAGATAATCACAAAATAATGGTGTCATTGCATTTGTGATAAACAATGTGAGAGAAAAGCACAGGGTACCTAAGACAAAACAACATCTAATCTATACTGGGTGAGGAAGACAGGCAGCATCTGAGGAAATGAGATTTAAGCTGAGAACTGAAAGACAAATAGGAATTTTCCAGGGGGAGATGGGTGTAGAGGTGTGGGAAATGTGGCGAGACAGCATGTTACCATGAGGTGGTGAAGAGTTTGCCATTGGAAAGAAGGAAAGAAGTGTGGATTGCAGAGAATGAAAGAATGGCAGGCTCCAGAGAGCAAATGTGGTCTGCTAGGGCGTGTTAAGGATTTTAAATGTTTTCCTCTTAGTATTGGGAAGTCTTTTTTTTTTTTTTAAAGATTTATTTATTCATTTTGAGAGGGGTGGGGGCAGAGGGAGAGGGAGAGAGTCTTTTTTTTTTTTTTTAAGATTTTATTTATTTATTTGACAGAGAGAGGTACAGCGAGAGAGGAAACACAAGCAGGGGGAGTGGGAGAGGGAGAAGCAGGCTTCCCGCCGAGCAGGGAGCCCGATGTGGTGCTCAATCCCAGGACCCTGAGATCATGACCCGAGCTGAAGGCAGAGGCTTAACGACTGAGCCATCCAGGCGACCCCCAAGGAGAGAGACTCTTAAGCAGACTCAGTGCTGAGCGTGGAGCCCCATGTGGGGCTTGATCTCACAACCCTGAGATCATGATCTGAGCTGAAACCAAGAGTCAGATGCTCAATGGACTGTGTCACCCAGGCACCCCAGGTTTGGATTTTAAAAACATCATTTGGGCATCCAAGTGAGATGATGGTGGCCAGAACTAAAACAGTCATAAATGATGGAGTTGGGGAAGAACAGACTTGAGATTTGTTTAATAGGTAGACTCAACAAACTCTGGAGATTGATGAGTGTGAGGTGCATGGGAGAGGGAGATGTCAAGATGACCCTCACATTTCAAACACAAACAACTAGGTAGATGTAGGAAGCACTGGCTAGGTTTGGGGCCCATCAAGTTTGAGAGCTATGAAAATTCAAGGGGAGATGTTGTACTTAGTGTCAGTAAAGAGGCAGAGAGGACCATCTGCTGAGATGGAAAGGTGGGGGACCGAGCAGGACTTGTAAAGTATGGGAGAAATTGATAGCATTTGTTTTTTTTAAATGATTTTTTTTAAAGATTTTATTTATTTATTTGAGAGCGAGCACATGAGAGTGGGGAGGGTCAGAGGGAGAAGCAGACTCCCCGCCGAGCAGGGAGCCCGATGCGGGACTCGATCCAGGGACTCCAGGATCATGACCTGAGCCGAAGGCAGTCGCTTAACCAACTGAGCCACCCAGGCGCCCCAGAAATTGATAGCATTTGTATGAGAAATACAATACGGAGTTTACAAAAGCAATGATCCTTTGGGGCTGGAGAACAAGACTCTCCATTGGTACCGAATGAACTCAGAGCAAGAGAGAGGATGATGGATGATGTTGGGGGAAATTGGGTGCATTAGCCAGGGTTCTCCAAGAAACAGAACCAATAAGATAGCTATAGGTATACAGCAAGAGATCATTACGAGGAATTGGTTCACACCATTATGGAGGCTGAGAATTGCCTCCATCTTCTGTCTACAAACTGGAGGCCCAGGAAAGCAGGTAGAGAACCCTGAGTGCAGATGTCCAAGGGTGGGAGAAGATGAGTGTCTCAGTTCAAGTTGCATTCACCTGTTCTATTTGGGCCTCAACAGATTGGATGATGCCCACTCACATTGGTGAGGGTGGATCTTTACTCAGTCTATCTGTTCAAATGCTAATCTCTTACGTAAATGCCTGCACAGACACAGGCAGAAATGTCTACCAGCCCCTTGGACATCCCTAAGCTCAGTCAAGTTGACACGGAAAATTATCCATCACAACATGTTAATGAACTAGATGGGGTAGGGGTGACCCTTTCACAGTGTATATGTGTATCAAATCACCACAATGTATGCTTTATTTTTTATTTATTTATTTTTCACAATGTACACTTGAAATGTTCTACAGTTTTATAGGTCCACTATACCTCAGCAAAGCTGAAAAAAAAATTAACCATCACCTTGGGTGTTGAAGATGGTCTTAGGAAGGGCAGAAGGTCAGGGGCTGGGTGTCATAGGGTGTGGGCTGGGAGGGGAGGTTGGTGAAGTAGGGACGGTCTGATAACTGGGAGGAGAGGGGAGAACTGGCATGATGGCGGTGGCCTGAGGGTCAGGAGAAGGAAGAGCTCTAGAGATAACCAGAGAGGGAGAACTCAGTCTTCGAGGTAGACCTGTTCTGCATGGGAACATGGTCTAACATGTAGGCCTGGTGACCAAGGGGGGTGGGGGTGATGGCTTCCAGGATTTGAGGCTACTGCGGCTGGGGTATTATCAGAGTCAGTGTGGGTTTTGACGTTGCAAGGAGGCCCGGTAGGGACGTGGCAAAGGAAAACTGTGAGGGAATCGCAGAGGTGGTTAAGGAAAATAGGAGAATGTTCCACATGGAGCTCCCCAGCCAGAGGTGAGGCCATGATGAAGGTGGTATGAATGGATGTGGAAACTCCAGGAGGAAAGACTGTGCCAAGAATGTGGTGAGACGAAGTCCTGGAAAGGACAGGAGAGAACAAGAAACCTCTCTCAACTGTGGGGAATGGAGGCCTCAGAGCCTCCCTCTTGCAGGAGAGGCATGGAGAGGGGCACAGAGCTCCGATATCAGGACTATTACTGTAGCTGCTTTTACACACAGCTTTCTGCCACTACTTTTTAAAAAAAATTAAATTCAATTAATTAACATCTAGTGTATTATTAATTTCAGAGGTAGAGTTCAGTGATTCATCAGTACTATATAACACCCAGTGCTCATCACATTACGTGACCTCCTTAATGCCAGTCACCCAGTGACTCCATCCCCCCACCCCCTTCCCCTCCAGCAACCCTCAGTTTGTTTCCTGAGATGAAGAGTTTCTTATGGTTTGTCTCCCTCTCTGGTTTCGTCTTATTTTATTTTTTCCTCTCTTCCCCTATGATCCTCTGCCTTGTTTCTTAAATTCCACATATGAATGAGATCATATGATAATCGTCTTTCTCTGACTTATTTTGCTTATATGATACCCTCTAGTTCTGCCACAACTTCTTTGTGTACACTCTGGCATTTAGGAGGAGAAGGTGGTCAGCTTAGGGACAAATCGTCAAAGATAAAAGAGGAGATCCCACAGAGCCACTAACACGGAATTACTCCACACAGGCAGCAGGAGTCTCTCTAGAATTTTCTGGTGGTGACACTCCCCAACTTAGACGAAGAGGACATTGATGTAAAGCTATCATGGACAGTTAACTTTTTATGCATTATTCCAGAGTCCCCGCATCCCTGTGTTCATGAACTGATGGGCTCATGGGTCCTATTTGCTTCTCCTTTCTCATTTTCTGCTATCTGGCAGGTTTGGAGTTAATATAGCAAATATTTCCATATTGGCATAATAAAGAACATTGCATTGATGGTAGATGCACTGCAGAAAAAAAAAAAAAGTCCTCTTCCAATGCTAAATACCAGGGATTATTTGCCTTTGGGGATTATCAAAGCAGGGTTCCTTCCCTTCAACTTAGCCAATTTTGAGCCTTTCACATTTGTGTCAGTCCACATAGATAGGTTAATTTTCAAGTTATCTTTAGTCGCTCATCCCTACACTGCTGCCTCCTCCTCAACTAAATGCCAAAGTGTAGAGAAAGGGCACAGAGCATAGTGATACAGAACTGTGTATAAGGAACCGAAGTGAGTCCCGCCAAGGGGCTATTTCTTGGCTTGTTGGCTCCACCTAGGCCTTGCACCCTCATGAGTGGAAATCCCTCTCGATGGCCCTTTATGTGGCAGTCATCCCTAGGAGGACATGAGAACGTCCTCCCTGTCTGCCTGCCTCCCTCCGACGCTGCCCGCTTCCATCTCTTGGTACTGTCTCGGGATCAGCTCTTCTAAAGTGCGACTCATATCCCTTCACACCTCTGCCTAGGAGGTCCCCACAGGGACTGGTAGCGCCATCAGAGTCAAGTCTAAACTCCTTGAATGCATGGGTGACACTCTGGCCATTTCCTCAATGACATCGTTGCCTTTTTTTTGTTGTTCTGTTATCTTTGCTCGACTGTCACATAACCTTCTGAGAGGTCAGGACTGTGTCTTATTCACCGTTGTTCATTCAACAGGTGCACAGTTAATTAATAAATGAAAAAGAAAAGCAGTGCATGGGCCATCGAAAACATTTGCCAAGTCATGGTTCAGAAAATCTTGCCGAAAAGGCTCGCTCCTCATTAATTGCTTGTTGCAGATTTATGAATGGTTAGTCACCTTATGCCATAAGGTGTGTTCGGTGACCATCTTTTTTAGCTAAAAATCAGAGGAGTTTTGCCTTGCTTCCAGATAGAAGAGGCAGTCTGAGGAATGTAGCTTGGGTTCTGACTTTTGGAGTACCTCGAAGATTTAGGGGGGATAACAACCTAGAACATGAACTATCAGAACTAGCCCAGAAAATCTGGGACCTATGATCACAGGTCCCAAGAATCACAGAAAAGTTGGCAGGTGAACTCTGTGACCAAGGGTGGTGGTTATTTTGTGAATTCCTAATCGCTCTTCTAAGACAGCAAGTTTCTGGCTTGCTAGGGACTGTCTCATATGTCTTTGGACCCTTCCAATGTTTAGTATGGTGTGTTGGACACAGTAGGTCATTGATAAAAGTTTATTGAATGGCTAAATAAGGACTAAGTTAGTCATCTCCCCTGTGTTACACATGATTGCTCAGGGGAATGGAGACAAAATATTCAGGAACTTCTAGACTGTTCACAACAGAGCCAATTACCACTTGAGCCCACTGGGATTTGCCCTGGGGTCCTCCTAGAGAATGGCTCATCCAATTAACAGTTTATTCAACGTGAACATGACTTTAACATATCTTGGAATCACTAAGAAATATGGGCCAAGCTGATAATTTTCAAGTCCCATCCGTATGGATCTTTATTTTTTTTTTTCCATCCATGCTCATCCAGATACCTTTTTCTGTCAATTGTGGGAAATTCTAAGAACAGGGGCTGAGAAAATAGATAGGGAAAGCCAATTGCATTCTCTTTGCTGAAAGTCATAAAAATAGGAATGGAGAGAAATGAAGATGGGGGCATTCTGAAGGGTCATTAGGTCGGCCTCCTCTTTATCATTGCTGAACAGCTATTGCGTGTCAACCCACGGCGGGCACAGTACGTGGGTAGGTCCCTTCACAGCAAGTTAATCCATATGCAAACACAGTGACCCCAATTGCTTTGCAATAGAGAGCCACATGGCCTGTGCCCTTAAAATACATCATTTGGGCAGCTGCCAGTGGGCTGATTTATCCCAGCTGGTCAGAAGCAGCCCTGAGATCATCAGCGCCTTTGTTAATTGGGAGAGAGGGGCAAAGGAATCAAGATATTCCTGGGCACCAAGCATTCATTAGCCACCTGGCCTTCCTAAATTATGATCCTGCCATGATTTTCCCAGTGCTTCAACTAAAATTTTAATATTTGGAATGTATTAATAACTCAGAACATGTCATTTCCTAAATAAGCAATGCCCTTCTGGACTCAGCGGAGAATGGATGCTTATTGGCTACCCGGTGGAATGAGTGGTGTGGGGGTGACCCTGCAAGTTCTATCCATGACAGCAAATATAGAGGGGAATGTACAAATGGACCTCTGGGATAATGCCCCTGATTTCTACTCATATAGCATCTTCACAGAACCAACCCCGGCAAAAATGATGAAACATGATAATAGAAGCTAACAATTCTAGAGCACTTATTCGGACAACTGCCGTGCCATGCAGATTACACCAGGAACCCCTCAGAGCACCCCCATGGGACCCCCACAGGACCTCAGAGCACTCCCACCCCCCATGGTGATGGGTGCTTCACAAGGGCAGGGACTTGTTCACCTTTTACTCCTCAGCACCTAGGTCAGTGTCTGGAACATAGTAGCTACTCAATAAAATATTTGGTGAAGGAACGAGTCTTCATTTTAGATGAGGTGGTTGAGGTGTGACAAAGTTAGTAACCTGTCCATGTCGTGGAGCTCTAGAAAGTGACAGAGCTGGGACTCAACCCTCATTCACCATCCTCAGGCATCCTCTTGTTCTGGGTTCTCTGAGTTCCATCAGCCTCCTGTGCGGGTCTGTTCTTGTCAGTGCTGTGTTCTCCATTGTTATGGACTGAATGTTGTGCCCCCTCACATTCAGATGTTGAAGCCCTGACCCCCCCCACCCCCAGTGTGATGGCATTTGGAAGTAGGGGCTTGGGGAGGTAATTAGGTTTGGATAAAGTCATGAGGGTGGGGCTCCCGTGTTGGGATTAGTGCCCTTGTAGGAAGAGGAAGAGACACCAAAGCTCACTCTCTCCACCTTATGAGGACACAACAAAAGGTGGCTGTCTGCAAGGAAGAGATGGGACCCTCATCAGGAACTGAATCTGCCAGCAACTTGATCTTGGATTTTCCAGCCTCTAGAACTTTCAGAAATAAATGTCTGTTGTTTAAACCACCTAGTCTGTGGTATTTTGTTATGGCAGCCCAAGGAGACAAAGACAGCCCTTCAGGCACACTCACCAAAATTCACTTGTCCCATGTCCCATTCATTTAAGGCTTTGCTTTCTACCAGTCAGCAACAACTGCTGATGTGATCAACTTCTTGCCTCCTGTTTCTACTACCCAACCCATCCAACATCTGTGCAGTACATCAGAGTTTACAAAGGGATTCATATACATGATTTCACATGATACTCAAAAACATCTTGTGAAGCAGGTAGGACCGTCCTCATTATCCCCATTTTACAGCTAAGTAAACTGAGGCTTGGCAAGATCAAGTGACTTACCCTGACCACATAACAAGGACAAGGACTCAGGTCTCTGACTCCTTAGCCCAGTGCCCTGTCCTCACCACATTGTGGAAAATGTCACAGCATGTCATTCATTCAGGAGTAGGTTGCTTTGTAACTGGAGGCTGATGGAGAGGCAGGATGTCACCTTCAATGAATGACTTTCTCTTGAGGCGTTTTGGGCAGATGAGCTCAGAGATTCTGGAGTGCTTCAGATGGCTCCGAGTTGGCAGGGATCTATCTTTCCTACACCTGAGCCTGGGGCACGATCATTCTTCTGAAAATCTCCAGAGAGCTGGTCAACAGGTGCACTTGTCTAATCCACACACCTAACTGACCTTCAAGTCCTGACCATTCTAGGAAGTGTCACCTGCATTTGCCCCTTTCTGGCCATCGCCACTCCACCTACCATGCCTACCTTGGAGCCTCATGCTGTCCTGCCTGGCCTACTGCTGGGGTCTCCCAACCGGACCCCTGCTGGCCTCTACTCTGTCTAGGCCACCTCCCATGTGGGGGACAAAGTGATCTGCTTGAATAACAAATCCCCAACCTCCTGCTTAAAAACCCATTTTTTAAAAAGATTTTATTTATTTATTTGATAGAACACGTGAGTGCAAGTAGGCAGAGCGGCAGGCAGAGGGAGAGGAGAAGCAGGCTCCCTGCTGAGCAAGGAGCCTGATGATGATGATGATGATGATGATGATGTCGCTGATGCCGATGCGGGGCTCGATCCCAGGACCCTGGGATCATGGCCTGAGCCCAAGGCAGACACTTAACCGACTGAGCCACCCAGGTGCCCCAAAATTCATGTTTGAAGAGTGTAGGAGGTGAATGTGGCAGATTTAAAAAGGGAAAGATAACAAAAATTTTAAGAAAAACTTTCTTTGAGGGGAGGACTTGAAAATTAATTTTACTCTTCTTAAAAAAGTTCTCTTTCTGGGTGCCTGGGTGGCTCAGTTGGTTAAGCGGCTGCCTTTGGCTCAGGTCATGATCCTAGAGTCCCTGGATCGAGCAGGGAGTCTGCTTCTCCCTCTGATCCTCCCCCGTCTCGTGCTCTCTTTCTGTCTCATTCTCTCTCTCAAATAAATAAATAAAAATTAAAAAAAAAGTTCTCTTTCTATTTTCTTTTAGAAAGTACGCTCATGGGGTGCAGAATTTTATCTATTTATGACACAAAGTTGTTAGACACCTAAATATTAATACATGAAAGAACAGCCACACCTGGTGTTAATTCTACTAAGGACCTGGATCTTTTTGCATGTCATGAAATTCAAAACAGAGGCCATTTGCACTGACTTTGTTTTTTAAACAGTATGCTAATTTTTTACTCCAAGGAAATAATCCAAAAGAAGGGGAAAAGGCAATAAAAATCAAGATGATCATCGTGGAGTAATTTGTAATAAAGAAAAACTAGAAACAAGAGTAGTTAAGTAAATTATGTTGTGTCAATTTGATGGACTATCGTACAGTTACTAAAAATTATAATTACGCAGGCTGTGTAGCAACAGAAAATGCCTATGATATAATGTCAAGCACGCAAAGCAGAAGAGCAAATTGCACATATACTTGATTACAACTCTAAACATCATATTTACATGTGGGCAAGGACTAGCAGGAAGCAAGAAGAATGAAAACAGATTAGTTCGGCTGGTGGGATTGTGAGGGATTCCTCCTCTTTTGGAGTTGGTGTTTTTCAGTCATTTGTGCCGTTTTGAAAGGATGCTATTTAGCCCTTTCCGGGACCACTTTCGAGAGCGTTGGTCCCGGGAAGGCACATAAACAGTGATAAGGACCGCACTTTCTGATCATGCCTCACTGCCGGGTCTCTCCTGGGTGCCTGGCTCTGCTGGTGGGAATACTCTGATCCAACCTGAGCACGGCTGTTTGCACAATTGTTCCCAAGCGCAACGTTGCTGTGGAAACTCAACCACTGGATGAATATTGATATATAAATGGGATCATATCCACAGTGATTCACCACTTTTTTTTTTTTCATTTAAAAACAATGCAAGCACAAGGCTGGGAAACTGTTTACCTGGACTGTTGCAGAGGGAATTGCTGATCGGGGTAGAAGTTTGAACTGGATGATCTCAAAGACCTGCTGAGTCTATGAGTCTCACCCATGATCGGTGTGACCTTTCTCTAGACCTCGTCTAGGCTCTTAGATATTCATGTGCTGTTTCCTGCTCTAGGAATGATGTGGCACATCATTTAAAATAGAGCACCTTGGAATGGCTGGGCCAGGCTCTGCAGTCAGTAGCCCCAGGGTCAAATCCCACTTTTCCCACCGATAAGCTCTATGACTGTAGATGAGTTACTTGTCATCTCTCTGGACCTCAGTTTGGTCATCTGCAAATTCGGGACATCAGAACCTATCCCCGAAGGTTGTGGAGAGCTGGGAGATGAGCAGGCATGTAGCAGGTGCTGAATTAAATGGGAAGGAACTGGAGACACACGATAGTGACAGACTGAAGCAAGCTGATGGGCCTTAACACACGGGAGCTCAGGAAAAGTGAGTTTTATTTTATTTTTTTATTTTTTATTTTTTTAAAGATTTTATTTATTTATTTGACAGAGAGAGACACAGCGAGAGAGGGAACACAAGCAGGGGGAGTGGGAGAGGGAGAAGCAGGCTCCCCGCAGAGCAGGGAGCCTGATGCGGGACTCGATCCCAGGACCCTGGGATCATGACCTGAGCTGAAGGCAGTCGCTTAACCAACTGAGCCACCCAGGCGCCCGGAAAAGTGAGTTTTAAGTAGGGATTTAAAGGATCAGATCCAGTGCAGGCAAAACAGAAAACTGTTGATAACAAATGCTGCAGCATAAAAAAAAGCTGGGAGTTACTGCCAATTTACAGATGGCAAAAATACCGTTTCTCCAGGGAGCAGCTGTAACAGAAGCAAACGTGAGCAATCAAGAGGCTCCTACATTTTGATTTAATTGCAAAAAAAAAAAAAAATCAAATGCATAATCTGAGAATCACCATAGGTACCTGCTCTACCTTCTCTCTCCGAAGTCAAGATCTCTCTCTTAACTAGATCAGCTTTTCATGCTGCGATTCAAAGAGAAGCTTCCCTAATAAGCTGGCTTTTCAGATTTATGCCAGCCACATGTATCATGTGCACTATTTTCTGTTTTAAAGCCCCAGCAATTCTCTTGGGACCAAGATTTCCACTGACATTGAGACTCAGCATTAATTCAAAGACTACTTTCTTAGTTACATCAGAATTCGATAAACTAAAACAAAAACTTCGGATTTTCGCAAACCAGTATTAAGTTTTTCTTTTCTTTCTTTTTGCCTTCACTTTGTTTAGGAAAGTAAAAATGTTGAAAGGAGAAGTAGTACTTAGTATTTATACAAAACTTAAAAAGCCATAAGCCATTTTGATTTCACAAAAGTGCACCCTGAGCACACAAGAAACTTCTAGTATTTCAGGAATGTGGAAACTGAGCTAATGAGCATGTCGCGTGGAAAGATTAAATACAGTGTATGGTATTTTCGGAGTCAACACAAAACCCACGGGGCATTTATGGCATCTGAAGACTGGTTTTATGAAATCCACCAAGTTTTGCGCTGAAGCTGGAGCTGGACAGACATACTAATCACAGCACTCGGGGATTTGTGTGGAAACAGCTCACAGGTTTTCTGACAACCTTGTCTTTCAACTCGGATGAATGAAGCACTATTGTTCGGTCATGAGGAACTTCTATAAAAAAAAGTTGTCACCGAAGCAGTTTCTCACCGGGGGCAAGGGGTGAAATGACAGTCTTTAAATTTTGCTTGAAAAATGAAAATATGTTAGACACCCAAATCAGTGCCAGATTAAGGTTATCTTTGAATGAAAAAATAAGAAAAACAACCAAATGCCAAGTGAAGACTAATAACCTTTGGGCTTTGTTAGTAGACCCACTCTTGTCTCCCACATGGACCCTGACTGAGATTACTGTGAAGGGGGGGGCTGTCTGGGGCACACAGACAGCTGGACATTTTGTAGGTGGCCACTTGATATAGCGTGGTTTGATATTATTACCTCACCTACGCTTTTTCAAGTATGTTGGCTTGGTTCAGGGCTTAGCGATGGCACGCCAAGACACACTTAGCTCTTCTAAAGCCATGGCCTTTCTTGACTGGATCTAAAATGCCAAATATCGTGCTATCCATGGACATGTTAAGACGTCTACAAGTTCTCAGGAATCCTCTATTTGTAAATTGGTTTACACTGACTGTCAGGTAGACTATTGCTGAAAGAATCAACATAGGGCCCAAGGACGTGAAGGCTTTCAAAGCATCTGGCTCAACAACAGCCAGTCAAGGAGGAGAAGGATTTATTTCTTTATCTTCTTCAAGGGCAGGTGACTTACCAGAAAGCACAATTGCCTTGTGGTCAATAGACCTGGGTTTGAGTTCAAGTGGGAAGAGGGTGAGATTGGGATTTGGGATCTGGGTCTTTATGGACAATGTTGACACCCGTGAACACTTTCACCTCTCAGAGCCTCCATTGGCTTGAGAAATGAGCCTAATAGTAACATTATTCTCACAGGACTGTTGGGAGGCTTCCATGGGGTCTGATGTTTTCAAAGGTGCTTTGTGTCTTATAAAGCACTGTACTGAGTTAGGCATTATTCCTGCTAATTGTGGGACCTTGGACAACCTCTTAGCTATCCTGAGCCTTAGTTTCTTTCTTTGTAAACTGGGGAGAGTAATGGCATTCCATATTCCCTCCCTAAAGGTATTGTAAAGCTCAAAATGGAACGATGTGAGAAAAACTAGGCATATGGCAAAAGACTGATATTTTAGCAATTTAGAATAATTAATTTTAAAATATTCAAGTGAAATGCCTTGAGTATTATCCGCTTTGGGATGATCTCTATTGCTTGTTGAACGTTGCCATTTGTTTCATTCGATCTGCAGGTGGTTTCTAATATTCTAATAATCTCCTAGGTGGTTTATGGCATAAATACAATTTGGTGGCTTAAGAAAATATTGTTCTCATGTTACCATGGAGGTGTTTTCAACTACTTCCCAGGACAACTGCCTCATGAGCGCTAGCCCATCATTGTACCTGTCTTTTCTCCTTTGGGTAGTTATGTCCCCCTGCTTCCTGATCTCTCTATTGTCTGCTTCAGCGACATACAAGTGGCACACATTGGCCTGGAGCCCACCCTAATTCCCTCGTTGCTCCTCTGTAAGAGGTGATCTCTGCTAGAAGTTGGGCATTAGCTGCTCAGGACCTCTGCAGAGTGAGAGGGGAGCCTCTGAGACACTATGGAAACCAACATGTTGAGAACATGTAGATGGACAGATAGAACTCAAGAAATCACATAAATCTGCATCTTTGAAGAAAATCCTCTTCTTGCTGTGCAGCAACATTGTACCCTTTGAGGGACGTTTTATAAATGCTTTCTGAGGCTTTTCAGTGCCACTGTGTGATAGGCACTGTTCACCTAAGAGTGAACGTGTCTTGAAAGTTTTTGTCATTGCCTTTATTCGGAGAGGGTTGGCTCAGCCCTGCTGAATATATACCGTTTCTTTAGAAAAAGCCCAAAGACAGACACTGTTGACATTATCTTTGCAATTTCAAATAAAACATTCCTTGGTGAGAGGCAGTCTTGTTCCTATCCCAAGATCTATCAATATTGGCTCCCAAGCTGGTCTTTGCATTACACAGAGGCGGCGAGGTACCCACGTTTGTGCTTGTCTGTATTCCTGCAGAGCCTTCCCGAGCAGATCCTTACCTAGTCAAACAGAGACAAAAGACGATATTTCTCTTCTAGGGGATTTTGACTTCCAAAGAATGACAGGAGGTTAAAGGGCCATATGAACGCATATGGCAGACTCAAAGATTGACCTATTTTTCACATTTCTGTGTGCAAAGCTCCCAAATGAAAAGCAGAAAATGGCCAATTTATTTGAAAGTTGAGACTGTGAAGTGGCAGAAAGAACAAAGTCTTTCTGAAAAGTAAATTAACAACTTAAAAAAAAAAAAAAGCAGATAGTTAAACTTGTTAGTAGCCACCCAAGAAGTGAGAGGAAGGGATGGTACAGGTAAAAATTTCTATGTGTGTGCATGCGTGTGCTTGTAAATAATGCAGTAGCTTTCTTCTATTCCCCTGCATTGTCTTTATTTCTTCCAGGTTTCCTTGTCTTGTGTACTGCTTCTGGTCTCTCTTTCTCTGTGGTGGTTTTCCTCACTTGTCTGGGATCCTTGGCTGTCATTGATACTTAACTGTGAGGCCCTGAAAAGCTAAATGAAAGCTCTCTGTGCGTGGGCAGGACTGCAAACTGGTATGGTCAACAAATGGGGACTTGGCTGTTTGTTGGGAATATACAAATATTTTTTCTGTGCATCCTTCCCTGGATCCTAGCAGTTTTCTCAGGAAGGAATGCGCTCCCTACTCTTGTCTTCAGAGTTTCAATTAAGTTCAAGGAGCAAGAAGAAAAGGGGGCAGAATGTTCTCCATTCAGCCTGTTGTATTTTCTTTATTTTTAATTTAATTTAATTAATTAATTTTTTTTTTTTTTTTAGAGAGAGAGAACGTGCCGGGGGGAGGTGGGGGGGGCAGAGGAAGAGAGGGAGAGAATCTCAAGCAGACTCCATGCTGAGTGTGGAGTACAGTCAGGGCTTGATCCCATGGCCCTGAGATAGATCATGACCCAAATGGAAACCAAGAGTGGAATGCTCAGCCGACTGAGCCACCCAGGCATCCTATTTTAATTCATATTGCAGTATAATTGACATACAGTATTATTTGAGTTTCATGTGTATAACATAGAAATGATCACCATGGTCAGTCCAGTTACCATCTGTCACCAGACATAATTTTTGCAGTATCATTGACTCTATGCCCTGTGTTGTGCATTACATCCGCATGTCTTATTTATATTATAACTGGAAGATTGTACCTCTTAATCCCCTTTGCCTTCTTTGCCCCTCCCCCACCCCCTCCCCTCTGACAACCACCAGCTTGTTCTCTGCATCTATGGGTCTCTGCAGTATTTTCTTTAATTCTTATTTTCTTGGATGCAGCTCATCTTGCCCTCACCTGTGCCTATATGCCCCAGACTCCAGCACCTGGCTTACTGATCCTCTCTGAGTGAACCTCATCTTCTGCCTGGCAGGGTAAGGGCTGCTGTCTGGCTACCTAGGTGGGGCAGGCACCTGGGACACAGACCTCCTCATGTGGACCTGTCAGCCTTCCTCTTTTCAGTCCTGCTTTGTGCCTCTCTGCCTGCAGGAGAACCTAGTATTATGAGTTCCTGAGCTTTGTGGGGCCCTGGGGCATAAATAGGTTTACCTCTGGTTGCCTTCCCCTGCAGGCACTTGGATTCAGCTTTCTTTGTTGCCTTTCCCATACAGTTTCCACATTACAAGATGTTATTGACATTTCTCATCTGTATAGTCTTCTCCTGTTGGTTGTTTGTTTGTATATTTTTAGCTCTTTAATTCTTTTGCTGTCATTTTATCAGGCTTTGGGAGGAAGTAGAGATAAACGCCTGTGTTTATTTAATCAGAAGTCCAATAATGGAATTTTCACAATATACAGTCACTGAGGCCCCATCCCTAAAGATTCTCATTAAGGGGTGTAGGGTGGGACACAGCTCTGTCAAAGCAAACCCCTTCCCCAGGCAGGAAGAGCCTGCCCCTTTCTTTTCCAGATGGCGGGGAGAGTAGGAGCTTTAGAAGGAGCAAGGAGCAGACAGGTGAGGGATTGGGCTGGAGGGGCTGCTGGTGGCACTGCAAGTGGGGAGTGGGGTTGGCCAAGGACCAAGCTGAAGAATTCCAGATGAATTCCAGACGAATTGTGTCCCTTGACACAATTAGGGATTGTCATAAATCCAGCGTGGGTCAAAAGAAATAGGACGGAGCTCTGTCATCTACTTAATCATCTTCTGTGATCATACATGACCCAGATGAGTCCATCCCTTCCTCCTCCTCACCCCTTATCTGCCCACATTCCCTTATATGTGCTGCCACAGCGAGTCCTCCTCCCACCTTACCTCTAGGCACAGAGCACTGGAAGCTAAGCCTTTTAATTAACAGGAGTTGATAAAAATGTCCTGGCTGCTGAAGCAATTAGATGACTTGAAAGAGCTTAAAAGAATAACTAAAGAAGCAGGTAATGAGAGATACATGCAGCTGTGAGGCCGTGACTGATGATATGGAGCATCTGCCTACCAGCGGTAACCTGAATATTTAACGTTGTGAATCTATAAATATTTAACTACATTCAAATATTTAGCTACTGCAATTGCCTCTCTGAAAAAATGAGGTTTTTTTTTCCTGAATACAGGGCCATTTTTCTCAAAGCACAATGTCGTCTAAGCTATTCATTTAAAAAATCGTTTTTGACAATTTCCCATCGATTACAGAATACAGCCCATGGTGTGACAGGATCCCTTCTGATAACACGGATTGGGTGGAGTGTAATGGGAGCTCTGACCTGTCTATCGTTCACCACACACGGGAGGTTAGGACACCTCTCCCAGTTTCCTGACATTTACCGATCGTATCCTTTTATTGCTATCCCCATGAGAATCTTATGAGACTCCCCTCTGGGCAAAATCATGCCCCAGTATAGAAAATCTATGCACTTAGGGAATGGTCAACAACCACAACGAAATAGTAGCTAAAAATCGGGGGTGGGTGTTTGTTAAAGAAAAGGTGGGGAAGGAAAACCTCCAGGACATTTGGCCACAGGCATGTTCTCGGGAATATTAATTCTAGGGGAGATTTTGCATGGAAATGGAGCATGTAAAACTTAATTCCCTCTGAACCATTTGTGCCCACATACCCTTTGGAAAGCCTTTGTATAACCCTGGGCTCAGGTTCTCTCATTTAAAGATTGCTGCTCTCCACGTATGCTTTGTCTCTCAAATCCTCTGCTTCTGAGGGCATTCCCTTCTCTCTCAACACCTGCTCTCCCTTCAGATTTAAGGGAAGACCCTTTATACAGCCTCCAAGCAAAGGAAGGTAAGCTTCCATCTGTCTCTGTTAATTCTATCATTATTGTCTGCAGCTCTTGTATTAGTCAGGATTCTCCAGAGAAACAACACGAGTATGGTAGAGATATAGATACAGGTAGATAGATATAAAAGGATATTTATTATAAGAATAGGCTCATGAAATTATGGAGGCTGAGAAGTCCACAATCTGCCCTGTGTGAGCTGGAGAACCAGGAAAGCTGATGGTGTAAGTCCAAGTCCAAGAATCCTGGTCTGAGTCCAAAAGTCTGATGAACCAGAAGCACCAATGTCCAGTGTCCAAAGGCAGGAGAAGATGTTATGTCTCAGCTCAAGCAGAGAGAGCAAAATCACCTTTCTTCCATCTTTTCTTTCTATTCAAGCTCTGGGATTGGATGGTACCAACCTGCCTTGGAAAAGGTGTTCTCTTTACTCTGTGTACCAATTCAAATGCTAATCTCTTCTGGAGATACCCTTACAGACACACCCAGAAACAGCTATCTGTTTTATCAGCTATCGGGATATCCCTTAGCCCAGTCAAGTTGACACCTAAAATTAACCATCATGGAATATAGCAGCCCATCGCTGCTGTTCCTATCACTGCCTCCATGCTCTTGCCCACCTCAAACACTTCCTGCTCTATGCTTGATCAGTAGCATCACATACAGACTTTGGTTCTGTCTACCACCTTCAAGAGGCTCAGGGAATTAATAACGCCCCTTGAAGACCAAGGAGACACGTGCACACCAGTGTGTCCTTGGCACATCTGATAACATCAGCAGTAATAATATTACCACCGGATCGCTACTGAGTTCCAGCTGGGTGCAAGGTTCCTCACATAACTCCCTGGAATCTCACAACAAGCCTGAAGATAGACAGTGTTACCTCTCTTTCACATCTGAGGCCACTGGATGCTGAAGCCCATGCTCTTCCCTTCCCCACACACTGAGAGGTGTCAGATCACTGTCACTGGAAAGGAGAGGGGCTGAAGATGATCTGCCACAGACTCATCATCCCAGGAACTGACAGTCCAGGAGCTCTTGTATGTGCCAGGCCCTCTTCTGATGGCTTTGTAGGCACAACCTCATGTTATCCTCATGGCAACACCATGGGGTGTAAGGCTACTATTATCTTCACTTATCAGTTGAGACACAGGGGAGGTAGAGGGCTGACCTTATGTCCCACTGGGAGTATCAGAGCTGGATTCAAGCCCTGGCCATCTGGTGCTGGATGGGCGGCCAAGGGCCAGTGCTCAGGTAGCTCAGAATTAGGTGGAGGGATGGGGAAGTCCCCCTCCTCCTGACTTGCCCTTAAGTGGAGAGACACTGCTTCACACAGGGCCAGATCCACAGCCTTTGTCCTTAGCACCAGCACGGCTTGGTCACCTATAGCAATGATGGGTGTGAGTTTGAGAAAAAAATCACAGGGACGGAAACTAAGACGTAATGAGGTGCCGTGGCTGCCTGGTCCTTCCAAGCAAGTCAGCCCCCAAACTACATTTTGGTCTCATCTGCCAGTGCCCTAAATTGTAGGTTACAGGGATCAATGTATGGCTTACTCTTGCAGCTCCGCGCCCTTTCTCAGGTTCTGCCTTCAGTCTGAAAACCCTAGCCCCCCTTTCCTCCTGGTCCTGAAGGCCAATTTAGAATTCATTTCCTCTAATCTGACAATGTTTGTTAGCTGTAAAAGGTTTGTATCTTTTGATTTAATGGTTCCACTTTTAGGGTTTTAAGCTAGAAAACACTGATTTTAAGGATTCAATGATCTAAGTTCACGGATGTTCACTGCAACCGTGTTTGAAATGTCAGAAAGTGGAAGCAACCTGATTGTCCATTCACGAGGGAGAGTGAAATAAATTACAGCGCCTCACAATGGAATACCATGCAGCAGTTTGAAGAGAATGAGATGGATACAGCACAGAAAGATGTTCAAGATATATAGTTAAGTGGAAAAAAAAAAAAACAAGTTGTAAAACAATACGGGTTATATGAATAAATTTTCTTACAAAATAAATAGAAGAAATAGAAGCATACGCATTGGGAAAGTCTAGAAATACACTAAACTATTGATAATGTAAATTATCTTTGGAGGGTAGCACTATGAGGGACTTTTTCATTTTTCTGATACTTGTGTAATATTTAATTTAATTTAATTGATTTTTAGAAAAGATTTTATTTATTTATTTTTAAAGATTTTATTTATTTATTTATTCGAGAGAGAGAATGAGAGAGAACACATGAGAGGGGTTAGGGTCAGAGGGAGAAGCAGACTCCCTGCCGAGCAGGGAGCCTGATGCAGGACTCGATCCAGGGACTCCAGGATCATGACCTAAGCCAAAGTCAGTCGCTTAACCAACTGAGCCACCCAGGCGCCCAGATTTTATTTATTTATTTGAGAGAGAGAGAGAGAGAAAGCATGAGCCAGGGGAGAGGGGCAGAAGAAGTGGGAGAGGAAGAAGCAGACTCCCTGCTGAGCACAGAGCCCAATGTGGGGCTCAACCCCAGGACCCCAGGATCATGACCTGAGCCCAAGTCAGATGCTTAACCGACTGAGGTGCCCCTATTTTATTTATTTTTATTTATTTTTAAAGATTTTTCTTTATTT
Source organism: Mirounga leonina (assembly GCF_011800145.1). Taxonomy (NCBI): domain Eukaryota; kingdom Metazoa; phylum Chordata; class Mammalia; order Carnivora; family Phocidae; genus Mirounga; species Mirounga leonina. The sequence continues at coordinate 51,265,688 of NW_023270316.1, read as the reverse complement.
TTGACAGTGAGAGAGAGGGTACAAGCAGGGGAAGCAGAGGGAGAGGGAGAAGCAGGCTCCCTGCTCAGCAGGAAGCCCAATATGGTGCTCGATGCCAGGACCCCGGGATCATGACCTGAGCCAAAGACACACACTTAACCGTCTGAGCCACCCCGGCGCCCCTATTTTATTTTTTATAAGAGGCTGGAACTCTACTTCCTTGGGGCATCTCTCTGCTCACCCCCATCAGCCCCTTAACACATTGCTTGTACCTTTTTAAGCCCTTGTTTCAATCTTGGTTGTTTAAATTAACATCTTAATCATTCCTCCTGAACCCTAAAGCCCTTGAACCCAGGGTTTGTGTCATTCATTTTTGTATGAGGTTGAATCATATTCAAATACCAATATCTGACCCTATTTTGTCTGCAGAACTGGCAGATCCACAGTGTTGGGTCTACTTTGTCCTCAACATGGTGCCTGGCTCATGGCTGGATTGACTTGAATTGATTTCCTGTTGGCATTTGGTATTTAGAAATCGGCTGATTTGCTACTTCACGCGAACACATATTCATAGTTATAAATTATATTTATATATTTTCACATATATTTATAAACATATTTATTCACACTGTTGATACCATTTGCCAATAATTAATTATTAATATATTAATGGTATTAATACATTTTGTAAATATGGTTCAGGTATGTGTATAATCGGACAACTATTGATTTGTTTGTGCAGGGAAAAAGATCAAAAGTGGAACTTCAAGATGAATTCTAGAAGCAGTAAAGCCTCTGAATGGGGAAGAAATAAGCAATCCTCTCATTCTTTCTGGTTCTTGATTTCTTTTTAAGACTTGTCAGCGAAAGAGAGTGAAGAGACTTGAAACAAGGCCAAGGCAATTTTTTCCACCCAAAGCAAGCCTTCAAACTGCCTGGCTATGAGAGGGAACGCTGACAGCAGCATTGGGTTGGGGGACTGCTTGTCAGAGCGCTTCTTTAAAGCCAACCCATCTGTCTGGAGGGGTTGGCTGTGTTTCTTGGTTAAAGATTTGCTCTTCTTTCTTTTCTTCATTACAAACTGTTATGATATTATACCTGAGCGATTAATCTCTGACCTCAAATTTTCCACAGGTTCAGACAAGATTTCTCCTTTTGAACACAAGAAAGTATTTTATTTTTTAAAAAGATTTTATTTCCTTATTTGAGAGAGAGACGGAGAGAGAGAGAGAGAGAGGGAGCTCACGAGGACGGGGGGGAGGGACAGAAAGGAGAGGGAGAAGCAGACTCCCCACTGAGCAAGGAGCCCAATGGGGGACTCGATCCCACCACCCTGAGATCATGACCTGAGCCAGAGGCAGACGCTTAACTGACTGAGCCACCCAGGCGCCCAAGAAAATATTTTAGGTGGTCAGTTTATTATTGGAAAAAGTAGAATCAGTGTGCAAACTTGGAAACCTAGACTAGAACACTGGGTTTCAAAGGTATGGGTGTGTTTAAAGAGGAGATTGCCAGCTCTCTGTTCACTTTTGGGAAGAAAGCCTAAGAAACAGATACCTATGGATCCGAGGGATGGCAGGCTCTGGGATTTCCACCTGCCAGCCCTGGACAGAGTCTATCTCTTCACCGGCCCGGGCAGGAGGCCAGCCTTGCCTAGCGTGTAAGAGTAAGGTCAAGATTCAGAAAGAGAATGGCCATTCAGCTCTGAATAGGCATCGTAAGTAATTTTTAAGTAACTTAAAATCAGAGCGCATTGGAACATTAGAACCAGAAGGAATCTTAGCAATTGTCTTGTTTTCCAAAGTTCTGCAGGATATTTTTAGGTGTTCAGAAGTAAGGGAGGAGGCGTTCCATGGCCACATGAAATTGAGAAATGTTGGATGTAGCAGATGCTGTTGGTGTCCCGCTTCAGCACAAGACACTGACTCCCAGCAACTCTTGTCTGTATGTCTAAGGCCCTTCCTGAAGCCCATCTGCCCTCACATAATGGGCCATGGGTGCCAGGAACCTGACACCCACCCAAAGTGGCCAGTAAGCCCCGACAAGTGAGCATCGGCATACGAACATCCCAGCAGTCTTGCCCCTCAGCTGGGATGACGGAGGCGAGGGGATGACGGAGGCGTGTGCTCGATGCTGGCTCCTGAACCCAGTGGGACTGCGTTCCAACGGCCCCTGCTGGCAGCCGCCTTAATAATGCATTCTTCAAGGCTGCCTTCCCGTCTGTCTTGCTTCCCAATTTCCTTGCTGTGTTTCCCTTCACTTCCCAAATCAATTACTTGCACTCAAATCCTTGTCTCAGCTTCTGCTTCAGGAGCCCGAAGTAAGATAACTGGGTAAAGACAAAAAAAAAAAAAAAACCCAATTTCTTTACTATAGAACTTTCCAGAGCCTTTACTATGCTAATGGGCTTTGTGACTGCTTAATAGGGACATTCCGTCTGCAGTTCCCAAATAATTCCCTACAAAACCGTATCCCCTGCTCCCACAGATCTCTCTTGAGACTAATATTGCAAGGAAAATATTTGGGGAGCCAATTTCTTTATTTTACTAGCGAGAATGTTGTCAATCTCTTCATTTCAGTGACAAGAGGTCTAATCCTAGGGAAGGTAAGTATTCATCTAAAGCGTCACAGCCACGAGCGACCGAATTATGCTTAGAATCTAGGTTTCTTCTTCTCTCTTCTCCACACCATTTTGCATCTGTACCTCATTCCAGATCAGCCCAGTGTCAGAATTCTAAGGTCATTCAAGGTCATTCTAAGGAGTTCAGTCTCGGGCTCCATCTGGTCTCCGTCACCAACCAGCTGTGTCCCTCTGCTCGTTCACTTACAGTAATCCTTTGTCTTACCTTCTTCGTCTAGGAAACCAGATGGTCAAATTAGCTGACTTTAAAAAAAAGTTGAGGTAAAATACATCCAACATAAACTTTACCATTTTAACTACTTTTAGTTGTACATTTCAGTGGCATCAGGTATGTTCACAGTGATGTGCGACCATCATCATCCAACTCCAGAGCTTTCCCATCTTCCCAAACTAAAACTCCACACCCATAAAACACAAACTCCCCATTCCCCCACTCCTCTCGTCCCTGGCAACCACCATCTTATTTTCTGATTCTATGAATTTGACTATTCCAGGTACTTCATATGAGTAGAATTAGGCAGTTTTTGTCTTTTTGTGACTGGCTTATTTCACTTAGCATAATGTCCTCAGTGTTCATCCATGTGGTAACATATTGCAGAATTCCCTTCCTTTAAAAGGCCGAATAATATTTCATTGTATGTATAAACCACATTTTGCTTGTTCATTCATTTGTTAATGGAGAGTTGGGTTTGTGTCCACGTTTTAGCTACTATGAATAATGCTGCTATGAACATGGGTGTACAAATAGCTCTTTGAGACCCTGCTTTCAATACTTTCGGGTCTATACCCATAAGTGGAATTGCTGGATCATATGGTAATTCTATAAATTTTCTCTAAATTTTTCAAAGTCTGACTCCCAAAAAAGGAAAAAGAGAAAAATAAAGAGGAGGGGGGAGGATGTCAACACTTGATATCCCGGCGAAGCCACTTTAGTTGGAGGGGGAGGGGCTTGGAGCAATGAGGGCAGGTGCATAAGCCATGGCTGTCTGCCTCTTTGTCGGCTCCTCTGATCAGAAGCAGCAATCAGCAATCAGAGAACAGGTCCTTGATATTTGAAGGACAGGGTTCTTTTTGCCTACCCTGACTCCAGTAAGCTGTGTGTAAGTTGTTCCAGGAACACATGCAAAGCTTCTTGCCACATTCCTGGGGGTGAGGGATGGGAAGCTGCTACTGCTCTAAGAGCTGAAATTGACTAAAATTCATCCATTTGTTATCTAAATCTAAAGTTGCAAAACTGCAATAGACTCCAGAGTTTCCAGAATAGTTGTATTGGATAGATTCTGCCAGTGCAATGGTTGTCTACCTGGGGAGATAAATTCCTGGTCCTTCCTACCCTGCCATCTTCCCAGGATCCTCTCTTTATGTTTAATTTTTTGAGGAACTGCTGTACTGTTTTCCATAAAGGCTGTATCATTTGACATTCCCAACAGCAATGCACAAGAGTTCCAATTTCTCCACATCCTTGTCAATATTTGTTATTTACTTCTTTTTTATAATATCCATCCTAATAGATGTGACGTGGTATCTCACTGTAGTTTTAATTTGCATTTCCTTAATGATTAGTGATGTTGAACATCTTTTCATAGGCTTATTTACTATCTTTATATCTTCTTTGGAGAAATGTCTATTCATGTTTTGCCCATTTTAAAATTGTTTATTTGTTGTTGTTGTTGAGTTGTAGGAGTCCTTTATATGCTCTGGATATTAATCCCTGTTATCTTTTTAAGTTTCCTTTCTGTCTTAATATTTATGCATCTTTTTTTTTTTGCATCTTTTAAAAAAGTTTTATGGGGCATCTGAGTGGCTCAGATGGTTAAGCGTCTGCCTTCGGCTCAGGTCATGATCCCAGAGTCCTGGGATCGAGCCCCACGTTGGGCTCCTGGCTTAGTGGGATACCTGCTTTTCCCTCTCCCTCTGCCTCTCCCCCTGCTCATGCTCTCTCTCTCTCTCTCTCTGTATCTCTGTGTCTCAAATGAATAAATAAAATCTTTTTTTAAAAAAATAAGAAGTTTTATTTATTTAAATAATCTCTACACCCAATGTGGGGCTCAAACTCACAACCCTGAGATTAAGAGTCACATGCTCCTCTGACTGCACCCCAACATTTATACATCTTAAAATCACATTAAAACCATACCAACCATGAACTCAAATGAACCCTATGCTTCGTCATAGATAGCTTAGAAACTGGCTACTCAAAGTGTGGTCCCCAGATTAGCAGTATCGGTATCATCAGGGAGCTTGACAGAAGTACAGAATCTTAGACCTCACCCCAGAGCTTCTGAGTGGGAATCTGCATTTGAACAAGGTCCCCCGGTGATTCACGAAGCCTGAGCAACACTGCTCTAGAGCACAGTGTGGCTGTGTAAGATGTAAGATGAATCAGGCATTGCTTTTTTCAATTCTTGATTCTAGAGTGATCCCATCCTGGCATTCTTGCCCTTTCTGCTATTAAACTGTGCATTTCTGATGGCAATGTCACAAGTGTATGGCCCTTCTTAACCCTGACATGCTGAGATGGATGTTTTTCTCCGGGGCTGAATCAGATCAGTCCATATGTCTATATCTTTTTCTATCTACTTATCTTTTTTTTCCCTTCTCCCTGCTCCAAAAATAAATGTAGCCACTGGCTGTACCTTCTGTTTCTTTCAGAAAAAAAAAAAAAAAGAAGAAAAGAAACAGATTCACACGCTGGTTTTCAGTGGCCCATCTGACACTGTTTTATTTCTTAGCTGCTCTGTGTAAATTGCTTGTAGGCAATTCTCTTCTTAACCTCCAACTGGGGCTTTGTGCAACCAACGTGGTTATTATCTCAGCAAGTTAGTGACATCAATCCATCCTTTCTCCTGTGGGTTTGTATACCTTTTATGAGAATACTCCCTGAGTGTCCACTTCTGAGCTGCTGGGGCAGGTGCAGTAGCCAAGGGAGAGACCTTTGCGCAAGGAACATTTGAGTCAGTGAGACTCTTCCCTGACACCTGTATCCTATATATTTCATTTGATCATTAGCCTTGAAAAATACCTTTGGCTCACGTAGATTTCTGGGAAGGACAATAATGAACACAATACCCATGCTAATAGACACATTCACCTTGAACATGGGCTGACTGCTTATTATTATGGTGTTGCCTCATGGTGACTCTTGCTTTTACTGGCTTACTGAACTCCCACTTACTCAGTCTAAGTTGTCTTTTAGTGATGTGAGCATTATCTTTGTTTATACTTAATTCTATCACATAGAGCACAGGGGTAGAAGGAACCTGAAACTAAAATACATAGTTTCTCACCACTTCTCAGTAGGAGTAAACCCGAAAGGAAGGAGGTGGGAGTCAGGCATCTCTATGTAAACAGATGCTCACGATTAGTCAAAACCCTTAGTCCATTCTCCTGTGATGCCTCTCACCAAGTGACTGCAGAGAGGGGCTTCTTGGGAGAAGGACGGTGTATGTAGTGGATGTTGTGTTTGGTCAACATCCATTCTCCTCCCTTTGATTAGTCTCAGCCCATCGCAGTTACTTCCTGCCTCCACCCCCTCCACCGCCCCCAGGCTAATGATTGGTTCTGGGATGGCACTCGATGAAGTAAGGCATGCAGCGATGTCTGGGGGTGGGGTAGAGGTGGGAGAATTCTGAGAGGCTCCCTTCGTCTATGAAAACGAAATGCTTCCTCTTTTTCTGCTTGAATCTGTCATGTCTGGGGACAATGTCTGGAGCCCTGCCGCCATATTGCCAAGGATGAAGCCAGTACTGAGAAGCAGCAGCGCAGAGGGTTGGAAGGAGCATTGCTGAGCTAGCTGCTAGATCAACAAACCCTGAGACCCTGACCTGTGGTCTGTCAGTTTTGTGCGACAGTAAATTTCCTTATTGTCTAAGTCAGCTTCAGCCAGAATTTTTGTTTCCTGTAGCCAAAAGCATTCTAACAGATACAGAGAAAAAATATGGACAGTTTCCCAATATTTCCCAATGTTTTGGGTTTATTTAGTTTGCAGTGTTGTAAGTTCACGGGCTAAAACAGATCCATATTCTGAAGTGTGCAAACACATTCCAGTGCGAACTATAAATTAGATGTAACTTTTAATCTTTACTCACATTTTAAAGTACCTACCCCATGAATTTCCTTCACTATCACAGATAATTGCAAGCTGGCTATTTTATTTCCACTGAACGATGCAGCTTTGGGTGTAGAGGGGTGACTGCAGCCAGCATCTCTCATCTGAGTCTGTTCCCTGTGAACTTGGCTGTGGGCCATCCAGGTGTGGCTCTCACAAGACTTAAGGATCATAATAATCACAATGTGTGTTTCAGCTCCATTAATTTGGGGGTAAGATAACGTTGATTTATAGAAGGAAATTTAAGATTACATTTGAATTTTAAATTACATCGAAACTAACACTTAAAATTAAATGTTTATTTTCTGAGTAGTTGGGTCACGTATGTGGTACACGATTCAAAGGCACAGAAGGGTATACAGTGAAAGGAAAATCTTTCCCCTTACCCGTGGCTTCAGCTACCTTGTTCTCCTTGCTAGTGGCAATCACAGTTACTGGTTATGAAAGAAAACTTATTTCCCTAATCCACTCAGGCTTGTGTTCAACCCAGGACATGAGCCTGCTGGTACATATGAGATTCTGGAAAGTTGGACAGAGACCTAGATCTAGACTTGCTAAGATTGTGTTCTGGTCTTGACCTTGAGAGAACGGCTGAGCCCCTCACCTTGATTAGGTCAGCCGGGCTTCTTTTATAAAATGGGGGTTAATAATACCTGCTCTACTCTTTACATGTGCTTAGTTAAACTTCAAATGAGATATAATGATAAACGTTCTCTGGAAAGATGAAAACGCAACAGCAGCTAAATGCAGACAAATGAAAGTAGTTTACTGCATTGGGATCCCAAAATAAGATAAAGATTTTCTTGCACCTATTTAGAATTCCGTTTAACGTTTCAATAATTCTTGCATGACTGAAATATAAATGGAAACATCAAGCATATGGAACCTGTCATCAAAGGGCTCTAACTAATTGGCTCTACTATTTTTGACCCCTTCTGAGGTACAGGAAACTTTAGGACTCAGGCAGGCTTTTTTTTTTTATGTGTTTGGTTTTTTTTTCCATTCTAAGCATCTTTAAGTACTTTTGTTGGCCCCACAGGGCAGGGGTAAAAGATGGAAAAGCAGGACCTGGTTTATATAATGTCTGGGGAGCACCATGGCCAGGAATAGCATGGTGGTGGTGCTGGGGCAGGCTGATGGGGAAGGAGAGTCCCTGCGGTAGGCTGGGTGGGGACTTAGGGGTTCTTTGCCGGGTGTGTATACGGTACATGGATGCGTGCCTGGCGGTGGCGGTGGGGGTGAGGACAGTGAACAAGTACCCCCGGGGACAGGGTGGTGGCATCTGGAGTCCTCATAGGAGTGAGCCATCATTGGAGAGGAAGGACAAGCCCAGCCTCTGTTTAAACTGGGGGTTTTTAGGAATATGCTGAGCTACAGGCAGAACTGAGCAAGGCTGCGTAGGAAAACACCCACAGAGGCCAGGGCTTACTCTGGTCCCATCAATGAGGGTTGACTGGTGAGGAAAAAGCCAGTATTGTGAGGGTCCAACCGCAGGCTGCTGCAGGAAGCCCACAGCTGGCATGTGGATCCTGCCGCAAAGGTGCCGTGTTTATTCTGGCAGGCTCCTTGGTAAAACAGCGCTGAGCCCCAGCTGGGACACTGTCAGCTATGAAAGGGTGCTTCACCTTCTGCACGGGGCTTTTCATTGGCCTCCGGGCATTTGCGGTTCATCTGTTTAGATTTTGAGCCCGGCAGAGACACTGTCCCTTTGTGCAAGGCCACTGTGGTGGAGAGACATCTGATTCTTTTTAATTTGATTTCATTTTTTCCCCCTGAAAACCAAGCCTCTCTGAATTAGGAGTCAAGCTACTGCCCTAGGATCGGGCCAAGATTTTTGCGGTCGCCATGGTGACACCACCTTCTCATACCTAAGAATGATTCCTTTCTCTCAGAAGTAACGCAGGGTCAGCATCCGCCCTCCGCCCAGCCCAGGGCTCTGTGGGTGGGGTCCCTGTGTGCACCGGCGGTCATTTCTGGAATGTGAACGGAGGGCGCCCCCAGCCCTGGGTGACAGTATCATTCCCATTGCTTTCCACCGTCCCCTCCCCCAGTCCAACCACGACACACTGTTTGTGAGTTTGGCCAAGTTGGGTTTTGACAGTTTACCCCCTGCCTTTACATCACTCCTTTCCCAGTTCCAGTCAAGTTGGCAAACTTTTACTAGAGCAGCCCAGCCCAGCGATTATGCTTGAGGCTCCTGGGGAAAGTTTTTGACTTTGAATCCCAGCTTCAGCATTTCCTAAGTATATGTCCTCAGGTAAGGTTCCAAGGCCCTCGGTTTTCCTATCTATGAAATGGGGCTAATCATAGGACTCTCCTCACGGGGTTTCGGGGAGGATTAGTCTGGGATTATGTGTGGAAAGTTCTTGGCACCTCGACAGCCGTTGCTAAGAACTCACCAATCAGCTGTGAGTTATGATGATGGTGCGTCGGGACAGATGCGTGCAGCCACCGGCCCCAGCCCTTCCTCACCTTAGGCAGGCCCACCCGGGCCCTTCCACGCTCACCCTGCTTCCTAACCTCGGTCTCCTTACTGGGTCTGACGTTGCTCTCAGTCTGCTCTTGCAGTCCACACTCAACATCGATCCATCCTGGATTGCCCTGACCTAGGGGACTGCCGCTCTTTCTAGAATCCAGCCTCACGTCTGTTTTCACCTGCTTCAGATTCACCGTTGGCCAGATTTGGTCTCCAGAGCAGGGTCTCTCTTGATCCTGCTTGTTAGACATGCCTGAAAGGAAGGTTCTTGTTCTAGGCTGATGTGACCAGCTCAACACCTCTGCAAGCAAGTCCTGCTGACTCTCTTCTGTCAGGCTACCGTTCCCAGTGGGCATGACCAAGGAGCTCACGCCAGTCTGTCTGCTGTCTCAGCAGAGAGCTACAAGGGTTGGCAGCTGCCCCATTCCTCCCTTGCAACTGAGTTCACCCCAGCACACGGCAGACCCCTCCAGCGCCCTGGACCTGGCCCCTTCTTGCCTGTCGGGATTTTGTGTAGTTTGGAGGTGCTTACAGAGCTTCTGTTCTTTCCCATCCGAGAGGCTGCCTTCGATCTCACCTGCGGAGAACCAGGTCTGGTTGCAAGGGAGACAGACACCTAATGGGCCAGGTGGAGAGATGAGCCAACCACAGTAGCAGAAACAAGGTCCCCTGCCAAACCCCAGAGCTCATTTAAATAGCGGCATAGTAATCTGCCATCATGGCGTGCCATAGTTTCCTGTACAGATCTGTGTCATAAAGTATGAGAGCCACCAGTCACATGTAGCCATTAAGTGCTTGAAATGTAGCTCGTCTGAATTAAGAAGTGACAGTGATTAAATATACCCTGTATCTTGAAGACAGTATAAAAAGTAAATGCTCGGGGCGCCTGCGTGGCTCAGTCATTAAGTGTCTGCCTTCGGCTCAGGTCATGATCCCAGGGTCCCGGGATCGAGCCCCGCATCGGGCTCCCTGCTCAGCGGGGAATCTGCTTCTCCCTCTGCCCCTCCCCCTGCTTGTGTTTTCTCTCTCTCTGTCAAATAAATAAATAAAATCTAAAAAAAAATCTTAAAAAGTAAATGCTCTAATTAAGATTTTGATATTGATTACATATTAGAATGATCATATTTTGGATATATTGGGTTAAATAAAATGTATTCTTAAATTAAATTCACCTGATTATTTTTATTTATATTTTTAAAAGATTTTATTTATTTATTTGACCGAGAGAGAGTGTGCACAAGCAGGGGGCTCGGCAGGCAGAAGGAGAGGGGGAAGCAGGCTCCCTGCTCAATGCGGGGTTCCATCCCAGGACCCTGGGATCATGACCTGAGCCGAAGGCAGATGCTTAACCCACTGAGCCACCCAGGCACCCCTGATTTTTTTATTTTTAAAAAAATATTTTATTTATTTATTTGAGAGGGAGAGAGTGAGTGAGAGAGAAAGAGAAAGCACATGCACGGGGAGGGGGAGGGGGCAGACGCAGACTCCCGGCTGAGCAGGGAGGCCCATGCCATTGGGGGCTCGATCCCAGGACACTGGGATCATGACCTGAGCTGAAGGCAGGCGCTTAACTGACTGAGCCACCCAGGTGCCCCTGATTATTTTTATTTTTAAAATATGGCTACTAAAAATTTTAAATTACACATGTGGCTCACAAGTGTGACTTGCATCATTTTTCTTCTGGACAGTGCTGCTCTAGATTATCTTTCTGCAATAAGTTAGGGATCAAGGAAAATATATATTACTCTAGGAATTTTAATCAGAGAGGGATTTAACACAGGGCATTAGGTGCTTACAAAACTAAGGGTGGAGGAATGAAAATTAGCAGCAGGGGTGGGTGGGGGGTGGGTGGGTCTCCTTAACTTTCGGGTTCAAGTCTGACTTTCAGAGAATCAGGAAGTACTACTCAGAGCAGAGATCAGAAAGCAGGAAAATGCTAATGGCCCCAGCTGCCCCACAACACCCAGGTAGGTGGTTGGCAAGAGTTTTGCTGGTTTCTGCAAAACGCCACATGTGATAAGGCCCATGTGGCCACCATGGGTGCTGGAGGAAGAATAATATGTCCCCTTGCCTCCCTTCTGCCTTCCAAATCTCACGCAAACACATCTTGTTGGCAGAAAGCAAATCATAGTCAGGATCCAGGTTGTCATATAGCTCCCAGTCTTCCAGCCCCATGATATATAGGAAAGCCAGAAAGTGGCGGGATACCAATGTTGAAAATAAATAGGCAAAACCAAACTGAAGCAAAATAACCTCAATATTCAGCACACTCCTCAAGGACTCATATTCATCTTGGGGTCTAGCATAGTGCCTGGCACATAATAGGTGTTCAATGAAAGACTGTGTGTGTGTGTATGTGTGTGTGTGTTGTCTCCAATATTTTGCTGATAATGCTGCGGTGGGCATTTTCATGTGTGACTTGTTTTTATTGATATGTTTTCTAGGGATAGACATTCAGGAGTGGGATTGTTGAGCATTCTTACTTGGTTTTGTCATGTTGCTTCGCAAAAGTTTTGTACCAATCTACAGTCATACACACACCTACGCGTGCGCACACACAGACACACACACATATTAATTCTATATGAAAGATGGCTTTTCATGGTAATGTCACCAACTCTGTGCATTATCATCGTTTGCTTATATTTGTTCTAATTTAGTGTGTATAGGGTAAACCCAGTTTTCTTTGGGTTGGGTACTGGTGAGAGAGCTAGTAAAAGAGTTACAGATGGGGCTGATTGAATCAGTTACAGAAGTCACAATTTCTCTCATGAATGAAGTCCTCTAGCTGCCAAGTGCTTTGTTCAGTGTAAGCCCTCCCCACTGTTTGATGTGTTCTGTTGTAAGAGTGATGAAAAATAGTGACAAACTTTGAATCACCTAACTCTCCCTTGCTTCCAGTGAGAGTTAAGGGTAATTACATAGATATTTGACAGTTGTCTCAGAGAAGGAACTATCAAATGATAAAAGCTAAATGAACCTTTTATTTTCTTTCCTGAAGCTTGCTGTGTTTCATGATGGGGACCCATATGATGATGGCTTATGTGTTTATGAATTATGTCCTAAGAACAGATACATTACTCATCTCTCTGCAAGGGGAAGATGATCTAAAGAATGCAAAGATAATGCAGAATCAGTCCAGAGAAAGGTTTGAGTTTCCTTACCTGTAAAAGGAGAAGAGTAACAGGATACCTTGTAGGATTGTTGTGAGCATCAACTGATTTAAGAGCCCAAACGTGTTTCTCCCATGTGCCTGACACATAGTGAGTGCTGGGTAAATGGTGGCTGTTGTTAGGACAGGGGAGGCTCTGTGTGCTCCTCCACCTGAGCCCTGATGCTGTCGGCCACTTGTACCCTGAGCTGCATTTTGTTTTATGATCAGTAGCCAGGAGAGGCTGTTGGCACTTAGCCGGGAAATCCAATTGTCTGTAAAAGGCCTGTGGCCATCCTGTGGTTTATGAACAGGAAGATATGTGCAAGGTGCCTATAATCACAATGTGTTGAGTCCAAGAATGGCTAAGCTGGAAGGGTCTTTGACATCATTTAGTGATACTGTTTTATAGATGAAGGAGCAGAGGCCCAAGATTTTCCAGCAAGCTAATGGCCTGTGGAGTAGAAGCTGAGTCTTCAGACTCCCAGAGCAGTACTGCGCTTGCCTACTTCACAAGGGCAGCGCACCGGACGGCTGGCCAATGGCATGACCATGAGCCAGCGGTGGTGGTCAAGGAACCCCCCGTTTCTGATATCGCCCCTTCCCTAGGCCAAAAGGAGCAGATGCTGTGCTGCTACAGATCAGTTTCCCTGGTGCAGGGAGTCCCAGTCTTTTTGAGGATGAGGAATACTTTGTAACTTTCAATAAATGTTATAGGCCTTCCCTGCTTCCAGCATGTTACAGAAGCTGCACACTCAACATCCAGTGTTAGCGAAAATGTCCCATAATCCTGGCGAACTGTGAAAAGACTAGCACCGTACGATAGGGATGTGCATGCATTTGAAAGTAGTTAGACCCATGTTATTTATTCAGACTACATTTGATTGGATGGCATTTAGATTCATAATCACCTTGCAATAACTCCATCACCTCACTAGATGACGTTCACACCCATTGCCAGGAAGGGCTGTTTTCCTTTATTTTCTGAGAGTTCCAAAAGGAGATATTAATGTAGGAGTATTGCAGCAAGAATAAAGAAGAGCAGCAGGCTAAAACATTCTGGCTAAGCTCTCAGCTACAAGGAATGAGGCTTGAGTAGAACCCCCCCCCCCGCCCCCCGCCACACACACACACAAAGCGCTTTCTTGTTCTTTCATATAAATGCAATGGTAAATTGATACCCAGTTGAGAATGTTGGCCCCAATAGTCTGAAAGCCAAAGTATCTGGTGGTCGTTATGGTTCATTAACTGCAGTGAAAAACAAAGAGTGCCGGTCAAAGCCAGAGCTCGGGCCCCCAGATTTGTATGTTTTCTGATACTGGATAATATGCATATGACAGAAATAGATTCAAGCTGCAAAATCCTCCATTTTGCCGATCCTGGGGCAGAGCTGGGAAATGTGGAAAGAGAGAGGAGAATCTGGGAAATGACTCTGAAGGACATAGACACCAGCGTCTGTGGAGCAGTGTTGGGGCTGGTGTGATCTGGGAAAAGGACAGCAGTGGGGAGTGGGAGCTCCCCGAGGCGGGTGTCTCCTGGCGCCTCCACATCCGCCTCTCAGGAGGGATTGGGGGAGAGGCTCCTGGTTATAGCAGCAGGAGAGGCCCCTGACTCCTCCATAAAGCAGGCATAACATTGGGGAAAATTGTCAAGAACAACTATTTCAGGGGCGCCTGGGTGGCAGACGTTAAGCGTCTGCCTTCGGCTCATGATCCCGGGGTCCTGGGATCGAGCCCCGCGTCGGGCTCCCTGCTCAGCCAGGAGCCTGCTTCTCCCTCTCCAGCTCCCCCTGCTTGTGTTTCCTCTCTAGCTATCACTCTCTCTCGCTGTCAAATAAATAAAATCTTAAAAAAAAAAAAAAAAACAACGATTTCAAAGCACTGTACATTGACTAAAGGCAGACAACAAATCGAGAAGCTTTTATTCTTGAAAAACCATTGGAGCTCCAGGTAAGAATGGTAGGCATCTGTGGCCTCCTTGCCAGGAGCTGCTTCCATGCCCTTCCGTCAGCTCAGCTGGCCGGAACTGTAGCTGACGTGTGGGGCTGGGCTTGGAAATGAGCAAGTTTGCAGCCGGAAAGGACAGACTCGATGTGGGGGGTGTGTGTGTGTGTGTGTGTGTTTAGAACTGGGGCTTTGCTGGCTAAACATGGAGGACTCAGTTGGGAATGAACGAGGATAACCCTGAGACTTTACTAGCCCGAGATTTTGCTCTTAGTTGGAGTGAGCCATAAATCCAATGGTGAAGTTGCAAAAATGAAAGAGTGCTACATAGAGGCTGCGAAAAATTCTCCACGTATTCCTGACAGCTGGGGAAACTGTGCTTGCATGGAGCGGACCCAAGAGAACCCTGTGAAGACTGAAAACCAAGGAGAATTGAGATCTGGCTGCAGCTGTGAATGTCTTCTCCAACCCTGACACCGATCTATCTGGAGAGGGATGGAGACCTGGCCGGTAACTCCGGGTCCAGCTTTGGTCCCACTGGCCCATATGTCTGAGAACTGGAGGATCTTGAGGCCATGAAGTGATCCAGGCTGTCAGTTTGCTACCTGTTGTTTTGGGTGCCCTCTTTATGATGCTGCTGGGGCAGTGAGGCATGGTAGAAAGAGCTTGTGTTGGGTCAGACAGACTGGGGTTTTAATCCCATATCCGTCCCTTCTACTTGGGTGTATTTGGGTGAGTTGTCTACCATCGCTGTATCTTAGTCAATCCTTAGAAACGTCTGGGGACATAGGCATTATTACTATTCCTATGTTCTAGGATGCCATGATATGGAGGGCTTTTTAATCTGTAAAATAGTTCTTTCTCTTGCTCTCTCTCTCAAATAAGTAAATAAAAATTAAAAAAAAAAAATTAAAAATGGCACCTGGGTGGCTCAGTCAGTTAAGTATCTGCCTTCGGCTCAGGTCATGATCCCAGGGTCCTGAGAATGAGCCCCACATTGGGCTCCTTACTCAGCAGGGAATCTGCTTCTCCCTCTCCCACTCCCACTTGCCCTGCTTGTGCTCTCTCTCTGACAAATAAATAAATAAATAAAAATCTTTAAAAAAAACTTAATCTGTATAATAGGTTTTCGGGGATTTTTGAGGGGGAGGGTGAGGATTATATATATAATGGCTATAATGTACCTATCACATAGTAGTTGTTCCATGGGTACTTTTTGTTTGTTTTGTTGTTGTTGTTATTGCTGAAGAGAAGAGTTGTGGTCAGGTTGCTAAGCCCAGAGAGCTCATCCACCCAGATAATCACCAAGAAAATCATAAGATGTTGGTATTAAGTTGCGGTAGGTGTATGGCCTCTGTGTTGGTTTTCAATGGCTGCCGTAATAAATTACCACAAATTTAGTGGCTTAAAACAACACAAACTTATTATTACTCAGTTCTGTATGTCAGAATTCTGGGTACAGAGTACTTCAACTGGGTCCTCTGCTTAGAGTCTCATAAGCTGACACAAGGGGTCAGCAAGCCTGAGCTCCTTTCTGGAAGCTCTGGATATGAACCCACTTATGGGCTCATTCAGGTTGTTGGCTAAATTAAGTCCCCTACAAGAGCAGGACTGGGGTCCCTGTGCCCTTGCTGGCTGTCAGCCAGAGGTTTATCTTTGCTAGAGATCCTGCTGGGGGCTGCTCGAACTCCTCCTTGTGTTTTCCATGTGACTCCCCTCCAGCGACAGGGACCGAGTCCCTCTCATGCTTAGAATGTGTCTAACTCTTCTGCGGGACCCCTCTGACTCATGTGATTACATTAGGCTTGCCTGGATAAGCCAGGCTGATCTCTGTATTTACAGTCCATAACCTTAATCACATCTGCAAAGGCCCACATTCACAGACCCTGGGGATTAGGGCATGGGGTGCCCTAGGGAGAATGTGTATTCTGCCCACCATGGCCTCTCAGGGGAGAGCAGGCAAACTCTTGGGACAGGAAGCCATGTTTACCAGGAACAACCAGTGGTTAGAGAATATGACTTTGTGTAGATCAGGTTAGTGAGGCTGTCTCTAGTGGACCTCTGTTTTTGTCTACCCAACATTCCTTTCTTTGGGGGAAATGCCCCTTCTTCATTCTCTGTGGTTTCTATGAGGCTGCTCGTCACAAGGTTGTACCCGCGTGACCTCAGGGATAGACACATGACCCCAGATGAGCCAAAGAGATCATCTCTTTCCTAGGAATTAACTCTTGAGTGGAGACACACAGGCACTAGAAGTGACTGTCGTGGGGTCATGGAGTGCCAGAATCCGAGAGCTCTCGGCAGCCCTCATTCAGGTCTGCCCAGGGCCCAGGTGTTCAGCAACAACTTCACCACTGGACCCTACTTAGAATTCTTCCAATATATCCCTTTCCTGGCTCGAGTAACTCAGAGGTGGTTTCTCTTGCTTACACCGAAGAATCTTAACTGATATACCATCTTTCGATTTCATGGCCACCACCATCATTTTATATATATATAATATATATATGATATATATAATATATACATGTTATATATCATATGTACCTCATATATATATGATACACATTATATATATATATATATATCGAGAGAAAGAGAGAGAACATTCATTCAGATCTCCTTGGTCAGAATTATGCTGGGATCTAATTACTGACACACTTTCTAATTTCCAAAATGGAGCTTGTTACCTGTGCTATGTCTTTTTAACAATTCTCCATGAACGCTGATAAACCTGGGGCAGACACACAGAAAATAATTTAATAACAGGTAATGCCCCAGAAATCAAGTTATGTTAAGGGGATCAGCCAGAGAGGCAGAAATCGCCACAACTTTTACCCTTTTATTACCTCCCGCATATGAATTACAACCCTACAATATACTTCTCATTCAAGATGATGGCCTGAATTGTAAAATTTCAAGTATGAAATGTGCTCTCTTTATTTCAGCAGGAAAGTATGCAATACGCCCGTTCTCCTTGTTTATTTTTTATGATTCTGTGCTCGAAGGGGTAAAACCTTAAATCACACGGCACATTGACTCCTCCAGAACACCTCACCACCCAACAATGCAGGGATCAATGAAGTGTTCTGGTGGGTGAGAATTAAGATTTGAATTGCGTACAAGCCACGTGCAGTTGTGGTTCGGACACGATGGGTGAAGGGCGTGTTCTCAGCAACTAACACATATTCAAAGGAGGGTTGAGGGAAGCCACTGCTCCTCTTGCCTTGGGTCTGACCATGATTCATGAAGATGGGTGTTTAAGAGCCTGTGCTGATCACATGAAAGACAGTGACTCTGGAAGGGCTGGAAAATGGCTCTTGCTTGGTGCTCCTCAGAAGAGCTTTCATGCGAAGAGTACAATATTCATTTTGATCCTTTCTGAAGAGAGTTCCAGCAAATTTAGCTCCACCCAAGTTCTCGTGAGGTCAGACGCCCAGTGCTCAGGTTGGTTCTCGGTGAAGATTAGGATGCAAGGAGTCTGCCAGCTGAGGTGGCTGCCAGACCCCTCCCTTTGTGTAATACAGGTGCCATAACCACCTTCTGTGTTTGTATCATACTGCCTTTCCACAGGGACAGGACGCTTTGAAGATCCTCTCTCATTCCAGAAGGCAGGGCGCCATCGCTCCCTCTTGAACTCCCAGGAGGCCCAGTATGATTGATTGGAAAGGATTTGATCGTCACAAAATCATTCCCATACACCGTGATCTTCTAAAAGCTTGTAAAGGGAATTTTTAAAAAAGATTTATTTACTTATTTTTGAGAGAGAGAGAGAGCGTGTGAGTGTGAGCAGCTCGGGCGGGGGAGGAATAGAGGGAGAGGGACAAACAGACTCCACACTGAGCATGGAACCCAACGCAGGGCTTGATCTCATGACCCTGAGATCACAACCCTGAGCTGAAACCAAGAGTTGGCCGCTCAACCAACTGTGCCACCCAGGTGCCCCTGTAAAATGGATTTTTGATGCTATGTTTTTCTTTTCTTTTCCTCCCTTCTTCCCTTTCTCCTCTCCCTTTCTTCCTTGCCCCAATTCCTCCTTCCTTCCTTTTGTCCCTCTTCTTTTTCTTTTAAAGCCTTTATTTTTTAGAGCAGTTCTGGGTTCACAGCAAAATGAGAGGAAGGTGGAGAGATTTCCCACATACCCTCTGCCCCCCCATGCATAGCCTCGCCCATGATCAACATCTGCCACCAGATGGTACATTTTTTAATTTTAATTTTTTTTAAAGATTTTATTTATTCATTTGAGACAGAGAGATACAGAGAGAGAGAGAGCATGAGCAGGGGGAGAGGCAGAGGGAGAGGGAGAAGCAGACTCCCCGCTGAGCCAGGAACCCGATGTGGGGTTTGATCCCAGGACCCCAGGATCATGACCTGAGCCCAAGGCAGACGCTTAACCATCTGAGACACTCAGGCACCCCCAGATGGTACATTTATTATAACTGATGAACTTACACTGACACATCATCATCACCCAAAGTCCATAGTTCACATGAGGGTTCACTGTTGGTGGTGTACATTCTATGGGTTTGGACAAATGTAAAATGACATGTATCCATCATTATACTATCACGCAGAGTGTTTTCACTGACCTAAAAAACTGTGTTTCACCTATTTATCCCCCCCTTCCCACCAGCCTCTGACCTTTTTACTGTCTCCATAGTTTAGCCCTTTCCAGAATGTCATATTATGTAGCCTTCTCAGACTGGCTTCTTTCACTTAACAATACCCACTTAAGATACCTCTCTGTCTTGTTAGCTCATTTCTTTTTAGCACTGAATAAAATTCCACTGTCTGGATGTACCACAGTTTATCCATCCACCTATCGAGGGACATCTTGGTTGCTTTCAAGTTTGGGCAATTATGAATCAAACTGCTATAAACATCTATGTGCAGGTTTCTGGGTGGACATAAGTTCTCAGCTCCTTTGGGTAAATATCAAGGAGCACGACTGCTGGATCATATGGTAAGAGTATGTTCAGTTTTGTAAGAAACTGCCAGACTGTCTTCCAAAGAGGTTGTACCATGTTGCGTTCCCACCAGCATCGAATGAGAGTTCCTGTTACTCCACATTTTTTACCAGCATTTGGGGTTTTCAGCGATCCATATTTCGGCTACTGTAATAGGTGTGTAGCGGTATCTTGTTATTTCTTTTATTAAAAAAAGATTTTATTTATTTATTTATGAGAGAGAGAGAGAGAGTGAATTGGGGGAGAAGCAGAGAGAGAGGGAGAAAGAATCTGAAGCAGACTCCATGCTGAGCGCGAAGCCCAACCCGGGGCTCAATCTCACGACTCTGTGATCATGACCTGAGCCGAAACCAAGAGGTAGCCACTCAACCGGCTGAGCCACCCAGGCATCCCTCTCGTTATTTCAATTTGCATTTCCCTGTTGACATATGCTCCCTCCCTCCCTCCCTCCCTCTCTCCCTCCTTCTCTCCCTTTTCTTCTTTACTAAGATTGAGCAGTTCAGATGATGTGCATACAGTCATCCACCAGGCAGCTTCTTTTCAACTTTTTAAAAAATGCGGTGGCACTTTTTCCATCTCAGGGGCTCTCGGCCGTCCTCCAGACGCGCCCAGAATAATGGCAGCCTGGGCCGTGACTCAGCCGCCTGCTGAGAGCCCTGGGTGTATTGTTTTCCTCTGCAGTGACTAGGCCAGCGCTCTATGCCTTTAACACAAAGGGATTGTTATTGACTAGTTTTGAAGGGAGATTTATTTTCATCCGCCCTCCTAAGCCACAACGTCGACACCTCCTCCTCCTCCTCTTCATAATAGTCGCAGTAGGGTGTTCAATTATAGCTAAAAGCCCTAGATTTAAGTGACAGATTAAGAGGCTCAGCAGGCTGCTACGATAACGTTCATTTCATCTGTGGGTTTATTTTTCTAACCTGCAGGCACCGGGCTTTAGGTAAGCCTTTTGACAAGGTGCCGTTGGCTGATGCACCCCTTGGCTGTCCGGCTCTCTTTGCTGGGCACTCACGGTCTGGTCTTTGGGAGAGGTCAGCTGGAGGGAGCCCATCTGCAGGGCGCCGTCCCCAGCCCTGGCACCTTTGATTCTTGGCCCTAGCTAGTGAGGCTCCAACCTCCCTGCATGTCGGGAGAGGGGGAAGAAACCCTCCAGACACCCCCTGCTCCTTCCCCAGCCACCAGCCCCTGGAACAGAGCCTGGCACCCAGTGGGGACTCCATCAAGTCTGTAGGATGAAAGAATGAAATGCTCCAAAGCAGGGAGGCTTAAGTGTCTGCATTTGCTTCAGAGGGAGGTAAGGGGAAAACTATAAATGCTACCCACTCCTCTGGAAATTACAGGAGAAAAAAAAAAAAAATGCCTTTCTTTCTTTCTTTTTTTTTTTTTCCATTTTGGCTCTGTTTGGCTTCCAAGGGGCTATTTCTGCCCTCCGTCCTCTCTGCCCCTCTTCCGGTTCCCCTCCAAGGACCCTCCCAGGTGTCTTTGACCTCCCTGGGGTCTCACAGGTGCTTCTATCAGCTACTCACCTCTTGCGGGGGTGCGGATCTTCTCTGAACCTAAGGGCAGGGCCTCCCCTAAACTTGGCACTTTCATAAGGATGCAAGACTTCTAGATTTTCAGGAATGAATTTCCAGGGGTGGAACTGCAGATACCCCTTTCAGGTCACAGAGGAGCTGTCTGGAGGTACGCTCTGCTGTCTCTCAGAGCCTGCTCTCCTCTTCCCCGAGGATTGAGGCTTCTGTCTCAGATACCCAGCGCTCTCTTGGGGGAGCTAATCAGCAGACATGGTGAGAGGGTCAGGCACTGGTGCGTTAGGTTGCCAGCTAAGGGCACCCGGCACCTTCCTGGTTGCACCTGCCCCTCCTGCCCCTGCTTCCCTGGTCTTCTGTAGCCCCAGGTCCCCATGCTCAGAGCACTCGGGGCAGGCTTGTCCTTGCTCACATTGGAACATTTTTCAGGGGCCTTTGCTTGTGCTGGAGCTGGACCGCGCTCTGACCAGGGCAGCTCTCTTAGGTGCTCCTAGAGTGCTCTGGATGTCCCTTCACTGTATTCACATGTCTGATGTGTCTTCTCCCAGGGGGCTGCGAGTTCCTTCAGGGCAGGAGCAGGCTTTCTCATTTGATACCCCTAGTGTCCACTACAGTGTCTGACCCATTGTAAACATGAGTGAAAACTATTGAGAGAAAGAGAGGCAGAGAGAGACAGAGACAGAGACAGAGAGAGAAGAAGCAAATGAAGAAGAAGGAGAAGAAGAAGAAGAAATGAAGATGACATCGGAGAGGGAGAGAAGGAAGGAAAGGGGAGGAGGAGGAGAGGAAGGAAGAAATTATGGGTTAGTCATCTAGTTTCTGCTATTTCCAATTAGTCTAATAAGTAATTGTCAACATAGTTCTAAAAGAAAGCTTGTGGTGTATGCATCCCTACGGATTTGAGTTTCCATCCAGAGGGCTGGTGGGTACTGGAATCTCTGGAGGAGAACAGGGGCACTTGTCTTATGACTGTGACGGCCCCATCTAATAGATAATTAAACCCAAGGTTTTTCCTTCCATCTCCTTGATCCCTTATTTTTAGTAACTACTCCAATCCTAAGCCCCCTTTTGAAGTTGGATACTGTTGGTCTTTTATATCTAGCCTTTAACAGCAACGAGTTGGTGTCTGGTAATTGCAAATTACTTGAACAAGAGGCAAATTGTATAGCAAGAATCTAAAAAGGTCAGGGAGTTGTGTCTAAAAAATGCAGCTACAAGATTGAAGAACCTTCACTGGAAGTATTAATTTAAGACAACCGCTAGGCCCTACATTAACGAGGCTGGAGATGCCTCTGGTTTTCAGTCCCAGGTCCCTCTGCAAAGAGCAGGGAGGAGCAGAGCTTCCAGGCACGAGTGATGGGTGTGTGTGTGTGTGTGTGTGTGTGTGTGAACAAGATTCAGCCAGGGCTAATATTCAGCTGGACCATTGTTAGGTGCAGCTTTGATTCGGAGTGGTCATTACTCAGGCTGCACTAATTATTACACATAATGCCCTTCTCCAAAGCAGGGAGGCTTCAATGTGTGCATTTGCTGGTGGCGGCAAAGGGAGAAGCACCAGGCCCCAAGCTCCTGAAGCAAGAAGGTGCCTCTCCTCTCTTTTTTTTCATTTTGGCCACACAGTGTATAATTAAAGTGTAGGCAAGTTTCCAACAAAAGAATGACATTTTTCTATCTTGCTCTTTAGATGAATCTGGAGGTTTCGTCTAGACCTAATTCATACAGGAATAATGCTGATGAAGTTTTGCATCCTGTAGGGTAAATGAAGCCATCTACCCCTTACTCTCCATTCATGTCCCAGGGAATTATTTCCTCTGGAGTCCCCGGAAGGGGAAATTCCTGATGGAGGGGATATCTTTTTGTGGTCAGGAGTTTTCCCAGAAGAGAAGGAGGCCAGCAACCATGAGCACTTTGGGGTATAGTTGTGTTCAAGCATCTTGATCTCATTCAAATGCTCAAGAGATGAGATGCAGAGAAGATGCCAAGCCCAGGACAGCATGTGGAGGCTGTCCCCCACCCCCTCATCTGGAGGCCCCCTCCTGCCCCTGTGATTCTCTAGGGAGGACAGGAGAGATTTCCAGAATCCCCCCTTAGGTTCACTGCCAGGAGACATGAAGGGAAGAGTGGGATTCAGCCCTTAGTCAAAGTCCTCTGCTCTCCAGGCCAGCCAAGGAGTATTCCATAATTTGGGTACCTTCAGGCTTTTCTGGGAGTCCTCTTAGCTCCTTGGAACAACCCTTGCCCAGCAGGGACTGGGCCGACAGAACCCCCATTCACTCCACGCCCCAGCCTGAAAGGTGCCTGCAACCCCTAGAACCTGGTTGCTGAGAAGTCCACCACCCAGGGTCACGCTCATCTCTGCCACCTCTTGTCGCAGATGTCCCCCCCCCTGCTGTGACTCCTGCTTGCCCCAAGCTCAGAGTCAGAGAGGACAGCATGTCCAGAGACGAGGGAGAAGCTCCTATGGCCATTAGCTTATTGCTACCAGAGGGCCCAGTGCACAAACTCAGCAACAGGAGTCCCCCCGGTGCCCCCGGGCCTCTTCCGGGGAGGCCTTTCCTCTCTGCCTCCTCCCCTTTCCCCATTATTTGCCCTTACCTTCACCTTCCTCTTCTATTTTTATGGTCCTTACCATTGTCCCCCGCTGTCCCCCGAACCCTCTTCCTTCCCTGTGGAGTCAGCTCTATCTTTGGGTCATGCTGTCCCCAAGAAGGAAGGGCACCCCCTGTCCGCCCTCCTCCACCTGTGCACACACAGCTGAGGCCCGACTCCCAGTGTCCTCAACCCTGCCCCCCTCCAACTCCCTCCTCCAGCCTAGCTGTGCTTTCTTCTCTTTCCTGTGCGCCAGCTCAACCCCCCATTCTGCTCCTTAGAGGCAAGCAATACACCCTCATTTCTTTCTTCCTTTCTTTTTTTCTATTAAGATTTTATTTATTTATTTGGGGGGGAAGGGCAGAGGTAGAGAAAGAATCTAAGCAGATTCCCTGCTGAGCACGGAGGAACCGAGGTGGGGCTTCATTCCGACCCTGAGATCACGACCTGAGCCCAAATCAAGAGTCAGATGCTTAACTGAATGAGCCACCCAGGCGCCCCTATACCCTCATTTCTTTATGGTTCCCCACACACCCTGGAAGGTGCTTTGAAAAAAACAATGGTTGATGCAGATATTGAATTAGCTAATGTCAGGCTGGTCTGCTTCCTAAGGACTGAGATCAGGGCTGGGGTGAACACAGCCTCTGAGGGGAGCTGTCTTCCTGGCAGGTCCATGGGGAGAATTAGAAGGGGAGGGGGCCTGGGAGCCTAGGCTTTAGAGCCAGAGAATTGAGGAATCACATCCTAGCTTTCTCGCTGACCAGTTGGGGGACCTTGGGAAGTGATCTTACCTCTCTGAGTCTCATTTTCCTCATCATTACAATGGGGATAATAGCCCTTCAGTTACTGCGAAGATTAGATGCAATACTGTTTTTAAATTTTTTTTAAAGATTTTATTTATTTATCTGACAGAGAGAGACACAGCGAGAGAGGGAACACAAGCAGGGGGAGTGGGGGAGGGAGAAGCAGGCTTCCCGCCGAGCAGGGAGCCCGATGCGGGGCTCAATCCCAGGACCCCGGGATCATGACCTGAGCCTCCCAGGCGCCCCTGATGATGTGATGCTGCTTGAAAGGGTCACTGCGTGCTGTTTTCTTCCCTGTCCTCCAGCCCCTGTTTGCAGAAGACATCCCTGGAGCGCGGTCAGGACAAACTGAGAGGGAACCCCGGGGCCAGGGAAATGGGACAGCAAGCCCAGGTCCGGCTGGCTGGGGCTGCTGACAACAGCACTGGGACTCTGGGAAAGCTACTGACACCTCAGGGCCCGTTGTGCCCCCTGCTATTGCTCAGACTGTGAGTCTGCTCTACCTTATCAGCTCCCCAGGGCTGATGCTGATGACCCTGGGGGCCGGGCCAGTGCGCACAGCTCTGGTGAGACTGACCAGCCAGCTGATGGGCATGCCGCCAGGACGGCTCCCCCCAGCCTGCTAGAATACAAGACACTACACAGGACGTTCCCTTACCACCCATCATCCCTCACCAGAAGGAGGCCGCAGAGCTCCTGGAGTGGGGCGGCCCAGGCCTCGCACACACCTGACTGGTGGGTAGTGGTGTGGTCCTCCCTCCACCATGCCTTGGTGATTTTAGAGTGTATTGGTCAAGAGCAGGCACTTTGGAGCCACAGGGACGTGGGTTCAACTCTTCACCCACCGGCTGCCTCCTTGAGCTCCCGTGGGCCCATCTGTAAAGATGGGAATGATAACATCTACCTGGTGAAAGGCCCTGAAGACAATGGGAGATTATGTATGCCAAGCTTGTCGTCAGGGGCCACCGAGAAGGCCCACAGTCAAAGGTATCAGGCCCGAGGTGCGTATTCCACAGCGGTTTGTTTGGAAGGAAGGAGGCGGAAATGGAAGAGCTCCACAGATACACAAATGCTGGTATTTGGAGCCAAAGTGGAGAACACCTCCCCTCAGGGCTGGCTGGCTCCTGGAGCTCAGGATTGATTGTCTTCCATCTGAAGTTGCAGAAGAGGTGGGAGGGGGACACCCCAGGTCAAATGCACACGAGGTCCAGGGATCACGGTAGTTTGTTGGAGCTACTGAGTTCTCCCGCTGTGGGGTTTTCATGTGCGGGAGACGTGAAACGTAGCATGCACTGACATCATTTTAATCAGGCTCAGGCACTTCTGCGAGATACTCTAGAGTCTTCCACTGAAATCGTTTTGCTGTCAAAAGCTGACATTATAACGACATTGCAGGAGAGACTCCCTGGGAAATCACTGCTCATTTCCTTTCAGGCAGTTCGTTTACCAGCAGAAGCTGGACTCTCCTGCTCAGCTCTGCAGCATCTGGCGATTGACATGATCCCGTAAGTCAATTTTGCAGCTGAGTGGACTGAGGTCCCAGAAAGCCAAAGGCCTGAAGTGGAAAATATCGGGCAGGTGACTTATTAAGGCTTGAGTCTAGGACTTGAGCCCCGAGGAGCAGCCCGCACATTGCTGATCTTATTGGACATTAGGAGGCCTGATTGGACTGTGGTCTCATTTGAGCCCAGTGTGAGAAGGAGAGGGGGTGCCTGGGAATATTTTCCACTGCTGCTTTTCTAGGTTTTTAAATGCATTTATTCTCCCACCCACCTCACTTTGATTCTTTATCCAATTCTCAATCATCTGCCTCTGATGCTAGAACTTTCCTCTAGCACCTTTCATTCTGTTCCATGCAAGCATGAAGGCGTGCAAAGGCGTGCTCCCTTCTCTTTAGGTCCTCCCCATCCCGTCCTAACTGTCCTAATTGGGCAGATGGCCATGCCTTTGGTTTCCAGAAAAGAGGGGGACTTGCTGCAGTGAGTCACCACTGGTCATCTGGTTCATCTCCCCTCCACTTTCCAGCCTCAGAAAATGAGGAGAGCACTCTGCCCAAAAGAGCTAGCCTCTGGGCCATGCTTTGAGCCAGGACCCTGAGTTTTCTCCTCTAGGCTGAATTCTCTTCTAGGCAAAAATCGGCTCTTTGCACTGGTTCCTTCTAGGCTTTTAGCCACGTACTCGACTCACCTTCTCCCTCTTTCCGCTGGTGAGCTTCTTAACCAGTCATCCACATCTACCACCGCCACTTCCTCCCTCCTGGGGCCCCTCAGACCCTCAATGCCTACCACCCCGGTTGCTACTTAAGCGGTACCCCTGAAAGTCAGAGGCGCCCCACCCCCTCCGTCGGTGGTCCAACTGCCCTGTCTGTGCTCATCACTCTTCGCCCCGTAACCCTGGGCACTCTTAACCACCATCTTCTTTCAAACTCTTTCCTCCGTGGGCTCCCATGACACTCCACTCTGAGCTCTTTTCACCCTCTGACCTGTGTTGTCTAGTGTTTCCTTGATGTCTCTTTCACCTTTCCCCCCAGAGCTACACAATCTTCAGGGCTCAATATAGTACGCTCCTGTTTTCTAGTCTTCCTTTGAAAGCTCCCTCACTCTTCTGCTCCCATGAAAACTCATGGCTCTAAGCCCTGTGGGAGGGTGGTCCTCAGAGCCGTGTCTCTAGTTTCTACTTAACTTCCAAGTTCTCTACTTGTATCTCAAACAACTGCCAGAATCTTTCCCCCTGGGTAGGCTTCAACACCTCACAAGAAGGGTGGGCAAAGCCGATCAGGCTTCTGCATCTTGATCCAAAACATAGTTATTGTGTTGAGGCTGTTTGGTGGGCTGTTTGAGTGTGCAAGTGCCCAAACCAGGCTGTGCTCAGAGCCTCCCCTGCCTCCTCTTGCCCTTACTGTGTGACAGAGGGCAATTATTGAACCTCTCTCTGTCTCAGTTTTCCCATCTGTGAAGTGGGGATAATAATCAAACTGACCTTATATGGTTGTTGTGAGGGTTCATTGAAAAAATACACATAATTTCTCACATCAGTGCCTGACAAATGTTACCGAACATATTCTCAGATCTTCTGCATTTTCCTGGACATATTCCTCTTTCCTCCACCCACTCTGCCCCATTTTGTGTCTCATCCCACATGTCCTTTGTGGAGTCCTTCACTTTCCTCTAGGCCCTTGGTGCTCCAGGCTAGGATAGTGCATTTGGCTTTGAACTCAGTTCTTTATTCCCAGGTTCTTCGGCTCAATCCAGCCTGCACATCACATCTTTAAGCCTCACTTTGACATGCCCTTCATATTCTTACCATTTCTTATAGGAGAAAGTTCTCCAGCATCTCAATCTGACCTGTTTTCTCCATCTCATCTCCATTTCTCACCCACCCGAACACTCTGCTCCAGGCAGGGTAAGTGTTCTACAGACATCCTGCTCATTTCCCCCTTCACCCTCCAGACCCTCCTTTAAATCCTTAGGAACTCACTAACATTCAAATGCCTACAGCGTTCATACTCCAGGTCTTTCGTTAATGGACTTAATCGTGTACAACTGTCTGGCCTGGGGAAGCCATACTTCCCGACAAGACTGGGAGCTCCTCGGGGTAATGACTGCGTTGCACAAGCCTGCCTTTGTGTCCCCTTGAGCACCTAGCACAATGTCTTGCTCCCAGTATGACATCAATAAAGATTTGTTGGCCATTTGGCCAAATAATTAGAACATCAAATTCACCATTCACTGTGAATAGATATAAAGAGGTGAGGGAAATCTGTGGACTCCCCCCAAGATTTGATCTTTGCCTTCTACATCCAGTATAGGCATGGAAGTGTGTGAAAGGGCTGGACTGGGACAATGAGTGGGTTTAAGAAGAACGAGTTGGTCTGAAACAGATAATACATTATATGTTAAAAAAAAAGAGAAGATAATAAGAAGGGAAACATGAAGGGGGTGGGAATCGGAGCAGGAGATGAACCATGAGAGACTATGGACTCTGAGAAACAAACTGAGGGTTCTGGAGGGGAGGGGGGTGGAGGAGTGGGTTAGCCAGGTGATGGGTATTGAAGAGGGCACATTCGGCATGGAGCACTGGGTGTTATACGCAAACAATGAATCATGGAACACTACATCAAAAACTAATGATGTAATGTATGGTGATTGACATAACATAATAAAAAAAAAGAAAAAAAAAAGAAGAATGGGTTGGTCAAGGGAAACCGAGATGTTGATAATATGGGAAGAGCTGGTTATCTTTGGGTTTCGGGGCATCTTAAAGGCTTGCTCCAGTGTATCCCATAATTATTCATCCCCTGACTTCCTGTTTCTTTCCTTGCATTATGCAAATATTGGCTGAAACTTCCATTTTGTTGGATTCTGGAACCACAGTCTTAAGCTGTGATGTTTACTGGTTGACTTAATGATGAATGACAGATCAAAAACCTTTCTTATCTGGTTTGTGAAACTGCTTGTCTGTGCCACAGCCATTCTGACTAGCTGTGGTGTTGGACTGACCTCTGAATGGACTGGTGGGGGGATACACAGCGCCCTGTCTGGGCAGTGAGGTGCAGAGCCAGCCTTATTCAGGATGGTTGAAATAGCTTCTGTTTGTCAGACATGTTCCTGCTTTCAGAAACAGAGAGGCATCTGGGATAGGAGAATGTCAGCTATCCCATCTTCACTATGCTCTTTACTTTTCAAAAGAGCAACATTTGAACAGCATCCATTCCTAAGACTTGTCCTCAAGCCCCAAAGCTTCCTTACCCAGTGGAAATCAACCTCATTTTAAATCAGTCTATGTGTCTGCATTTGGCTTTTAAGATTTTTGTGAACTTCATCAACATTACTGACGAACTGGGAGATGCCCAAATCTCAACAGAAATCAATCAAGTGCTATAATTTTTGGGGAAGGAAAAAAAGTTGCTTTGTTTTCTGACTTATACCAAAAACAACAGCTCCAATCTGTCATTATGACTGAGAACGTGTCACAACAATCTGTTTTTATTCTTTAGGAAAGAAGAACAACATCTTCTTCTCCTCCAGCTATATCTAATTTGGAAAATTTGCAAGCTGACATGCAACTTGATTAAAATGGCCTGGAGCCACCAATTCTTTTAAAATGCAACTCAGTGCTCACAACCCCAGACCTTAGTCCAGTTATCTCCTTCACAGCTTGCTTTTTGGAGGGAGCTAAGAGGATGCAGGTTGGGGTGGGGAAGGGCTTAATGTTATAATCCACATAGAGATTTTAAATTATTTTTTATTTTCCCTTTTCAGCTCTACTGTCACAATGGATTTCCTTCTTCACCTAGTGAAGAGGAACAATCGTGGGACGTCTCTGAGAGACTAGTGTGGATTTCATAGTGCTTAGCACAGAGCAGGCACATGATCCAAATGAAGCATCCATGTTGGAGTTGGAGACTGTTTTGGCAGTGTGGTTTTACTCCCATTCCACACTTTTAGAAAATACATACAGATCTGTCCTAGCTTGAGTTGGCTTACTAGGTCTTTGTCAAATCCTGGCTACACTGAGAGTAATGATATTTCCTTTTAGGGAAACCAATGGGTAAGACAAACAATAACTATTTGGCCCATTCTAGGACTAGGAATCACGGGATTTCACAGAAGGGAAGCTGAGGCAGTGTTCAGGAATCAGAGTGTGGGATTGCTTTCTAAATACACTCTTATGAATATCTCATTTTTTCTTGATGGCATCTAAAAGTGTGTGTTATTGGCCCATCAGTGAGGAAGGTTGTTGATGCAGGAGGTGTTAATGTGGGGCTGGCATGGGTACCCACAGCTGTATTGTTCACTAAGACAATGTATAATTACTAGGAGACAATATATAATTATATGTTGAATTGTGTGCACAAACTCTAAGTGTTGGCCTTCTATCTTAGAGAGAGGAGAGCTAATACTGGTTGAGACCGTGTAAATGCAGACACTCATTTGTCAGGGAATGTACAGTAATGAGAATCATTTCTGAATCCTGTTGCCTTGGCAACCTATTCTAAAATGATGTAGATAAAGAGCTAGCAACACTTATCAATGAAGCCAGCATGTCTTGGGAAGGAAAGCTGCCGAAAATAAGGCATGAAGCATCAGACCAAACTGATTCTTACGGGGATGGCCCTCTTCAAAATTGGGCCAAGATGTGAAATGAGGGATCAAGCATTAAGGTCATGACTATCATCAATACCCCACAAGACACCCTGGTCAAACACAAATCCGCTGTCAAGGTTGTGGGGATATTAATCAACTCAGGCTCCAGCTTTTGCCCATAGTAGCTCTTCTGAATGGGTCATTTTTGTGTGGTTGGACAGTAGCTGAGATACCAGAGGGGACATTCTAGGGTGAGTGAGTATAGATCAGCTCCCTGTTTGGAAGACATAAGGCTCAGAGTGTGGCAAGAACGTCTGGACACTTCTCTTTTCCCTGGCTCTCTCATGTCTAATGTGAATACATGATCTGATTTGGAAGAATTGATATAGTTAGCTCCTTTTTAAAGATGAGGAAAGTAAGGCTGAAGACAGTGAAGTAACTTGTTTAGGTCATGTCTTGGAGACAAGTTAGGACCAGCATCGGGGACTTGATCTGTTCTCCCCAACAGCTGGAGTGGAATCCCTCAGGAATCCCATTATCCACCTACCTGACCTCAGAACCTGCACATTTTTTTCCATTTCTGATTCAGCACAGACCTGATAAGGGCTTAGTCTGTGATTCTGGGTTTGAATCCTGCCTAAGCTGTGCACACGAAACTCTAAATCAGCAACAAGGCTCCTGGGGGATGGGTGGGGTGGGGGCAGGCAGCTCCTGTGTCACCGGGGGCTGAGGCAGGCGAGGCCTCTCCAGAGCCTGCACCTGGGTCAGGTGCCTCCTGTGGGGAAGTGAGGCTGACATGCCTTTCTGGACAACTTATTTTATCCTGAGAATATCAATAGAGAGATTGTAAGACTGCATTTTGAAAGTTGTTTTTTTTTTTAAGATTTTATTTATTTATTTGGGAGAGAGAGTGAGAGATCACAAGCAGGAGGAGGAGCAAAAGGAGAAGCAGACCCCCCTCCCCCCACCCCCCGCTGAGCCAGGAGCCTGACTTGGGGCTCGATCCCAGGACCTTGAGATCATGACCTGAGCCCAAGGCAGCCGCTTAACCAACTGAGCCACACAGGTGCCCCTGAAAGTTTCTCTTAATAGTAGTAAATTTTGTCCAGATTTTTTAAAACCTATTTTAGTTGTGTTCTTTTAAATTATATTCCATCAAGGTCAGGCTGACTAGAATCAGACCAAAACAATAACCCAAGCATCTTCCAGATATGGAACTTCAATAATTGTTTACATTACCATGAATCTTGAGATTGAAAGAGTGAAGGGGTTCTAATTTGCATGTTGTTAAAGGTCATCTATGAAGAACACAGAGATTACACTTAATACTGTATTGCATATTTGGGAGTTGCTAAGAGGGTAGATAAGTTCTCATCACAAGAAAAACAACATGTTGTAGCTAAGTATGGTGATGGACGTTAACTAGAATTATTGTGGTGATCATTTTGCAATATATACAAATATCAAGTCATTTTGTTAAACACCTGAAACTAATATAATGTTATATTCAATTATACTTCAATTTGAGGAAAAAAAGAAAAGCAAAGGAAAGAAAATCCCAAACAAAGAAAACCACCCAAAACCACTCAGAGGAAAAGATGAAGGCATACATTGCTTGCGGTGGCATATGTTTACCTCTTGGCTCCTAAGCGGAGCAAAATGCTTATTTAAAAGCCCTTTGCCCTTGTTAATTACCGAGTCACAGATTAGAGAGGGCTGCTTCCTCCGGCTCTGTTCCTTCATATGCCACAGCTCTTCTTTCCCTCCCTCCCTCCCTCCCTCCCTCTTTTCCTATTTTTTTGAGCACTTACTGTTTATCAAACACAGCTCTGGACACTAGGGATATGAAGGTGGCTGAGGCACAAACCTGCCCATATGGGGCTCCTCTTCCGGTTGGAAATAGACACAAGGTTTTGATGACTACTGGCCAAAGTATTATGGGCACACAAAGAAGAGAAATGGGGTCAAGGTCAGGGAAGGGCTCATGGTGCAAGCAACATTTCAGCTGGGCTCCAGAGGTGGGTAGGAATTTGCCAATTGGAGAAAGGATTTGTGGGAGAGGAAGGGGCTTTCTAGGCAAAAGGAACGGCATGATTAAAGGCATGAGGATAAAAGTGCTGGTTTAGGGAATGTATTTAGTTATTAGATGTTGTGGAGATAGCCTACCAAAATTTGTGCTGTCCCTTTAATACCACAGACCAGTTGCCCAGCCACAGACTACATTTCCTAAGCCCCTTTGCATCTAGATGGGACCATGTGACTAGGCAGTCAAAAGGTGAGCCTGCTTTTCCCTTTTGTCTTTCCCATCTGCTGACTGGGATCCTGAGGATTTTGAATCTTAGGCCAGAAAAAAGCCAGAAAATGGGAGTAATCAGGGCCCTGACTCACCTTGTGGGAGGGCACCCACGGACGACTAACACCTGCATTGTACCATGTGATACGGAGGAAACTTGTGTTGTGGAAGTCACTGAAATTTGGGGCTTTCTTTGTTATAGCAGCTGACATTCATTCCCCTAACAGACTCACTGCATGTCCCCAGAGCATCCCAACAAGCGTTCAATGCCAAGAGTCTACAGTCGCCTAAATTTAGGAAACACTGAATTCAACAGGTTGAGTGCCAGCAGTCTGGTATAGAGTTTTTGTTTGGTTTGGTTTGGTTTTTTAGAGTAGGCTCCACACCCCACATGGGGCTTGAACTCACAACCTTGAGATCAAGAGTTGCATGCTCCACTGATTGAGCCAGCCAGGTGCCCTGGTATAGAGTTTTAATGTACAAAACTATATGAGTCTCCAGGAGAAATTTAGCATACAGTGTTTTCTGAATGTCTTTGGCCATGTGTCACTTTTCTGTTTTTAATACTTATGAACAAATTGTAATTCTGTCGAAGTCAGAGGAGGCAGGTGTTGAGTATCAGGGATAGAGTAGGAAAGGGAGGGGGCCGTGTAGGCTGCTTCCTCTCCCCCCACCCTCCCTCACACTCCGGCTTCTTAGCTCTTCACTCAGTCCTGAAGTGAGTCATGCTTTGTGTTGTGTTTCTGGCCTTTGCACGCAAGGCTCCGCCTGGATTGTTCTCCCCTCATCTATTCTACTTTCTAAAGCCCTGCTTCCTCTGTGAACTGCCTCTGAATCCTTGTTCTGAATCCTCTGGTGTTAGAGCTGAAAGATAATCGAGAGACTGTATAATTGAGGGCTTGCCTTTTATGAAGGTGAAAAACTGAGACCCAGGAAGATAAACTGAGGCCTGAGGAGGTAAGCTGAGGCTGGGGAGGTAAACTGAGGCCCAGGGAGGGAAACCAATGAACAGGTTGGTTTGTTTAGTGACTGGACTGCAAGTTTTCCACCGTCAGAGAAATGATCCTTCCTGTGACAACAAATGTGGAGTTACCTCATCTGTGAAGTTTCTGAGCCTTTCATCTGGACTTTATGTTTCCTCTGGCCTTTTTTCCTCCTCATTACCTGCCTTCAGAGAGGTTCTGCAGTGGAGGTCTCTCGGTTTAGGTAGCTGATCCTATACATTACCCAGTCATATGTATATGTCCCTGAAATACCCTGGCTTCCCCTCGGGGCCTCTTCCATAACCTGACATTTTGGCAGGGTCTTGGAGGGCTGTGGGCCTGGAGGAGAGCTGGCCGTCTTTTGCCTGCTCCCAACCCCAGTGGCATGGCAGACTCCTTCTGGCATGCTGGGGGCAGAGGGCTCTGCATGCATGGCCCTCCATGCAGAGTGTAGCCACCCACAGGACTATTTTGTGCATTCTTTCTGCCAGTCTCAGGCCTCCCTTACAATAGCAGTAGTGTATTTCTTTGGCTTGGATAGTGTTTGAATTAAACAAACATAAGCAGAGCTGCTGGTTGGTGGAACGGAAAGGTTGGGCTGCATCATTTGTGGCCACCTCTGGTTCTGGGAAGCCAAGCCCAGCCCTGTTTCTCTGAGTCAGAGTTTCCTGCCTGTGTCCTTGCAGGAAAGGCAAATCATAGTTGATTGGCCAGTTGCTCAGTGCATGATAAAAACTTACAAACCTAAGCCACAGTATTAAAATTTACACATTCACAGTGTTGTACAGCACATGAAGATGTCTCATTTTGCAGATGGGGGTGCTGAGCCAGAGGGATGAAGTGAGATAGTTGCTCAAGCAGCGAGAGCCCGAGCTGGGGCTCCCACTCAAGGCTCCCGTGACCCCACGTCCCATCCTCTCCGCTGCATTGTCCTTTGAGGGCCTGTCAGCTTCACAATAAGATGACAGTTCCATATAAACCTCTGCTCCCAGGTAAATCACCAGGCTTCGGCCCCTGGGGTGTCAGATACCAGCTCAGCTCTGCGCAGCTGCCCCCCCATTCTGACTCCTCGATTCCCTACACCAGATCTATTTGCCCCTTTTCTGGGGCTCTGATGAGCATCATGGAACCTCCATCTCTAGGCTCAGAGATGACTTCACTAATGACTGATTACTGACGTTGTCCCCTTATGCTCCTTCTTTTTTGGTTCTGTCCATTTGTGGAATATGACAACTGGCATGATGGAGAAAGTGAGGGGCTAGGAGTCAAGTAGCTGCTCTGAGTCCTGGCTTTGCATTGTGTTGTATGACCAGGAAACCTCCTGTATGTGGATCTGATTCCCTCATCTAGAAAACAAAGGGGTTGGGCAAAATCTATCTGGTCCCACACCATTCTAAAATTCTGTGCTTGTCTTTATAAAGGTAAGCAAGCAAACCAAACAAAACCCCAATTACCTCCCCGAACAAACATACCCTCAAATCCACATCCAGTAGGGATGGCATTTGTGATTTGGGTGTTGGCATTCAGGAATGTGGTTGTAAGATTCTAATATGCTTGCTGCTAAAATTTTGTCAGAAAATTTGAAGCAATGCATGCTGGTAGACTTTAATCCCTGAAAGTCCTCTAAGCAATATTTCTAATATACATTTTGTCAAAGACTTGATGCTCTCTGCTTAGGTATTTCTAACAAGCGCTCTCTCCAAACAAATCTCTTTGAAAATGCATTAGATAACACAGTTCCTTCAATTCCATATCTTCCTTTCTGTCTAAACTGAAAAAGCCAGTTCACATTATTAATGACAAGTCATTTTGCAGAGTGCCCGGGTTAATAGAAGAGATAACTGGCAAAATATAAATGTGTAATACTAACATGCTGCAGATAAAACAGAGGTCTAATGCTGAATGCATAATGTGGAGGAAGGAAGAAGTTCCTGGCTGGTACCAAATTCCTGCTGAGGGAACCGGAAAGCCATGGTCACCAGCTGGTCTGTTGGTTTCCCAACTTGCTACTTGAACCCCACTCCTAGGATTTCAGGGCTTAAAAAGGGTCCTTAGGGAATTTTGAGAATGAGGAAACTAAGCCCAGTCAGGTGGGACGACTCACCTAAAGAAACACTACCAGTGTCCTCAGGGAACTGTGCTGGCTGCCATTTTAAGACTTTGCCCGTGATTCTGCCTATCCAGGTGCCTCCCTGGTCTTTCCCACATCAGCCCAGCCCAGGGAGAGAGAGAGCAGCGCCTTAACAAATTAAATTCAGAGCACAGTGGATTCAAATTCCAGCCTCATTGGCTCTCTATTTGTGTGGTTTTAGGAAAGTCACCTCACCTCGCCTACACCTCAGTCTCCCCCACTGTCAGATGAGTGTTCATACAGGTAAAGCCCTTTGTACTCCAGTGAGTGTTCAGAAAAGTTAGTGATTTTCATCAATATTCTGTGATCTGTAAGTTTGTTTTTGTTTATGCAATCTCTATCTGGAAGCAGAGGATAGGACTGGAGGACCTCTTGACATCATACCTGGCTTAAGAATTGTGTGTTTTCTTGATAGTCCTCAAGTTCAGTATCAGAAGGAATGTGGTAGTTGGCTCTTCTCTGTCCGTTGAACTTCAAGACAAGAGGGAAGGCACATAAATGGTAGCTGAGGTCACTGGAGTGTGCTCTGATTTGGCTGTTTGTGTCTGGCCCCCCACATTCATATGTTGAAATCCTAATGCCCATTGTGTTGGTATTTGGAGGTGGGGCCTCTGGGAGGTGCTTCAGTCACAGGGTGAAGCCCTCATGCTCATATAAAAGAGATCCCAGAGAACTTTCTCCCCATTTCTGCCATATGAGGACAGAGAGAGGAGTCAGCCTGTCTGCAGTCCGGAAGAGAGCCTGCACCAGACTTTGAATCTGCCAGCACCATGATCTTGAACTCCCGAACCTCCAGAACTGTGAGAAGTAAATGTTTGCTGTTTGTAAGCGCACCCAGCCTATGGTATCTTGTTACAGCAGTCCGAATGGCCTAAGACAGGGTGGATTCCTTAACTCCAAGAGTGTGGAATCTCCTTCAGTGGTAATTTGAAACAGAACAGTGTCCATCTCACGTGAAGGACACAGAGGACAAGAGCTACCCTAAGGGACACCTCCTAGCCTTTCAACTGTGGTAAGTCTGGGCCTCCCACAGCAAAGTTTAATGAGTTGTTCTCATTTTATAAATATTAAATAAATTTAATTCTCCAGGTCCCAGTAAGGAAGGTCCCATTATCCTCCATGAGGATAATGAGAAAATTAAAAACAGAATTTGAGCTGGATGAACTGTGTTGAAGAGCTGGGACTTTGTACTCAAATATGCATGTATGTGTGCTTTCCAGCTGCATGACCTTGGGCAGGTGACCTCATCTCCTGAAACCTCAGTTTCTGCATCTATAAAATGGGAGAAATGTCATTTCCTTCCTTACAGGGGTGCACTGAGAATTGATGAGGCAAAACATACACTGCCTGGCATGTAGTAAGGAATGCTAGTTACTATTATGGCTAATTTTTAAAAGTGGTTTTAAAAAGCTAATGCCTCTTTTAGTTACCATCTTTATTTTTTTAAAAAATTTTATTTATTTATTTGTCAGAGAGAGAGAGCACAAGCAGGGGGATCGGCAGGCAGAGTGAGAAACAGGCCCCCCGCTGAGCAAGGAACCCGATGTGGGACTCGATCCCAGGACCTGGGATCATGACCTGGGTGGAAGGCAGACGCTTAACTGACTGAGCCACCCAGGCGTCACTAGTTATAATCTTTAGATGTCAAAAATATTTAAAAGTGTCTCAGGATAAATGTTCAAGGAGAAAGGATTTTTGTCTTTTATTTTTCCATTAATCCTCCCATCATTTAAACAGTAAACAGGTGAGGGGGCAGGCATCCTTTCTCATTTCACAGGGATTTTTTGAATGGAAAGTTCTGGAGCTGGCTCTGGGAGAAAAATCTAGTGTGTCTAAACAACACAAACTATTTGGAAAAACAAACAAAGCTGATCGATCTGAGTTGATTGTTTTTAGAAATAACAAATTGGGGCACCTGGGTGGCTTAGTCAGTTAAGTGGCTGGCTCTTGACCTCAGCTTAGGTCTTAATCTCAGGGTCCTGAGTTCAAGTCCCGAGCTGGGCTTTATGCTTGGTGTGGAGCCTACCTAAAAAAAAAGAAAAAGAAAGAGCAAATTGGCTAAATCAACTACTCCCTCCCTTCTTCCACCAGCCAGTTTTTGGGTAGAAATAGCCTCATTATGAAATCTGACCAACGGTTGATTCTGGATAATTCAATCTCCGGGTAAAAACAATCTGGAATGTTTTGTGAAAGACCTTGAAAGATTTCTGAGCAGGAAATGGAAGCCTGAAGAGACAGAGAGTGAATAAATTCAGGTTTTTAGTTTCTGGTGACTATGATTCACACCCAGCAACAAACTGATTGCTGTCCTCTGATACCCATCCTCCCCCCTCACGTGATGAGTTGGAGTCACTCTACTCTCTGTCTGGAAGGATCACTGGAAGAAACCACAGAGATTAAGAGCGGACCATACCCTCATTTGGTAGATGAAGAAATCAAGATCTAATGAGTTTGTATGACAAGTGTCTATTACTCTTTGGTATTTTCCTCTTGATCTCAAGACAGTGCTCCATTGTCTTCAAGCAAGAGCCATTGGAGGGGTATTTCCAACCATTTTCTAGTTTCCATGTTATTCACAAAACAGAAAGGTGTCTATTCAAAATGTCAAAGTGCCAGCTCTTTAGATCTGGGTGCATTGGTCTGTTTCCCTGGCAGAGGGTGGGGAGGAGGCAGGGCATCTGGGATTGGGGGTTGGTGGGGGAGTTGGGGGGAGAGGATGTCATGGGCAGGGCGAAGAAGACCTTCACTGCCACCTTGTGGTCACCTGGAGCCACAGAGGGTCATAGCTCTGGAGATCTGGTCTGTAGCTTCTTTCTTCTGCTAGCCTGAGATCTGTATCATTTCGGACAGCATTGCTTCCATGGAACTTCTGTTATCATTTTTCATTCCAGTGCATTTTTACTTTCTTTAGCCCCAGGAAAAGGGAAGTTGTTGAGAGCTAGCAAAATTCTATACTCTGGAAAAATATCTGCAGAGAGGAAGAAGTCAGGATCTAGGGAAGGGTTTTTATTATTATTATTATTTTTTAAAGATTTTATTTATCTATTTGACAGAGAGAGATACAGTGAGAGAGAGAGAGCACAAGCAGGGGGAGTGGGAGAGGGAGAAGCAGACTCCCTGCTGAGCAGGGAGCCCGATGC
Source organism: Mirounga leonina (assembly GCF_011800145.1). NCBI lineage: Eukaryota > Metazoa > Chordata > Mammalia > Carnivora > Phocidae > Mirounga > Mirounga leonina. The sequence goes on along the minus strand of NW_023270316.1, from coordinate 51,226,866 downwards.
GGGTCTTGATTCCAGGACCCTGGGATCACGACCTGAGCGGAAGGCAGATGCTCAATGACTGAGCCACCCAGGTGCCCCGGGAAGGGCTTTTAAAGATGAAATGTTGGGGCACCTGGGTGGCTCAGTCGTTAAGCGTCTGCCTTTGGCTCAGGTCATGATCCCAGGGTCCTGGGATCGAGTCCCACATCGGGTTCCCTCCTCGGCGAGAAGCCTGCTCTCCCTCTCCCACTCCCGCTGCTTGTGTTCCTGCTCTCGCTATCTCTGTCTCTGTCAAATAAATAAATAAAATCATTAAAAAAAAAAAGATGAAATGTTGGAGATCCTTGTTTCATCTTGCTGTAGCATCTCTCTTACAAGAGCAGAGATTTATGGGGCAAAAGTCAGGCCCAGAGTTGGCATCTGTCATTGTCATCCGCTGGTCAACTGGGGAAGTCTGGACAGATGAAGATTCATTTATTATCTCATTTAGTGCCCTGGATTGCAGTCCAAATTAGTTCTCCCATCACATTCTGAGAGTCTCAGATTCAATATTGTCAGTTGAAATACTAACGATATTTTTCAGTGCAAAAAAAAAAAAATGACTTTCAAGGCATGTATTATGGAAAGGATTATAATAAATTAAATGCCTAAACTGGCAGAGTGCAAACAATTTTGACTCAGATCTAAATGTTTGCACTGGCTGTTTAAACATTTAATTTGTTAGAATGGAAGTACCACCACAGAATGAGCATGTTAATTAAACTCGGGCTTCAGGAACGTGAATCATCCCACGTACACAGAGCGTGACAAACCCGGACAGCAAGAGCCAATGTGCGTTGATTTCTCATTCTCCAAATGAACACTTTCCATCTTTAAACCCTGCAGACATCAGTGATTTTTAATGAATTGTTCTGTCTTTCTGAGGTGACTTTTAGATTATGCTGTAAGATATTGTTAGTCCGGGAAACAACTTTGCTAATTAAGTTTCAGGGATGTTATCACCCATAGATAATTGATTAAAGTGGTTACATGCATGATCTGTGGTGTGACTTAACATTAAGAAATAGAAAAATGTAAAGACTAGGAGCTACAAAAACAAAACCTCTAAAGACCAGCTTATCAAAAACAAATAATGTTCATCAATATCATCACCAACATCATCAAAACCATTATCTTCACCAACATCACCACCGTCATCCCCATCACATCTTTTGAGGCAGTGGAATATCCCAGCTGAAATTTTCTTTTCTTTTTAAAGATTTTATTTATTTATTTGAGAGAGAGAGGGAGAGAGAGAGAGCACACATGAGCAGCCAGGGCAGAGGGAGAGGGAGAGATAATCTCAAGCAGACTCCGCACTGAGTGCGGAGCCCAATGGGGACTCGATTGCACAACCCTGAGATCATGCCCTGAGGTGAAACCAAGAGTTGGACACTTAATGACTGAGCCACCCAGGCACCCCCTGCTGAAATTTTCTTGTCTGGCCCTGTTTCTGCCACAGATTGGTCACATGATGTTGTTTAAGGCTCTTATCTTCTCTAAACTTCAGGTACCTCATTTGTAAAATGAGGGATTTTTTTTTTAACTTTAAAGATTTGTTTTTATTTATTTTAGAGGTGGGGAGGGGCAGAGGGAGAGAGAGTCTTAAGCACACTCTGTGCTGAGCGCGTAGCCCCACGTGGGGCTCCACAGGGGCCGAGATCATGACGTGAGCAGAAACCAGGGTCCAATGCTCAACGGACTGCACCACCCAGGTGCCCTGAGGGTGTTTGTATTAGACTAAGACTGAGGTGTTTAACAAAGAGCACTCCAAATCCAGTGACTTAAATAACATAGTTCATTTCTTCAGTAGACATAACTGAGTTATTTCAGGCCAGCAGGGAGCTCTTGACTACTTACTTGAAAACCCTTGGCAGCTCCCCATTGCCTGCAGACCCAACTTCAAGGTCCTTTACAATCTGATCCCAACTCCTACTTCCAGCCTACCCACGCTTTGTCCTTCTACTTCTGCCTGTGTCTTTGCCACGCTGTTCCCTCTGTTTGGAATGCCCTCCTGCTCTTCTATTGATGTTTTATTCATTCATGGTCTAACCCATATGCTGCTTCCTTTATGAAGCCTTATAATTTCCCTCCTCTGGTCCTTGACATCCTGTTACAACATTCATTTTTTCTTCCTCTGCCTTCTGATATCTTTACCTCTTTTGTAGTGTTGAATGCCATTAGCCTTCTAATTTAGTTATTTATGCAAAGGGACTTTATATTCCTAGAGGCAACCGATTGCATATTATTTATCTTTCTCATCTTCTCTCTCCTTCCTTGCCTTGCCTGATTTCCAGCATTGTTCCTTGCCCAATAAATGTATGTTGAACTGAATGAAATAAAAAGTAGTTACAGATAGGAAAACTCAGTCATCAAAATAGCAACCATTTGCTAACTCAAGGGGCCAATTAGGCAATGGGCTGTTTATTGGAAAATTCTAGATGTGGATCAAAACAGTTCCAATTAGATTCACATCCTATGCGAGACCAAGAATAGCATACAGAAATACTCCTTGGGCCCTACATCCATGTGGAATAGTGTTCCACTCATGTTTATTAGGAAGAACACTCTTCCTGAATCCGCATGATTTTTTCTGAGAACTTTGTCCATGAGCCATGTGAAAATTTTCTTTTGAATTTGTATATGCACATAGACGCTGTATAACATATACGTTAAGTCTATCTCCACTGGTGGAATTTCTACCTCCATTCTACCCAATGGCTATGTCAGAATCCATGAATTAATTGCCTGAGGGAGTTTCATCTCAAACAGGAACGCGGCTCAGGGAATCAAGGGCAGGGAACTCAGAGCTTTGAGCCCTGCCATGGTTTTGCTGTGCAGTTGGGCAAACGCCCCTCCCTCGCTCAAACCTCAGTCTTCTCATTTGTAGATGAGGCAGCTACGACGCCCCCCTGCTCACAGGGCTGTTTGCACAGATGATGGCAGCTCATTAGAGGAGCGCTTTGAAGAGATCATATGGAATCCTGTCGGGTACTGTGGGGAGGCTAACCTCCAGGCTTATGAAAATGGATATTAAAACCATGCATCTGCTTGTTCCAGTCACTGAGTGCACATGAACAGTCCCTTAGTTGTATTTATAACACTGCCGTTTTTTTCCGAAGAAAGAAATTAGTTTTTTCAAATTTTTACAAACGCAACCACGAGTTAGTCTGCTTGAATGAATTTCAAATCATAATTTAGATAGTGTCAGGATGGCCATAAAACTTATGAAATAGAGCAGGGGTGGGGAAAGAAGAGAAAGCAGGAGGGAGAGATGCAGACAGCTCTGCCTTTCTGCCTGGCAATTTTCTTTTTCTTTTTTTTTCCCCCTCTATGCCCTTCAATCCCCTAGAACATGTAAACCTTTCTGCTCCTCTTCGTTTAAATGAATCTGGCCAGGTGGCATTAATGCTTATAAAGGTAAATGGAAACTGCAGAGATGGATGTAGTCTGTCATCTCATTCAGGGTTTTTCAATTCTTTGTAACTGTCATCTTACATCTCACCTATGATTGGAACCAACCTAGCTCAAGATGGTGAAGTTGAAGACATCAGAGTGTGTGCCCTCACCTTCCCCTTCTGCCCTTGTTTTTCCACTTGATTCATTTATCCCTCAGGAGTTACATGCCAGGTCCTCCTCCGGTATAGTCCTATGTACGGCGAAGACTCAAATACGAATGGGGCCAGTCTCTGCTTATAAGAAACCCACTGTGTTGTGGATGTGCTACCAGTTTTCAGGGCGACAAGGCTTATACCCACAAACGAATCTGTACGGGTGCATTTTTAAGAGCAGGAGGAGTTTGGGGGAGGGCAAAAGACCCTTCTGAGACAGGGGTTGTCTCAGGAATCATATGGCAGAGCTTACGTTGCTTGTGCATGACAGGACCTTATTGTAAGAAAGAATTTTAGGGCTCCTGGGTGCCCTAAACATCTAACTTTGGCTCAGGTCACGATCTCAGGGTCCTGGGACCAAACCCCAGGTCGGGCTCTCCCCGCAGCAGAGAGTCTGCTTGTCCCTCTCCCTCTCCTGCCCCTCTCTCCTGCTCGTGCTCTGTCTCTCTCTCAAATAAATAAGTAAGTAAATCTTTTTTTTTTTTTTTAAAGAAGGAATTTTGTCATCTCCATATGATCACTGGGAGGCCTTTGGAATGAGGTTAAATAGCCCCTGCATCAACACACACACACACACACACATACACACACACACAGGAGGTGAGGAATAACAATCGTTTTACACTTGTCTTCATTAGGGACCATTTGGTCACAATTTGCTCAGGCTGGCTTAGGCAAAAATGAAAATTTGTCTCCTAGAATACAGGAGTAGAGATGGCAACAGGGATCCCAGGAGGCTGAGTCCAGGAACTGAAAAGCCACCAGGAGCTGTGTCAGCTACCCTGTGGGGCCTCAGGGTCTCTGCTTTCCTTTGTCAGCTTGATGGACTTTTCTTTGCTTGGCTGACTGTTTTTCTTAGGTCGCATAGGCACGAAGCATATCTGCCTCTCCTCTGATCTATCAAAAGTCCCAGGGTCCCAATGCCAAATTCCCCCGAGAAATGACTCTGATTGATCATTAGATTGGCCTAACAAAGGACTCACTTAATTCAGTCAACACCTGAAATGACAGAATTACATGGCCATAACACAAGATGGCCATTTGCTTGCTTGGAGATAATATAGATAGCTTTTGGTATTCTTGGGTCCTGAGAGCGGAGAGATCTGGGTTTGGAGCTTGTCTTTGGGACTTACTAGCTGTATAACTGTGGGTAAGTTATGAGATTACCCATCTCCCCCATCTTAGCCTTCATCTCTGGGTCACAGAAAGTTTTTATAAGAATTAGTGTATGAATTAGTGTATATTAAATGAGGAAATGCATATAAAGTAACTAGCATAATACCTGACACTCACAGCACATAATAAAACAAAAAAGTTTGTTCACATCTCCCTTGGATATAAATCAAATTCTGGCAAACTGGTTCCTTTTGGGTGTTCCTTGGGGTGTTCAACATATAAGCAAATTGTATAAGGAATACTTCGGAGCACATAGGGGAGTGGATCAATCAGAACGTAAGAGGCTACTTTTCTTTCTCTCCAATTTTCTCAATTCAGTGACACCAGAAATGGAAAGGAATTCCTCAAATGGATGGCATTGGAAAGAGCCAAGAAAACCATAGTCCTAACCCCCCCCAGAAGAAAACAACTGTAGTGTTAGAGAAGAAGGAGGGAAACTCTGAGCTCAGCTTCAGCAAAGTTAAGGAGCAGGAAGAGGGTCCTGCGGTAGTTGTGAGGAACTCAGTTGAGAGCTGCACTCAGATGGGAGGGTCTAGTTGCCATTCTCCCTAACCTCTTGCCGAAAAGCAAGTGTGGCTAAAAGGCAGAGGAGGGGAAGGTGCATTGCGGGGGAAGGTCTCTCGGGTGATCGGAGCATCTGGGAGTGAAATAACCAAGGTGACCTTGAGGGAGTTCCAGACTTCATAAGAGATACAAAGTAGAGAGAAGAAGGAAAGACCTTCTTCCAGGAGGGAAATCACTGAAATTCTTCATTGCTAGAGTAGAGTCCCCTTTACTTTGGCAGTTGGGGTGAGGTCCGCAGCTGCCTTCTGCCCCACGCCCTAGCTTCTCTGCTGGGATGGCCCCCTCACAAAGAACCCTTGCAGGAGAAATATCTTTTGGGGAAACCAGTCAACACAATTGCAGAAGGAAGATTTGTCAGCTACTCACACTGATCACAGTATGAAGGGGCAACCAACGAGTATCAGACACTTGAGGAGAACAACAGCATGAAAGAGAAGCACGAAGATTAGCTAGAAGAGCTGCTGATCTTGGAGGAAAGAGGGACAACTCGGGAAACAGAAGTTTGGAAAAAAAACTGCGAGGGAGGTGTGCACTCATTAAAACAATAACAGAAATAGGCTGCTCTGAAAAAGAAAGACTCAGAGAGCAAGGAATAGTTCCAGGAAGTTAAAAATATGAAATGGAAAATTCAATACAGGGACTGAGCAATAGAAGAGTCCACATTAGTGACGTGGAAGATAAGGCTCAGGAAATCTATCTGAATTCAGAACAAAAAAATACACAGAGATGAAAAATACAGGAAAAAGTGAAAAGACAAGAAGCATCAATCCAGGAAGGCCCCAAATACCAACTGGATAGGAATTCCAGAGTCAGAGAACATGGGACAAAGGAAAGAAGGAAATCATGGAGGAAATAGTTCTTTACACTAAAGAGAGACAAGAATTGTCTGTTTTAAAGTAGTCATTGGAAACCACTGGAACTAATGTAAAAAGACCCACACCAGAAAATCCTGTGAAATGAACAAATTCCAAGGGTAAGAGAAAAATCTGGAAAGCTTCCAGAAAAAGCAAAATCTTATCTACTATTGTGGACAATGGTAGTTATAGTTTTGCCTTTCTTGTTTGTTTTTCCTTCTCTCCATGCCATTCAGAGGGGACTGGGAAGTACAGGATCGACCCACAAGCCCAACCCAGGCCACAGGGGGAGTGTGGTTGATTAGCTCAGGATGGGCAGAGGACCCAAAAGGGCTCACTCAGAGTCCTCTCCAGGGTTTTCTCATGTGTTCATGAGGAAGTGGGTCTCTCTCTCTTGGGTTATGTAGCTGCAGGAATGTCGGCTGTAGCCAGGTATAGTTATTTTCTTGCATAAAGCAAGCTTGTCACAGTAGGAAGAATGAGCCTAACATATAGAAACACAGACACACAGAGCCATAGGCCATGGAAAAGAACCTGATGACTCTGTTTGGACCATTGGATTCAGCCATGCTTGAGGCCAGCTCCACCTCTGGGCTTCCCAGGTGTGAGCTGATAAATTCCCTGCTTTGCTGAAGCTGGTTTGAGTTGGGTTTCTGTAACATGCACCTGCCAAGGAATGAAAGTCAGACTGGCATCAGACTTCTCACTAGGTAGACAGGTGCTAGAAGACCTTCCAAGTTCTGGGGGAAAATAATTTTGGATCTAGAATTTTCTATTCATTCAAACTAGCATTCTAGTGTGAGGACATGTAGTGATTCAGGGGGTTTTCCATTCACAAAACATCTCCGAAAGAATTCCTCAGGAACATATTATAGCAAAAGGAAAAATGGATGTGAGAAGTAGGAAGGTGGAATATGGAAAATAATGTTGAGCAAAGTCTTCAGTAAAAGTTATAATTAACCCAAATAAATACTGATCCATAATAAAAATATCCACAATAGCCGACAACTACAATTGTGAATTACTGTGTCATGGTTCGGAAATGCTGTTAGTGCCCTAAGAATCTTACAGTGTTAGGAAGAAGCTGAGATACTAACTCTAGGCTTTGATGGAAGAATTTAATTGTCGAAAATTAAAGGCAGCCTCTAGAAAAATAGAAATAAGATGTGTAATTTCCAGACCCTTAAAGGGGAAAACAAAATCCCAATCTGATACAAGGCAAGTTTGGAGAAAAATAAATGGCAAAGACACATGAAAATAGAAAGCATAAAACAAGCTGACAGGAATACATCAGAACACAAGAGGGACCCAGAAGCAGGACCAGAAGAAGTGTGTTAGTTGGTTACGTACATGCTGCTGGAATATGAGCGTCACGAAGGTAGGGATCCATGTTGGTTTTGTTCCCTGCTGAACCCTCAGTAACTATGTACTGAATGAATGAATGGATAGATATTCTAAGATCTGATTTAAAAACTTCTGTTTAAAACCCAGATCTAGGGATGCCTGGGTATCTCAGTCGGTTAAGCGTCTGCCTTCGGCTCAGGTCATGATCCCAGGGTCCTGGGATCGAGTCCCCTATCGGGCACCCTGCTCGTCAGGGAGCCTGCTTCTCCCGCTCCCTCTGCAGCTCCCTCTGCTTGTGGTCTCTCTGTCAAATAAATAAAATCTTAAATAAATAAATAAAACCCAGATCTAAATCAAACCAACAATCCACACACACCGCATGCACACATACAGAGTTTGTAAATAAGGGACGGGGAAACTCTTCCCCAGGAAGAGGCTGACAAAAAAGAGCAAGTACAGTAATATTAGTATCAGATTAAAAAAAAAAAAAAACCACACACACAACCAAAACTCAAGGCCAAATGCATTAAATGGAATCAAGGGCAATATTTTATACGACCTTCTAGACAGGAGGGGCAAGCCAATCAAATGAACTGATAAGGGAGGTCAGCAAGGTGACCAGATACAAAACCAACCCACACAAATGAATAGCTTGTCTAAATCCCAGTAATAATCAATTAGAAAATAAAAAGTGTAAAAAATCTGAATCACACTTACAGTGGCAACAAACTCGACAAAATACTGAGAATACTTACATAATAAGCAGAATAAGAAATGGGCAAGACTGTTAATGAAAAGGAACCTCCGAAATGATACTGAGAACATCATAAAACAAAACAGACTGTGAACAAAAAGGGAAATGCACTTCCTAAGCCCAACAACTCAACATTGTAAAGATGATAACGATTCTCCCCCAGTCAGTCTGCAAGTTCAGTGCAATCCAGATAAAAACACCATGAACTTGGGAAGAAGAAAGCATGAGAATAAGAAACACTTTAAGAAGTAAAAGAGGAAAAGCTTGTTCTGCTAGATATCAAAATATGATCCCAAAGTGTCATAATTACAAGTGCAGTGTTGGTGCAAAACCTGACATTAGTAACACAGAATCCAGAATCCAGGGACAGACGAGTGTGCCTGTGATAAAGATGGCTTTTCAGTTGTTGAGGAAACGGTGTTAAGAGGTGTTGAGAGGTGGGTGCCTGTGTGATGCAGTCGATTGAGTCTGACTCTTGATTTGGGCTGGGATCATGAATTCAGGGTCGAGAAATCGAGCCCCACCTGGGGCTACCCACTCAGCGGGTAGCCTGCTTAAGATCCTCCCCTCTGCCCCTCTGCCCCCTCCTGCTAAAAATAAAGAAATAAATAAAAAATAAAATAAATAAAGGGTGTTGAGAAAATTACCTATTCCTTCTGAAAAATAGTATTAGATTTCGGTCTTACGCTATCACAAAAGTGTGGTGACAAGCACTGGGTGTTATGCGCAACTGACGAATCGTCAAAAGCTAATGATGTGCTATATGCCGGCTAAAAGAACATAATGATAAAAAAATAATAAACGATAAAAAAAACTAATCATGAAGTCTAAATGTAAAACATTGAAAGAAAATATAATTTAAAAAATCACGTTGGGGGCATCTGGGTGGCCCAGTCGTTGGGCGTCTGCCTTCGGCTCAGGTCATGATCCCAGGGTCCTGGGATCGAGTCCCACATCGGGCTCCCTCCTAGGGGGGAAGTCTGCTTCTCCCTCTCCCACTCCCCCTGCTTGTGTTCCCTCTCTCGCTGTCTCTCTCTCTCTGTCAAAAAATAAATAAAATCTAAAAAAAAAAAAAATCACGTTGAAATGGAGAAGGCCTTCTATGTCAGAATAGACCAAAAAGTCAGAAAACACTAATGGCTTTGACTATCTTGAAAAAACAAAACAAAACAAACACCCCAAACAAGCTTGGCTGTGGCAGGAAATGTTGGCAAGATATAAATACACAAAAGATTAATGTACATAATATTTAAAGAATTTGTAAGTCAACAGACAGTTCCATAGAAAAATGGACAAGGAATATGAATAGGCAATTCACAATAGAAATTAGAAATAGAAAATATAAAAGATCACTATGCATGTGAAAAATACCCAACTTCTTTTTTTTTGAAGAGGTGTGGGGAGGGAGGGGCAGAGGGAGAGAGAGAATCTCAAGTGGGTTCCATGCCCAGTGTGGAGACCAATGTGGGGGGGAGGGGCTCAATCTCACGACCCTGAGATCATCACCTGAGCTGGAATCAAGAGTCGGAAGCCTAACCGACCGAGCCACCTAGGCACCCCTCACATTATTAATAATAGGGAAATGCAAATAAAATAAGAACATGCTGTCAATTTTTACCCATAAGGTTGACAGTAATAAAAAAACAAAGAGAAACCATTTGGTAATGGCACATGGAAGTTTTTGGCTGCAAGTAACAGAAAGACATGACTTAAACTGCCTTACAGAGTGAGCAGATTTGTACCTGAAATGACCAAAGTCTCTATAGAGGCATAGCCAGCCCCACATGTGGTGACTTCAGTGGCTTGTAATGACAGTGGGACCCAGGCTCCTTCTCTCTTTGCTCTGCCAAACTTTACCCTCAGGTTGTCCCTCTTATGATGGCAAAAGTGTTGGGGGCTTTCAGATATCACATCTGGTCCTGAGACATTCCAAAGGAAGAGGGAATCTTCTTTTTCTTGTGACCCTTTTAGGAGGGAGGAAGCTTTTCCGGAAGTTCCCTCAGGCAGATTTCTCTTCAAGTTTCAGGAGCCTGGAACTGGGTCCCATGCCGTCCCTGAACCCGTCCCTGAACCCGTCCCTGGAGAGGGCCTTGGCCTTATCCTTATCATCTGGGAAGTCAGCTACATGACCTCCCTAAAGAGGGCATGGGGAAATTGCTACACTCAGTGTTGGTGGAAGAATAAATTGGTGTAGCCTATTGATAGCTTTCTTTAAAAAAAAAAAAAAAAACTCCCCTTTCTACTTTATTTATTTATTTTTTATTTTTAAATTTTTTTAACGTAAGCTCTATGCCCACTGTGTGGGACTTGAACTCACAACCCCAAGATCAAGAGTTACTAGTTCTACCAACTGAGCCAGCCTGGTGCCCCTATTGATATCTTTCAAAATGTAAAATTTGCACATCCTTTCAATCATCACTCCAAGGCATCTATGCTTCAGAAATATTGGCACTTGCGTAAGAGACATTTTCACAGATATTTACCTCAACAATGCTTATTTTAAAAATTGGATATTCTCTGAATATCCATCAGTAGTTAGTTTATTCGCACAATACCATACACAGCAGCAGTTTCAAAAAATCTCTAAGACATAAGTGAAAAAAATCAAGTTATAAAAATGCTACATTTATGTTATAAACACATGGACACATTACAACTATTTGCATACAAATGCATAGAAAAGAAACTCAAAAGATATATGCTTTACGTCTAAGATTCAGCGTGTGGAATATGTAGATTATTCTTTCTAAGTTTGGTTTGACTTGTTTTTCTTACACTAATGGCTTAGACAATAAAGACATTTATTTTTAATTTCTTTCAAAAATGTGAATTTTTAATAATTTTTAAATAAATTGACCTTATTTTTCCAGTTTACAATGCTAACAGCAATATCTTAGTAATCTAGCTTCATTACAAGCTTATTAGCAGTGTGTACTTAAAAATTTATTTATTTTTTTTATTTATAGTTGACACACAATGTTGCACATTAGTTTCAGGTGTACAGCATAGTGATTGGCCAAGTCTATACATTATGCTGTGCTCACCACCACTGTAACCACAATCTGTCACCACACAATGCTAATATCATTGACCATATTCCCTATGCTGTGCCTTTATTTCCATGACTTATTCACTCCCCAACTGGAAGCCTTTATCTCCCACTCCCCTTCACCCATTTTGTCTCTTTCCCTACCGTCCTCCCCTCTGGTAACCAGGCTTGTTGTCTTCATTTATTGGTCTGATTCTGCTGATAATAAAGACATTTATGGGGACGCCTGGGTGGCTCAGTTGGTTAAGCATCTGCCTTTAGCTCGGATCATGATCCTGGTGTCCTGGGATCAAGCCCCGCATCTGGCTCCCCGCTTAGCGGGAAGCCTGCTTCTCCCTCTCCCTCTGCCCCTGCCTCTGCTCCTGCTCTCTCTCTCTGTCTCAAAAAAAAAAAAAAAAAGACATTTACTCATCTCACATAATTATGTCTGGAGGTAGGTAGTCTGGAGCAGGTATGGGTATCAAGTCAGCGATAACAAGAGCTTCAGCTCTTCTCTCTCTGCTCAGCTAGTCCCCATCATGTTGGCTTTTTGTTCTTAAGTTTATTGCAAAGGTTCCCAAACTTTCTCATAAACAATTCCTAACAACTTAGTCGCCATTTTAAAAAAATAATACACATACATTGAAAGAAGAATACTTTTATTTTATTGGTAAATAACTGCAGTTACTTACTAGTGAGATGTGTGCTCCTGATGGGCACTGCACAACTTCTCAAACCACTACCCTCAATCCCTATTTCCTGTTGATTTTTACACAGTACTTGTTTCTAAGTCACAGCAATTGCCCAAAACCTAGCTTCAGAAAGATAGGTGTCATCAAAAGGATTGCAGTGCAATCTTCTATGGAAACTGGGAACTGCCTTGATCTGGTAGTTTACACCATGTTTGACAGATGTTGGGTATCACTGTTGTTAGAAGTTTACCTTAAGGGCGACTGGGTGGCTCAGTTGGTTAAGCGACTGCCTTCGGCTCAGGCCATGATCCTGGAGTCCTGGGATCGAGTCCCACATCAGGCTCCCTGCTCAGCAGGGAGTCTGCTTCTCCCCCTGACCCTCCCCACTCTCATGCTCTCTCTATCTCATTCTCTCTCTCAAATAAATAAATAAAATCTTAAAAAAAAAAAAAGTTTACCTTAAGGGGCGCCTGGGTGGCTCAGTCGGTTAAGTGTCTGACTCTTGATTTGGGCTCAGGTTGAGATCCGGGGTTGTGGGATGGAGCCCCATGTTGGACTCTGCACTCAGTGGGGAGTCTGCTTGACATTCTCTCTCTCCTTCTGTCCCTCTTTTCTCTCTCTCTCTCTCTACCTCTCTAAAAAAAAAAAAGTTTACCTTGAAAATTTACCCCCATGATGCCTTTGTGAATTCACTGTGGCACTCCAGGGTGTGCAGGTTTATCATCTTGTGATTGCAAAACGGTTGCCTCAGCTCCGAGTGTACTTCTCTACATGACAATGTTCATGGAAGGAAGGAAGTACTGGCTTTCTCATTACTTCCTTTTAAACATTTTCAAGTTTATTGAGATATAATTTCATATTATGAAATGTGCCTATTTTAAGTGTATGGCTAGATGAGTTTTGACAAATAGGTAGATACAGAACATTCCAGAACATTCTGGAAATAAAATTATTTCCAGAAGCACTCCCAGCAGACTTTCACTTGTGTATCATTGGCCAATCCTGGGTCACCCTCATACGCCCCACGCAATTACTAGAAAGAAGAATGGGGTCATCCTGGAGCAATCCGTTCGGATCCTTTGGGGCTGGGGGTGGGGTCCTTCCTGAAGCTTGTTGCCTCCCCAGATAAAATTGGAGTCCTACGAACACAGGAAAAAGGGAGGGATGGCTCTTGGGCATGTGCTCAACTGGGTCTGTCTCTTTATCCGTGAGTACTTTTACTACAGAGTATGGTGGTAGCATTATTTCTATATCACAATAAGAGCCTTTTCTCTGACATGAAGGTGCTTAAGCAGAGCCGTTGCTGATAGATACTCAACAACAGTCCTAGAAATAAGCCAAGAAGAGAAAAACGTATTAAAAAACCTTGACAGACAGAAAGATAATTGCTCTGGGGAATCTGATCTGAGGGCAGGTGTGTCATATGGAGAGAATTTTACCAACTGGCTGCCAGATGTGGGCCTGCCCTGAGCTGAGGCACAGCTGGTCTGCCCTACAGTAAATCAGATGTGGGAGGCAAGTACCATCTGGCACATAAACTTGGCAGACCCTGGAAAGAGAAGTTAACTCACGTGTGAAGTTATTATGACTATGGATGCACATGATTGGTGCCCTGGCCCCCCGGCCCTTCGCTTCTGATCGGGGCTGGCACTCTTCAGCTCCCGAGGAGCTTCTCACTGAGCACTTCTCCCCTTGTTCACCCCTCCCTCCCTCATGTTCTTTTCCTCCAAGTTTCTCTCCTTTACTTGCTAGGCTTCTGAAATTCAGGGACTACATCTTACCTATTTTTGTTCTCGATCCCTGCTCCGAGCATCCTGCCTAGGACAAAGTAGGTGCTCAATAAGTCGTGAAAAGGTCTTTGCCACAGGTAAGGACAGTACCAGTGATGTGGTACCAGGAATGTTTCCACCTTGCATTTTTTGTGCCTATTTCCAGATAGCTATTGATTGGTTACATGTAAGGACTCCAGCAAATGCATCCTTAGTGCGGATTTCAGTTTGTAAACCTTGCCCTAAGATATCCCGTTATTCCTAACTCTCCATTATCAACAACTAAGAATCATAAACTGTTAGGATTGGAAGGCACTGCCGAGGGGATCATTTTCCAGATAAGAAGCCCAGAGAGTTGAAAGACTTGCTCAAGGCCATTCTGATGGTTGGTGGCAGAGTAGAAGAGTCGTTTAAAACCCACGTTATTGGGCGCCTGGGTGGCTCAGTCGTTAAGCGTCTGCCTTCGGCTCAGGTCATGATCCCAGGGTCCTGGGATCGAGCCCCACATCGGACTCTCTGCTCAGCAGGAGCCTGCTTCTCCCTCTCCCTCTCCCTCTACCTGCCACTCCGCCCGCTTGTGCTCTCTCTCTCTGTCAAATAAATAAATAAATCTTAAAAAAATAAATAAATAAAACCCACGTTATTCCTGCAAGGGTTTAAGCCAGTTTCCGAGGTCAATTAATTAGTTAAGACAGCAAAATTACAATTAGGTGCAAAAGAAGAAAACAAATAACCTAAAAAGGAGATAAAAATGAGGTCAAAACGGAAATGTATCCCCCAAAGGCTGCCTGCAACAGGCTAGTCATGCACTTGACTCTAAATCCAGGGGCGCATGGGCGGTGCAGTTGGTTAAGTGTCGGGCTCAGGGCAGGATCTCGGGGTTCTAAGATCCAGCCCGGGTTCTGAGTTCGAGCCCCGTGTTGGGCTCCGTGCTCAGCTGGGAGTCTGCTTGAGATTCTCTCTCCTTCTCTCTCTGCCCCTCCCACTTGTGCTCTCACTCTGTAAAATAAGTAAATAAATCTTAAAAAAATAAATATCTACACATCTATACACCAAAACAGAAAGGAAACCTGGTCAGACACAAAATCCATGATATGCATGAAAGAAACATGACTCAGTAGCTCGGAGAAGCTCCGTCGCTCTTGGTGCCCGTACCTGACAGGCATCGCCCGTGAAAGAGCTCCGTGTGTTTGACGGGAGTCCTCACGGTGCACAAAGTGTCCCTTAGTGCGGGGCTGGTGGCTGATGGCAACACAGCAGAACTCATCCTGAAACGAGTTCGTAATTGTGGGTGTAGGGGAGAACCGAGAATCATCCTGAATCGCCAGTGGAGGACAGAAGCTCGCCAAATTGAGATGTGAAAGAATTTAACTCAAATTCTGTGACATCAGGAGCACAGCAATAATTATTGTTCTTAATCATGACCCAGAGGCACGGGAGACCCTAAAGTATTTTCTAAATCACCGAAGTGGAATGTTTTAAAAAAGGTCCAATCTGGTTTCCTATTAATTTTAACACAATTAGACACTGTCGTCTGTTCTCGCTGTTATGTCATATATTTGTTTTGTCCCTTCAGTTAGATTGTCACTTCTTTGAGGGCTGGGGTCCACATACAGGGAAAGGGCCATTTTATTTAACAAATGCAAAATGAATCCTCTAAGATTGACTTTAGGGGCAAAATCTAGGCACGAGGACGGACAGCTGGCCTTTCCCACTCATCCTCTGAGCTGGTTGTGAATTTATATCGCTTCTACCACAGAAATGGCGGTGGTGCTGCTTTCTCCGTTAGTCCCACGCCTTTATTCTAGTCTCTTGCTATCCCGTAGCACATTTGAAACTAGTTTGGGATATTAAATAAGACCTTATAAAAGGCGGGCGCCTGGGTGGCTCAGATGGTTGAGCGTCTGCCTTTGGCTCAGGTCATGATCCCAGGGTCCTGGGATCGAGTCCCACATCGGGCTCCCTGCTCCTTGGGAGCCTGCTTCTCCCTCTGCCTCTCTCTCTCTCTGTCTCTCATGAATAAATAAATAAAATCTTTAAAAAAAAAAAAAGACCTTATAAAAGGCTTGGGGATAACGAGAGGAAAATAATTACGGTGAGTAACCTGAAACTATAGAATCGAAGTTACAACCATTATCAAATCAGCACCAACACGTGCTGACCGTATCATATAGGGACCAAGAGCCCAGATTCTGCTCTACTATCTGTCAACTGTTTCACTTTGGTCATGTTACTTAACCTCTCTGTGCCTCATTTTCCTCATCTGTAAAAAGCTAATAATGGTACTTCTAGAGGTGGTGTAAGAGTTAAAAGAATTCTTGTAGTAACAGTGCATGAACATAATAAATATGGATAGGCTTTAATATAACTGAGTGCTTTTCTAAGCCAGGCATTATATATATATATATATATATTTATACACTCAATCTTCATGTAATGT
Organism: Mirounga leonina; assembly: GCF_011800145.1. Taxonomy (NCBI): domain Eukaryota; kingdom Metazoa; phylum Chordata; class Mammalia; order Carnivora; family Phocidae; genus Mirounga; species Mirounga leonina. The sequence goes on along the minus strand of NW_023270316.1, from coordinate 51,210,616 downwards.
TCTACTTTAGTGGTTCTTAATTTTTGTATCTCTCTTAAGAATTATTGAGAACTGGGCGCCTGGGTGGCTCAGTTGGTTAAGCAACTGCCTTCGGCTCAGGTCATGATCCTGGAGTCCCGGGATCGAGTCCCGCATCAGGCTCCCTGCTCGGCAGGGAGTCCGCTTCTCCCTCTGACCCTCCTCCCTCATGCTCTCTCTCTATCTCATTCTCTCTCTCTCAAATAAATAAATAAAATCTTTTAAAAAAAATTATTGAGAACCCAAAATAACTTTTGTTTATCTAGGTTGTATCTCTCTATATTTACCATATGAGGAATTAAAACAGAAATTTAAATAATATAAATTAACATAAAATAATAAACCTAATATATATTAACAAAATGACAATTATGAAAAATAACTATATTTTCAAAACAATTTCTGAGAAAGGCATTATTTTACATTTTTTGCCAATTTCTTTAATGTCTGGCTTAATAGAAGAGAATTGGCATCTCATAATTGTATTCAAACTGGTGCAATATGTTGTTTTGGTTGTATATGAGGAAAATCTGGCATTACACAGATACGTAGCTGGAGAAGAAAAGAATATTTTATTAGACTTTTCTCATAATTATGGTCCTCTTTGATACTGTACCAAAACTCCACAAGTGGTAGTTTCTTTTTTTTTTTTTTTTTAAAGATTTTATTTATTTTTCAACAGAGAGAGAGAGACAGCGAGAGCAGGAACACAAGCAGGGGGAGTGGGAGAGGGAGAAGCAGGCTTCCCGCCGAGCAGGGAGACTGATGCGGGACTCGATCCTGGGACCCTGGGACCATGACCTGAGCCGAAGGCAGACACTTAAGGACTGAGCCACCCAGGCGCCCCACAAGTGGTAGTTTCTTAAAGGCTAGTTGCAATGTGGAATCTGAAACCATATCAATGAATTTTTCATCCTTTGTTATGTTAAAATCCGTTCTGGCACTTTGAATGAATCACTTACCCACGTGTGGCTCCTTAACATTGTGCATTGATCACTCGGAAAATATTGACTTACTGAGTTCTGCAGATCATCTACATTTTGAAGCATTCATATTTGTTAATATACTTACCAATCTCATTTAAAAAGTCTTTAAGCATTGCGTAACTGTCAAGCGGGAGGTTTTCCAAAACTCTAACTTTACCTTGAGAGCTTAAATTTCATTATTGAACGAGCACTATCATTGCTGTCCTCAAAGTGACAGATTTACTTTATTCATTTTCGAGATGTCTGCCAAATACCCAAGTCCGAATAACCATAGTTGTCTGCCAGTCATTCTTTCGGGTGAAAATGGTGTTCCACAAAAAAGCAGCTAGTTCAGCCTGCGACTCCGTCACACTAGTGTTTTCCTTGAGACAACCATTGTACTTCTGTTTGGTAGTAAAATTGTTCTATGTGTACTTCCCATTTCGTCACAGAGAATTTAAAAAGACATCCTTGATGGTTGAGATTTAATAAAAGTAATAATTATTACTGCTTCATCAAGCTTATTCTTGAGGACTTTTTTTTCTCACAAGTGTGAGGAATATAATGATTGGTAGTTTGGTGCCCCTGTCTTTTTTTTTTTTTTTTTAAAGATTGTATTTATTTCTTTGACAGAGAAAGACACAGCGAGAGAGGGAACACAAACGGGGACTGGGAGAGGGAGAAGCAGACTCCCTGCCGAGCAGGGAGCCTGATGCGGGACTCGATCCAGGGACTCCAGGATCATGACCTGAGCCGAAGGCAGGGCAGTCGCTTAACCAACTGAGCCACCCAGGCGCCCCTGGTGCCCCTGTCTTTTTTTTTTTTTTTTAAGAATGTATCTTTTTTTTTTTTAATATTTTATTTATTTGACAGAGACACAGCCAGAGAGGGAACACAAGCAGGGGGAGTGGGAGAGGGAGAAGCAGGCTTCCCACCCAGCAGGGAGCCCGATGTGGGGCTTGATCCCAGGACCCTGGGATCATGACCTGAGCCGAAGGCAGACGCTTAACGACTGAGCCACCCAGCCCTGTCTTGATTCATGTTAAAGCACCGGCACATTTTTTTCCACCACTGCATCATCAGAGCAAATGTCAACACAGTGAAAAAGGCAAATAACATCTTAGTGTTATTACGAAAATAGAGACTTGTGGTCTTCCGGAAGATTCTAGGTGATCCCTAGGAGTTTAATGACCATACTTTGAGAATCAAAACCTTTTTTTTTTTTTAAAGATTTTATTTATTTATTTGAGACAGAGAGAATGAGAGAGAGAGAGAGCACATGAGACGGGGGAGGGTCAGAGGGAGAAGCAGACCCCCTGCCGAGCAGGGAGCCCGATGCGGGACTTGATCCAGGGACTCCAGGATCATGACCTGAGCTGAAGGCAGTCGCTTAACCAACTGAGCCACCCAGGCACCCGAGAATCACAACTTTTAACCCTTTAGCTCCTATGAGTCATCTCCAGCCCATCCAGAATCCTTTATGTCCAGACCCAGTAGATTGTGAGCCAGGCCCTGCTCTGGTCTACCAGAAGGCCACAATCTGAATTCTCCTTTTGTCTCTTTCCTAGATGTTTGCTGCTTGAAAGGACAAGGTCCTTCCAAATAAAAGGGGACTATGTCTAGTCCCAAGAGCATGGCCACACTAATTTGGGTGTGAACATTGTAATGTTAATATTTATAAAGAGGTGCCTGTGTACAGTGTTGGAGGGATGGCTCATGCTCTGTTGTCAGAGCTCTCTCGGAGCCTGCACAGATCCTGGCCTAGTCCCAATCCCGTCATAATGCATAAACCCTGCTCTGTAAGGGTTGTTCTTCTTGCCCCTCTACATAATTGGCTGAGTGGTGTCGCTGACTCTGAGGTGCTCTTTGGAGGAGAGATGGGCTGCCAGAGGCATTATCCATGTATCCCAGACCCTCTTTTGTTTTTCTCTGGCCAGGGAACCTATATACTCATGTCTTTAGGCTGTGATTATGTTCACCACTCATATGTTGATATTTCTCCTGCCCAGAGCCCTGTTCAGTTGGGGATAAGAAGTGAGGGTGAGGGGCGCCTGGGTGGCTCAGTCGTTAAGCGTCTGCCTTCAGTTCAGGTCATGATCCCAGGGTCCTGGGATCGAGCCCCGCATCGGACTCCCTGCTCAGTGGAAAGCCTGCTTCTCCCTCTTCCACTCCCCCTGCTTGTATTTTCTCTCTTGCTGTGTCTCTCTCTGTCAAATAAATAAATAAAATCTTTAAAAAAAAAAAAAAGAAGTGAGGGTGAGGGGAGGGTGGCACAGTAATAATATTGTGGGTTAAAGACCTATGGAAGTCCTGGGCACGCTAAGAAATAAAGTGATCCTTCAAAGCCATTCTCTTTTGTTGTGGTTTAAAAAAAAAACAAAACCCAATAACAACAAAAACAAATACTCGTGTACCCAACTAACTGAAATTGACAACTGTTAATGTTTTGTCATGTTCATTGTAGATCTATTTAAATAAAAGAAATAAAACATTACAAACAAGATTTAAGTCCCTTAAGCCTATATCCTTTAAATATTCATTGCACATTTATTTTGAAGAATGGCAGTGAGAAAAGGCAGAGGATAATCATCCTCTCTTCCTCCCAGCAGTTCAGCTTTCTCCAAATTTGCCTGCCCCATTCAGCAAATAAAAAGCAACACCATTAATGGACAGATGTTCCTTAGAGTGGTGGTCGGTGAGCAGTTGATCTCCCCCCACCTTACCTAATACCAATATGCCAATGCAGTTGGCATTGTTCTCTTTCTCAGAGGAGTTCTGGAAATAAGTGGTGTATCTAGTTAAATTTCATGGGGATTTAGATGATGCTTCTTATAAACTGGCTGTCCGTGCACTGCTTGGGTCTGTCCATTCCTCCCTATCTGGACAGAGTTATGTGAGCCCACGTGGATGACTGGGTCAAGCACATTGGTAGCTGTTTGTGTCCTAGTCAGGAGTAAGAGAGAGCACAAACAACCCAGTCTTGCTCTTTTTTCTTCCCACATCTCCACAGCTATAGTAAATCAGATTGCCTGACATTTTTTTTTTTAGCTGCATCTGAATCTAATGCCCTCAGACTAGAAATTTCCGTTATATCACTCAGTGCATGGCAAGAGCAATGGGCTTCTCTGATTTGTGAAGCAGAAGAGCAGAAATGAATCACAGCCCCTTTGTATTCTAGAGCGTGGGTCTGGGATGAGTGAATGCAGGAGGTTGGCCAAAACACAACCCCGGTGACTTAATTCTTAAATGATTTAAAATGAACATAAGCCTGGAGACTTATGTTGAATAAATATCTCCATTTAATAAGCAGCGGAGAGAGGGGTGAGGTGGCAGGGCTAATGAAAGGACTGGGAGGATACCAGCTTCTGATAATCTTTTGCTCTCAGTTCCCCTTCCCCCTTCTGTAAGATGGGGCCACTCATCATAATCAGTGACAGAGGGCTGTCATTGTGAGCAGTATATATTAAGAATCCTCTTGAAAAATACCTTCCAACAAATCAAAGACAATTTCACAGGGACAAGAGTAGGGTTTTATGCCTTAAAAGGAGAAAATAATAGACCTAGTCTTCCAGATCAGCTAAGCATCCAACCAGGAAAGCAGGGATTATTGTGCCTCTTCCTAGAAAACTGGAAGGAATGTAGGGGCTCTTACAAGCTGAATGGAATAAAAGCTAGAGTGCTAACCTTTCCACCATTTGAGAATCAGGTAGAGCAGGACAGGACCCTAAGAATGCCTGGAGAGTAGAAGAAGGGGCATACCAGGAATTTGCATAAACTAATAACAAATAAGCTTGGGAGGAAACTTAAAGGCTATCTTATTTGACCCCCAAACCAGATCCCCTCACCCCTTATTCCATCAGCTGATTGTCTTACCTTTGCTTGAAAGTTTCCGTGACAGGGAATTACCACCTCTTGAGGTAGCCCATCTTAGTTTTGAGTATCATGCATTATTATAGATTGTTTACCAAATCTCCCCCATGAAATGTTACTGCACTGAGTCCCCTCATCCCCTAAGCCTTCCCCTTGGGACATGTCCCAGTTGGTCCAGGTCCCTGCCAAGGTGTGCTATTCAGAGCTGTGCACAGCACTCCAGTGGAAGCCTAACCATCGATGAGCATGGAATGGCCATCAGTAGACTTTTCCAGGCCCTCTTTAACCTCTCCCGACACCTCTCACCTGAGTGCTGTGGTAGTGGAGAGGTGCGGGGAGGAGGGGGTGGAGGCAGGGAACACGATGCTGATGATGTCTTGGTAGATGGGACGGGGCCCTGCCTTTTGAGCTCCAAGCTTCACTCGCATCATCTCACTTGCTCTCTACTCAGGGGTTTTCTGTCTGTTCTTTATGTCTGTGACAAGCATAGAGTTAACTATTCTGGAGACACTGGTTGAAGATTATATTCTACAGCTGAAATACTCCTGGGTGAAACCTGATAGAATCACAGAATATGTCTTGGCTCTACACCGCATAATCTCCCTAGTGTAGTGTGTAGTTCTCAAAGGGTGGTCTTTGGACCAGCAGGAGTAGCATCACCTGGGAACCTGTCAGAAATGCAAATTATAGGACCTTACCCCAAATCTATTGTATCAGAAGCTTCTGGGCTGGGGGCCCTGCACTCTGTGTTTTAACAAGCCCACCGGGTGATTCTGATTTGAGAAGCACCGCTAGAGTGGATGCTCTTGGTGCCCCACCCACATGCACCCGTCCATGGAGCCTGTGCACTCCTTCCTAGCCACTGTGAGCAGCCAAAGGCTCTTGATGGCTCCCTTCTCGGGAGAGCTTTCTTCCCCTGCCCTCATGTGCTGGCTTCTCTCCCCTTCTGAGAGCATGTTTTCAATAAGTGATTTTCACAAGGATCCCCATTCAGGCTGTGCTTCTTAGGAACAATCACCCAAAGTTACATGAGGAATTGAAGGACTTAGGAAGATACTTAAGAGTTTCATATGGGTACCTGGAAAAATGTAGGTAATTTGGTAGAATGGGCTCTTTACTAGCTTTTGTATGGAGATATAGTCTGGGAGGTGCCCCACCAAAGGCACAGGGAGGAACTCCAGAGACAGAATGGTGACATTGAATTTCCTTAGTGTGAGAGAATAGCTGACCTGGCTCTTAGCATTCTTGCTGCATTTCAGCATCTTCATTAGTTCATTCTCAGACCTCCTGTGAGGCTGGTGATTAAGGGCTTTTGGCTGATAAGCAGAATGAATCCCAAGGAGGTTAAGTGATGGCTGAAATTCAGTGGCTGAACAAAATCGAGATTCCATCTCCAAACACTCACCCACTACTGCCAAAGGCCCGTTCTTCCTCAGATGATCTAGTGACATTCATTAGAAGCAAACATGCACCTCCTCAACAGCTACTTTCCTAGAACTGATAGGAAGAAAAATTAGCACGCTAGACAAAGTCTCAATAAAATCAGAGCCTAATATCCAACATTTAGCATAGAAAACAACTAGATGCTTTCATCAGCTGTATGGTTTGCTGTGTTTGCCTAGAACAAAGTGTAGATTTGCCAATTATTTGTATTTGGGCCATGTTGCTTTAGATACCAAAATGGACTAGAGCACGTCAAATTTCCAGATCTATGGTGCCCACACACTTCTGGGAGTGGCTGAGTTGGGTCTCAGAGATGCTGCTTCGTTGAGACTGGAAGATGGGGAAGGCTTGATCTTCAGTAGGTAAGGTGGCTGGTGCGATTTTTGTGGCCTTCCAGCAGTCCTGCAGTCACTAGGCCAGCTGGGGCGGAGGAGAGGCTGAATCTGTTGGTCATGTCTGATTTGGAGGCATATTTAGCACAGGACCCTTGTGGGGAGGTATGTTGACTTGTAGATGCAGAGTCTCTTGGCTATGGTGTGTAACCATGACCTTTTGTGCCTGGCTCAGTAAATCATTTCATTCAGCAAGTGCTTTTTATTGAATCCTGATTATGAACCAGCCAGGGGCTAGGGATAGAGAGATGAAAGACACAGACAGAACTTGATCTCATGGGCCTCCGGGGGGAGATAGATATTCGGAGCAGTAATTACCTTCAGTTTGGTAAGTGCTAAGGAAGCGCGCAGGAGGCGCACCCTGCCCAGTCTGGCTGGTGGCTGGGAGAGGGGGTGAAGTGATTCTTGAGCAGTCTTGAAGGGTAAGAAGAAGGGACCACAGAAGAGGAAGGTGGGGAGAGGGGGAGAGGAAATGGAACGCCAGTCCTGGCAGAAGCGCCGGGATGGAGCAGGGAAACATAAGTAGATCCTTGTGGCTCAAGTGCCAGGTGTGCATAGCAGGTGGGCTGGTGGGGAGGAAGGGCAGCAACAGGACCGAGTCTGGGGCGGGAGGGAGGGGCCAGAGCGCCAAGGGCCTGGGACACCACGGACAGCACAACAGACTTCATCCTAAAGGTGATGGGAAGTCACGCGGGTATTAATCAGTAAAGTGAGGAGATCAGATGTTTAGAAAAGGTCTTTAAGGCAGCAGTGTGGAGGTTGGAATGGAGGGGGATGGGCAGAGCAGATCGATTTGTACTGGAACTCAGGAAAGACACAATGAGAGCTTGAGTAAGGCGGTATTTCTTGTTCTGCGTCAGATAGAAGTCGATTTTAATCCCGGCCCCTCCTGATATTAGCTGTGTGACCTAAGGCAGGTCTCTCCGACTTACCTTACCTCTCCGAGTCTCACTTTCCCCATATGCAAGATGGCCTCATGAGGACTGACCTCACAAAGTTGTGAGGATTAAGTGTAAAGTGCTTGGTGCGGTGCCTAGAGCATGGTAATCACACACACAAAAATGGTATCTTTGTTCTTTTTTTTTTTTTTAAGATTTTATTTATTTAAATTGACAGAGAGACAGCGAAAGAGGGAACACAAGCAGGGGGAGGGGGAGAGGGAGAAGCAGGCTTCCTGCCGAGCAGGGAGCCCGGGGCTCGATGCGGGGCTCGATCCCATGACCCTGGGATCATGACCTGAGCTGAAGGCAGTTGCTTAACCAACTGAGCCACCCAGGCGCCCCGGTATCTTTGTTCTTGTTCTTAGGCTGCCATCCTGATCTGGACAGTCCCCCTAAAAGAAGGCACTGAAGCAAGGACTTGGGTGCAGGAAACTGATGTGGGAGGTGATCCCAGGTAGCACAGGTGGCTGAGAAAAGTGAGGCAGGGAAAGAGCAGTGCCAGCGAGGGGGGTGTCATTGGGTGGGCTGTTGCTGTCGGCAACTGGGGCTCAGATTCACGTGGGGCTCTCAGGGGAACTGTGGAGAACACAGCTCAAAACTGTCCCTCCAAGAGATTGGAAAGCTGGGGTTTAGCCACCAAATTCATGCCTAAATTGGCTGATCTTACATCCCCTGTACTTCCAGACGGCTCTGTGCACAGGCTGAATAAGCTTGTGTGGCCCCACCGCAGAGGCTTATTCTCTATTGGAGCCCTAAGCCCTCAGGAAGTCTCAAGCAGCAGAGACCGACATTTGCGGTGGAGACTATCACAATGCACCCCGAAGTGTCCTCTGAAGCTCAGGTGGACTCAGAGTGGGGACTTGGGCAGAGCATCCTATCTGCTGCAGTGGAGTGAAGGAACCTTGAAAAAGATATTTAGAAAATAGAATCAACAGATCTTGGTAAGTGGAGGAAAGTAATAGGGTGGAGTCTGAAAATGACGTGTATTTTGGGTTTGGTCTATGAACTGCAGTCCTAGTCACTGAGTTTAAAACAATTGCCAGGGGGCTAGTTTGGGGGGTGACGGTGGCAGGGAAAGGGGGATGATTTTCACTTGGACACGCTGAGTCCGAAGTGTCCATGATATAGCCAGATGTCATAGTGGGTTGGCAAATGGAATTTCCCTAATTCACATTAAACTCTGCGGGTTTCACTCTGACATGTTGAAATTTGTTTTACAAGTTTTGTGGGAGCAAATCCTGTACTCTGATAACGAGTGAAGACTTTTTTCCCCCGGGGAAAAGGGCACATTTCGTCTGGTGGTTTAAGTGATGGCTTTTAAAACATTCTTTCTACCTGCTGTTCACTTATTAGGTGACTTTGAACCTGTTGGTGAATTCCATTGCAGATTGTTTTCCTCTGAAGAAAGGGAATAATAGATATTCTCTTGAGTTATTGCATAGCTGTTGAAAACTAGACAGCATTTTCAAAGCCCTTCTGAGTTGTTGCAAAGCACAGTGCCCCATTGAGCATTGTATTACTTTGCTTCAGTTTGCTTTTAAAACTTATAGCATTCCGGGCACCTGGGTGGCTCAGTTGGTTAAGCGACTGCCTTCAGCTCGGGTCGTGGTCCCAGGGTCCTGGGATCGAGTCCCACATCGGGCTCCCTGCTCTGCGGGAAGCCTGCTTCTCCCTCTCCCACTCCCCCTGCTTGTGTTCCCTCTCTCGCTGTGTCTCTCTCTGTCAAATAAATAAATGAAATCTTTAAAAAAAAAACAAAACCAAAAACTTACAGCATTCCAATTATCCTGTTGTTACTGAATTCGATATTAAAGTGAATATGTTTGTTTTCTAAAACGGAATTTTTAGATGATAAATCCTTGTATGTACCAAGTGAGATAAGCCAGATAGTTAGCTAATTATGGCATGGAACTCATCCTGATTATATGTATTTTTTCTCTCCACGTGCATATATATTTGTATTGGAGATGTACATCCTGTTTTCACTCTATTTCAGAATGCATTTTTCAGTAGATGTTGAAACCACTTACATTTTAATTTTCTGAAGTGGTTTCTTTGATGGATATTTTATTATAGGAAGTGTAGGACATCCAAGTCAATGGGGCCAGATATAAAATTATGAAATAGGTAAAGTCTGGCTTTAGCTCTCTCTTTCAAGGTGACCTCCCACTTCCAAGGGCTTCCCATGTCCCTGTCCTCACTGCCATGGTGCCCAAGGATTGTGGCCCTCCACCTCCAGGGGCATTTTTTGTGGTATCATCACAGATCTCTAAGGTTTGTGAACTAGCCTGCAATGTTTACTTTAGCCGTACTTGTTTGTAGAGTGTTGAGTATACACGAGATTCTGGACTACACATTGAGAGTGGGAGAAGTGAAGAAGGCAAACCAGTGGCAGCATGAGGCCAGACATCCTGAATCTGTGTCATTTTCCTTAGTGGTGGGACCACACTGATAGTTACGTAGAGATTGACTTTCTAGGAAACTAAGGAAAGAGGAAGATGGAATGTATCAAGTATTATCATGGGCTGGGCATTGTCCTAAGTACTTGGTTCATTTAATTTAATAAAGCAATATATTTTCTTAGAAATGCGTCAACATTTCTAGAGAAAAGCATAAAGCCTCTTTCATCTAGCTCCCATTTCTCTGAGAGCTCCTGCTGTTGGCCCTTAGAAGACCTCCCCCTTCCCCTTTCCCCTCTCCTCCCTCTCCCTCCCTCCCTCCCTCCCTCCCTTTTTTTTTTTTTTAAAGATTTTTTATGTATTTATTTGACACAGAGAGACAGTGAGAGAGAGCACACAAACACGGGGAGTGGCATGCAGGCAGACGGAGAGGGAGAAGCAGGCTCCTGGCGAGCAAGGAGCCCGACGCAGGGCTTGATCCGGACCCCGGGATCACGACCTGAGCCGAAGGCAGCCGCTTAACTGACTGAGCCACCCAGGCGCCCCTCTCTCTCTCTCTTTTTTTTTGTTTAAACAAACCATTTTAAGGACTGAATTGTATGTCTGATTTTTTTTTTTAAGTTCTAAGCAAAAATAAGATCTTTTCATGTCATTCTTCTAAGGGAAAAATATGACAGTGAAGTTTTGACAACTGATTTTTTGGAGTAATGAAATAGTTTGCATGGTACAAAAATAAAATAATGACATTATTTTACTTTTGAAGGACAAAGGCAGGCAAACACAGTCAGAGATTGGATGCTTTAGGCTGCAGCGAGGGGTTATTCGTTCTTCTGCTCTGCATTTGATGGGACTAGCTCAAGAATAAAGATGTAGATGTTAGAATGGGAATGCTCTCCAGAGGTCTCTCTGCTAGGGGCTGGTCATCATGGCTCTGGAGCTGTCTGGTAACCTAGCCACATCCAACATTTTCTTTTAGGACCTGAGGTCTGGGCAGTCCGAGCCTGTCAGGTGCATGCTCAGCTCAGTTGCCTGCAGAAACCGCTGAACTTTGTGCAGGCCGTGGGTGGTAAAACACTTGTGTGTGCCCCCCCTGCTGTTCAGCTTGGAGCTGCCACTGGTTTCGATTATGACTTCAACAGGCAGCTCTGAGGGCTCCTCTGTTCATTACAGTGCCTCGCACTCTATAATTAGGAATAAAGGGACACAGGCACTTCACACAAATAAAGGGCTAAACAATAATCAGGTAGTAAAAGCAATGCATTGGGACTTCGCCGCCGCTTTGTTTCTTTCAAGTTAGGAAAAAAACAACAAACAAAACTTGTTGCTTCATTTTATTTTCTTGCCTGGAATAATCTGGGTTTGAACTTTATTCTGGCCACTGATTAGCTGTGTGACTTTGGGCATTTTACCTAAACTTGCTGTGCCCTAATTTCCTTATCTGTAAATCTCATGGGCGTAGTTTGAGGATTAAATGAGATAATTCATGCACAGTGCTTTGTGAGGAGCTTGGCTCGTATTAAAGCTTGCTCAGTAAATGTTAGGACTCATTATTATCATTTTAATTTCAAATGAAGTGAATGCATAGAGTATAAGATATAGGCACAGGTCTCTTGAGTGCCTTGTCAAAAACCTTCCATAACAAACATTAAGTACACACAAGCACACGAATAGATTGGTATAATTAACCCCCCCAACATGTACCCAGGCCAGTGTTGACAAGAATCAGTATTTTATCAGTCTCGTTTCATATCGCCCCGTGTTTTCTTCTAGAATATTTTAAAGCAAATCCCAAGTACCATGTCATTTCACCCATACATTTGAGTGTGTTTTTGCTATTAACATCCTAATATGCTAAGAGCTCCTTGAGACTATGTCTTCCTAACCTCGAACCACAGCTCTTAGGGGAGTTACTGCAGTTCATAAAAACTCAACAGATGTTTAATTAGTGTATGAACAGCCCAAACAGCTTTCTCTACTTTTTGTAGATGCACCATAAATATCTGTTGAGTGAATAAATGAGGACAAGAATTTTATAGAGTGCCTGATGTAAATGGAGATGTGCATGATTTATAAAATCAAGTATTTTTAATACTCAGATGAGACTTTCCAATACTTGGAAGTTTAATATCGCTGTGAATATTAATGATGCCCAAATAATTAGCACTTGAAAGAAGGTTTAATTCTGGTACTCAGATTATTTGTGAATGTCTAACTGTAGGCAACTTCATGAAAAGCAATTAGCAGATTCTTCAAACACATGACAAATCCTTTATTACTGTGCTTATAAGTGACACGGTTCGGTTTACAGAAAACCAAATGTAATTAAATAACATTGAACTTGAAATCTACCACAGACTCAAGATATACAAGGTATACTTGGCAAGGCAAAAATTCTCAAACACTAGGTTGTTTCAGGTGAAAGATAAATTTCCATTAAGTAATTCCCACTTTTTTTTTTGTCTTACAGACAGTTCCTTTGGCAATAACTTCCACTTTAGCTTTTATTTTATAAAAATATAACAAAATTTCATTATATACAAACATTACATTACACAATGTACAGGTTAAAAACACTAAGAAAATGGCAAGCTGCAAATGAAATTAAAGTCAATAGCATGATAAGAAAAATTAAATACTGCACACATTTCATAAAAATTACATTAACTACATTTTTGTTTGCAAATACCAAACAGTACCAATGTGATTGGAAATAGCTTCCAACAGCTTCATTTTAAGGCACATCTTGCATATTTAATATATACACCACTGAAACCAGTCAATAACTTAGGGGCTTCTCGGAGTGACCTGTATAAGTTGTGAACACATGCAGCATGGGGTTACACATTTTCATTGGCTTCCTTCTTTGGGGACAGGTACCTGCCAGGGGGGGACTGGTAGAGGGGTACCCCAATCTCCTGCAAGTCTGGGAGCCTCCCTGGACGGGGAGGGGAGAGCAGGGTGACTGTCCTGTCATAGTCTCTGTGTAGCACTTTCTCATAGACGCTCTGCAGCCCCACTGTCTTGGGCAGTTGGGCCTGATAGTAATTGTCCCTGCGCAGAGGATCCCGAGGCAGGGAGGTGCTCTTACAGAAGGTAGACATCTGCGCTGGTGGGTGAGGCGGGGGATGCGTGTTGGGCCCTCCACATGACGGGCTCCAGCAGCGGTCAGAGTGGCCCAGGATCTTACACTCAGCGGTGCACGCCCACAGTCCTAACATAAAAGAGAAAGGGAGAGAGCGTGAGGATGATTACTGAGATTGCACACAACTACGCCTCCCTCTTCAGAATGTCAGGCAGGTCAGGGCGGCTGAAAAGAAAAGCGAGTATGAGAGTGAGCGCGGTGATTCAAGATTTGAAAGAAACACTGCTTCCTATAAAGCCACCTTCATCCGAAGTTGGCTCAGCTTCTTTTGCTGGAAGCAAGTTAAGGAACTGAGGAGAATTCCCCTCCTCAGGGAGCTAGCATCACCCCTGCCTCCACCTAACAGGATGGGAGTGTTCTTTTTTTTTTTTTTAAAGATTTTATTTATTTATTCATGAGAGATAGAGAGAGAGAGAGGCAGAGGCAGAGGGAGAAGCAGGCTCCCCGCGGAGTGGGGAGCTCGATGCGGGACTCGATCCCAGGACCCTGGGATCATGACCTGAGCTGAAGGCAGACGCTTAACCGACTGAGCCACCCAGGCGTCCCAAGATGGGAGTGTTCTTTATTCAAGTGGTGGAGCTGCCTCGACGTGACATTTTGAAATCGGCTGTCTGAGGAAGGCAGGGATCCCAAACTCGAGGACTGAAGAAAGTGGGGAAAAGGGAGGGGGCTGGAACGGAGATTGACAGGAGGGCAGCAGGGGAGGGAGAGGAGGAACGCTGAACTTGGCGGGAAAGAAGTGTCCTCACCACTCTGCATGTGGTTGATGAGATCCTTTTTCAGAGCATCCCCGCTGATGTCAGAATCGCTGTCGTTGAAATCACTGTCCCCTTTGCCGCTGTCTTTGCCGCTGAACTTCTCCGCTTCTCGGCCAGAGATGGTGTTGAAAGAGTGTCCTTTCCAGACCGCCACAGGGGGCGCCGGCTCCTTTCCGAAGCCGGGGGAGGCACCGTAGGGCTGCAGGAAGGAATGGGGGAAGCGGGGCGGGCGGGGGAGAGGGGGTGAGGTGGGGGTTGGACAAGAAACAAAAAATAAGTGCGACAGGTTAGGCATCCAGGCACACCCAGACCCCTCCAGTCCCTTCCCCCAGCCTGTCCGCGGAGCACGGAGGGGGGCGCCCAGCCGAAGGAAGGCCTCACCTCGGCATGCGCGCCGCGGAGCCGCTGCTGCCCCTCGAAGTGACAGGAGCTTTCCCCGGTGGCGCTGCCGCCCTCCGAGCCCGGCACTTCGGCCGCGGCGACCGCGGGCGGGGGCGGGTCGGCCGCGGGGCTGCCAAAGGGCGCTTTGCCGCTGCCAGGGAAGGTGAGCACGTCGAACATGTTGGGCCTGGGCCCGGCTCCCCGGGCAGCCTCCTCCGGGGAGCCGGGAGCCGAGGCTCCGCCGCCCGCCGCCCCGGGCCGCTCTTCCCGGCGGGCCCCCCCTTTGCGCACCTCCTTCTTGCGGCGGTTGCAGGTGGTGGCGATGGCGATGATGGCGGCCAGCAGCAGCGTGCAGCTCCCGGCCAACACGATGATGACGATCAGCGGCGTGTCCCATTGTAGGGCGGGCCCCGACGCCGCGAGTCGAGAGCCGGGCGGGCGAGAGCGCTCAGGGCTCCCTGCACTGGCGGGCGCCACCAGCCCTCGCCCGCCGCCTGCTGTCACCACGAAACTGACGGTGGCAGAGGTGGAGAGCGGGGGACGGCCGCCGTCAGATATGACCAGCAGCGCCCGGAACACGCGGCCCGGCGGCTCCTGCGAGAGGTCGCCTGTGAGCACGATCTCCCCCGTGCGGCGGCCGATGGCGAAGGCTTCTCGCGGCTCCTGCTGCTGCAGCTCGAATGCCAGCTCCCCGTTGGCACCATCGTCCGCGTCCCGGGCCTGCACGCGCGCCACGGCAGTGTCCCTTGCCGTGCGCCCGGGGACCGCCACTTCCAGGGTCCCGTTGGCCGGCGCCGGGTGCACCAGGACCGGTGCGTGGTCGTTCTGGTCCAGTACCCGCACTTGCACCAGGGCGCTGCTGGAGAGCTGAGGGGAGCCACCGTCGCTCGCCTGGATGCGCACGTCGAGCTGGCGCAGCGTCTCATAGTCGAAGCTGCGCAGCGCATAGATGGCCCCGGTGGCCGGGTCCACCGACACATAGGTGGACACCGAGCCCCCGGCACGGCCTACTTCAGCCTCCAGCAGCCGGTAGGTGACCTGGCCGTTGCGGCCCAGGTCGGGGTCCCGGGCGGCCACCGTGGCCAAGTAGGCGCCGGGCGGGTTGTTCTCACGCACCGACACCTCGTAGACCGGCCGTGTGAAGACTGGCGCGTTGTCGTTCTCGTCACTCACGCGCACCGTGTAGGGCCTCACGGTGCGTAGCGGGGGCGCGCCGCGGTCCTCGGCCACCAGCGTCAGGTTGTACTCGGCGATGCGCTCGCGGTCCAGCGACGCCGCGGTCACCACCAGGTAGCTGCCCGCGTAGGCCGGCTGCAGCCGGAAGTGCTCGTGCCCGTAGAGGGCGCAGCGCACCTGCCCGTTGGCGCCCGAGTCTCTGTCCGAGGTGCTGACCAGCGCCACCAGGCTCTCGCGCGCCGCCCCCTCTGGCACCAGAGACACGGCGCCGGCCTCAGGTGTCCCGGGCCCGGTCGGCGAGGTCGCGTCCGCACCCCCGAGAGCGGCGGCGGCGGCTGCGGCGGCGAAGGGAGAGGCGGCAGGTGCGCCCGGGGCGGCCAGCGGGGTGATGGTGATGTCCGGAGCGTTGTCATTGACGTCGCGGATGCGCACGATGACCTTGCAGGTGGAGGCCCGGGGCCCTGGACCGCGGTCCTGGGCCCGCACGTCCAGCTCATAGGTGTCCTGGCGCTCGTAGTCCACCGGTCCTGCCAGGGTGAGGCGGCCCGAGCGCGGGTCCAGGCGGAAGAGGCGGCGCGCCTCGGGCGGGGTGCGGGCCCCGAAGGCGAACACCACGTCGCCGTTGGGGCCCTCGTCGGGGTCGGCCGCGTCCAGGTCGAGCAGCAGCGAGCCCACGGGAGCGTCCTCCGCCAGCTCCACTTCGGCCACGGCGCCCTGCGGGAAGGCCGGGCTGTGGTCGTTGGCGTCCAGCACTCGCACGCTGAGGGCGGCCGTGGCGGAGCGCGGCGGACGGCCGCCGTCCTGGGCCACCAGCTCCAGGCTGTAGGCGGCCTGGCTCTCGCGGTCCAGCTCCTGTAGCAGCACCAGGTCCGCGCACTGGGCGCCGTCCGCGCGCGTCTGCAGTTCCACGCGGAAGGGGCTGTGAGGCTCGGCCAGGCGCACGCTCTGCAGCCCGTTGGCCCCCACGTCCTCGTCCACAGGCACCTCCAAGGGGATGCGCGTGCCCACGGCTGCGCCCTCGGACACCTCCACGGGGATCTGGGCCCGTGGGAAGCGCGGCGCATGGTCGTTGATGTCCCTCACCTCCACCTCTACGTGCACCAGCCGGAACTGCTCCTGCGAGAAGCTGACCACGTCGAAGGCCAGCATGCACTGTGGCGCCTGGCCGCACAGCCGCTCCCGGTCCAGGCCCGCGTCCCCGACGGTCAGCTGCCCGTCGCCCTCGCGCACCCGGAGAAGCGAGCTGTTGAACTGCTTCATCAGGCGGAAGCTTGTGTCTCCAGATACTTTCATATGCAGGTCCTCAGCCAGGGTCCCGATGACCGTCCCAGGGGCATCCTCCTCGAAGGTGCTGTATCGCACTGTCTTGCTCTGGGCCACTGAGAGCACCCAACAGAGGCTGAAGAGCTGTAAAGGGAAAAGGCAGGGGCTGCCCCCGCGCCTCACTGGACTCATGCCGCCAGCCCCAAGTGCTATTCCTAGAGGCTGAACAATTCCTCTCTGGTTTGCAGGTCCGGGTGTGAGTCGCAGGCTCCTAGGAGCACGCTCTTTGCGAGCCGTGTGCAGGAGATCTGTGGGCTGCAGCTCGAGGTTCTGGTGGGCTCTGAGGACGCGTCGACCTACCCACACTATACAATCCCCCTTCCTTCTCCCGGCTGGAGCTGCGCCGCTGCGCGCCGCCTCTGCTTTTATAGCAGCCGATATGCAAATCACCAGAGCCGGGCAGCCAATGGCAGCTTCGCCCTCGCGCCGCTCCTACGCCAGCCTCTGACAATCCCTTTAATGTGGAAAGGCTTAGAGGGGAAAACAAGAAAGGAAAATTAGGGAATCTTTTCTTTGTTTCTTTAACTCCTTTCGCCTTTTTTCGTTTCCTGTCAGCGCCCTGAATACAGAGGAGTTGGCACAGGTCGCCGGGAGTAAAGGAGTGGATGGTTTTGTTAATTGTGCCTGTCCGGGGCCGGCTGCTTGAACTGAAAACAAACACGCTTGGATTTCGCCGGGTGGCTTGGGACCCACCCACCCCCACCACCCACTTTCTGCGTTTTGCACCTTGGAAGCTTCCAAACCTCGTCCTTTTCCCTCCACCTACTTGTTCAGCCTTTTAAGGTCTTGCTAGTCTTCTCTCCCAGCTTCCCAAGGCACTCGGAAATAGCATCTCGATTTAGGAGCTCCAAGGACGAGTGAAAATTGATTTTATTCAAATTTGTGTACGCAATTGTGTTTTGCTCATGTGAGCCTCGGCGATCAGGGCTGCCACTTCCCTTTCAGAAAAGAGCTCTGCGATGTGTTAGTATGCATGTCACTGTCCAAATGGCTTTCTTAAGCCTTGGGCGCTAGTAGGCCAGGAAAAAAAAGTTCCAAATAGGATTTAGCATAAGCTTGAGGAGATTTGGAAAGGTTTCAAAGATCAGACTGTATCAAAGGCTTATGAAGCCCTCGTTAGCAGTGGAAATAGAATGGCGTGGCAGGCGATTCCATTGGAGGCCCCAATGTCTGTATTATTTCACTGTGACAAGCTAAGGGGAGAGAAAGTTGAACAGTTTCCACAGCGGAGTTGGGCTAACTTGAACATAATGAGCAAACGCCACATGTATCCATTATGTTCCTCTATTCATCCCCAATCACTGCCATAACTCTCCGGCTAAACGGTGATGGGCGCTGAATTCCACACAATACCCGGCTCGTATTAAAGTGCATTTAGAGAACTTTCCCTCCTGATGCCTTGTTCCGCCTATTTAGAGGATTTTCTTTCTGTTCTAATAGGGCTGCTCCGAGAAGCAACACTCATCCCATTCCAGAAGAACAAAATCACAGCATGACGTTGAAACGTGGCACGAACCTGGGGGAACTTAACCATCTGCCTGCGAACGTGTGGAGCTTCGGTATTGCCAAACTCGGGGCTGGGCGGATCCCCGGGCTAGCCAGGCTTGGCGCGGCCCCCCACAGGTATTACCCCCACCCCCAGAATCCGTGACGACCAGGGAGTTGGAGCTCCAAGCGGGAGCAAGACGAATTCTCATTGAAGAGCTTTATTGAGCAGGTTATGCAAATACACACGAAGGAAGAGAGGTAAAAACAAAAGCCACGCACTGGGAGAATTTTTTTTTTTTTTTTAAGGCGATGGATTTGATAAGCAGACTGCATTTAGTAAACGTTTTTCTGAATCCAGATTTTAGTCCTGCTGTCAGCATCCATCTGTGTTTTCCTTTCCCTCAAACCCAAGTGAATGTGTCCTGGGGTCTTTTCGGAAGGCATGCAGGAGGTTCCCCTCACCCCCCCACCCCAGAGTAGGGAGACCAAATAGGGAGGTGGGGGTGCAGTTGGGGTGAGGGAGAATGAAGTAGGGGCCCTGAAATTGCCAAAGAGAAAAAAAATGCATCCCCAGCGATTAATAAATAAAAGCTCTTCTGCGATGGGGAAGAGGGCGGGCGATGGACAGTTGGAGGGTTCCTCGGAGCGATCTTTCCTCTGGGTTCCTTTCCCCGCCTTCTCCACCTTGCTGCCCTGGTATTACTAAAAGCAGAGACGCCAGGCAACTGCAGCCGCGCAGGGACGAGGAAAGGGCGACGCCCCCTACAGGAGCCCAATTCCCAACCTTCTCTTCCACTCCCCTCCGCCCCCCGCCCAGCTACCAATTAAATAGCTTGCGCTCTCTCGGCTTCTGCCCAAGGGATATTTCCCGGGGGGTGGGGGTGGGGGTTATGCACAGCCAAAAGAACTTTCTGTTCTTCTCTCCGAGCCCCGCATCACTCCCACCCTGGCCTGGGGCCTGCTGGTGACCTTTAGTGCTCCCAGGGTCCCGCCCCCCCCCCCCCCCCGGTCCCCCTTCCCTGGTCAACCCAGACGCGAACAGATTCAGAACTCGGCAGTCGGACAGCGGCCGCGCCTCTGCCTAGTGTAACCCCTAGAGGTCAGGTCCACCAGGTGCTGCGGCAGCAGAGCCGAGAACCTGGGGG